>NC_047120.1:20263063-20593370 GCF_902500255.1 Thalassophryne amazonica
GAGCTATACAAGCAGAAGGAGCTTGTTTTATGTGAAGACTTTGACTGAGTTTTTTTCCGCTGCAGCGCTGCTCAGCTCTCTGTCTGCAGGGGAGGGGGGAGCGGCCAGTGCAGCACAAACAGCATGGCTGGATTTTAACAAAACTACCTGATAGCAGAGCAGAGTGTGACACGCTGTCAGAACACTGTGGCGCGGCACCGTTGTTCCACTGTCTGGGGAGAACCCTGTGTTATCATGTTTTCCGATTGTCCGCTGCGTGGAGAGTGGCAGGAAAAACCGAAGGCGCTTTCTCTCAAGCTTCCCTGAGACGGTTTCTGACAGTTTGTGCAGAAATTCTTTGGTTATGCAAACCGATTATTTCAGCAGCTGTCCGAGTGGCTGGTCTCAGATGATCTTGGAGGTGAACATGCTGGATGTGGAGGTCCTGGGCTGGTGTGGTTACACGTGGTCTGCGGTTGTGAGGCTGGTTGGATGTACTGCCAAATTCTCTGAAACGCCTTTGGAGACAGCTTATGGTAGAGAAATGAACATTCAATACACGAGCAACAGCTCTGGTTGACATTCCTGCTATCAGCATGCCAATTGCACACTCCCTCAATCTTGCTACATCTGTGGCATTGTGCTGTGTGATAAAACTGCACCTTTCAGAGTGGCCTTTTATTGTGGGCAGTCTAAGGCACACCTGTGCACTAATCATGGTGTTTAATCAGCATCTTGATATGGCACACCTGTGAGGTGGGATGGATTATCTCAGCAAAGGAGAAGTGCTCACTATCACAGATTTGGACTGGTTTGTGAACAATATTTGAGGGAAATGGTGATATTGTGTATGTGGAAAAAGTTTTAGATCTTTGAGTTCATCTCATACAAAATGGGAGCAAAACCAAAAGTGTTGCGTTTATATTTTTGTTGAGTGTATATTGAAAACAAGGTTTTGTTCTATGTTGTTGTGTTCAGAAGCAATGTTGACATAATACCAATTGGCCAAATAAAGTGAAATCAGTTACATGGAACATTAATTTTGCAGCGAGTGATTTTCCCTCACTGAACCGTGACACTGGATTTTAGGGTTCAAACACAAATCCCACTTTAACCACTGTCCACACTGATCTGTAATAAAGTCAGAGAAGCACAAGTAAATGCTCTTAAACTTCACTGTGACGAACATCTCAATTTGGATCGTGTTATTAAACCAGTGGAAAAGACAAATTTGAACTTAATCAGGTTAGTCCAATTAAGATCAAGATCTCTTTTACAAGGGAGACCTGGACAATTCTAAAGTTTCTAACTCACCTAACCTGCATGTCTTGAAATGTGGGAGGAAACCGGAGCACCCAGAGGAAACCCAAGCTAAACAGGTGATGCTTCACGGCCTGACCTGAAGACGGTTGCTAGCACCACTCATGCTAACAAGCTAAACTGACTGCTATCATAAAACTAAAGATAGTTCTGTTAACAAAGATTGTTTCTGGGACCAGACTTAAATCACAGCCTCTCTTTCATTTTCAAACCCACACTTCTCCAAATGTCCACATTTACACTATTGAAGTTGACATGTCACCCCTGGTAGCAAAGCCGGATATGAATGCTACCAAGTTACCAAGGAAAAGGAAGAAAATATTTGACCGTTACAACAACATGTTGGCCCCAACTGTTGGTTTGTTAACACAAACAAAGCTGAGTGAACAAACCTGTTCTGTAGAAGATATTTGAAGGATTAAAAACAGCATCCAGCTCTTTACCTCTTTTGTTCTCTTCTTTTAAATGACACATTTCTTCTTCCTGGTCTGTGATCATTCCTTCATCAGTAGGTGTCAGCTGTAGTTTCAACATGTCCCTTAGCTGCTGGACTTCAGACATGTTTGTAGGAAGACTTTAAAACACACAAAAGAAAATGAGTCAATGACTGAGTGAAGGAAAGACTAAAAACAGGCTGATTTAATGATCTGCTGCCCGGGCTGACCAATCATAAGTGTGAGACAACACCGAAATGTCCCTGTGCTGGGACAGACATACCAAAGCAGGAGACACCAACCCTGATCACAGAGATCACCTGACATGCAAGTTTTCCTTACACACCTGCTGCAGCCAGCTGATTGATATATATATATATATATATATATATATATATATATATATATATATATGCAAAATCCAAAAATTTATTCAAGAGTAGTGTACAGCACAGTTTTCTTTTAAATGTTCTGCCATATGAATGAAAGTGCCATAATGTTCGTTCTGCAAACACTTAACAGCATTTTGTTTATGCAGTTGCAGTTAACAGGATTGGTAACAACAACAACAACAACAACAGATGAGTTATGGTTTTAATTTACAGACAAAGATTTCTAAAGAATTTCTTTTTTCCTTTTATTTTTTGTTTTTACTTAAAATTATTTTAATTACAAGTTATTTAATGTAAGAAAAAAAACCCATAAGGATTTTCTTGAATACACTGCTGGGTATAAATTAGCAGTTCTAATGTTCCAAAATGCAGAAATTTGAGTCCACAGTGAAGCAGGAAATGTCAAACACTTCCTGTATATACACTTCCTGGACTGACAGAGGAGATCCCATGGAATCTTGCAGGAACTCAGTGGTAATTTCACACTGAAACAGGATGTGCCAAATTTTGAGTCCACAGCAAAACAGGAAATGCCAAACACTTCCTAGATATCAAATCAAATCAATTTTATTTATATAGCGCCAAATCACAACAAACAGTCGCCCCAAGGCGCTTTATATTGTAAGGCAAAAGCCATACAATAATTACAGAAAAACCCCAACGGTCAAAACAACCCCCTATGAGCAAGCACTTGGCGATATACACTTCAGGGATTGACAGACGAGATCCCATGGAATCTTGCGGGAACTCAGTGGCAAGTTCACGCTGAAACAGGATGTGCCAAATTTTGAGTCCACAGTGAAACGGGAAATGACAAATGTTGAACACTTCCTGGCATGGGTGGAGCTCGAGCAGAGGGACTGGACTCCCCTGAAATCTGATTGGACACAGATGATTGACATGTCACAGCACCGCATGTCTGGTTGAAAAGAGCTAAATTTTGAAATCAGTGAGTCACATTGACTGCTAGGTTCCTCCTGTCCAGTAGTTGGTGCTGTGTACCACAAAAAGTTCTAATCCACCTTAGTAGAAAAAGAAAAATGTTTGCCCAACAGTTTAAGAACAATGTTTCTCAATGTTCAATTGCAAGGAATTTAGGGATTCCAGCATCTACAGTCCACAATATAATCAGAAAATTCAGAGAATCTGGAGAACTTTCTACACATAAGCAGCAAGGCCAAAAACCAACATGCCCGTGACCTTCGATCACTCTGGCAGCACTGCATTAAAAACCAACATCATTCTTTAAAGGATCTGAATGGGAAAGAATTTCACCTACAAAGCTTCAACAATTAGTGTCCTCAGTTCCTAAACGCTTATTGAGTGTAGTTAGAAGGAAAGGTGATGTAACACAGTGGAAAACATACCACTGTCCCAATCTTTTTGGAACGTGTTGTAGGCATCCATTTCAAAATGAGCAAATATTTGCACAAAAACAATAAAGTTTATCTCATCTTTGTGGTGTATTCTATTGAACAGGTTGAAGAGGATTTGCAAATCACTGCATTCTGTTTTTAATTTACATTTTACACAACGTCCCAATTTCATTGGGATTGGGGTTGTATATACGTATATATCTGTTAGCTGAAAGAATTTAGGATGTTTTTTATTTTTTATCCAGTCTCCTGCTGTTCATGTCGACTACAACTGGAACATCCTTCCTTATAAATTAAGGCTTCTGATTCTAACTGGTTTGAGTGAAACCATGATGTTGATACATGAGCTTCATATTTTCTGAACTGTGTGCATAGTTCCATTTGTATGCATATAATAATCGGGGGGGAAAAAAGGAATTTGATAGTATTGATTGATCCGGCTAACTGTTTAGCTTTTTTGTTGTTGTTGTTGTTTGTTTTTTTGTTTGTTTTTGTGAGATGTGCTCAGTACATGTAGTTGGGGCAGGTGCGCCATCTGGCGTTCAAGAGATGAAACTTCAGTCAATGGGTCAGTCTGCTCCGTTTCGTTACATTTTACCCCCATTTCGTTATTAGCAGTCCCCATTTCATCCCATTTCGCTAAAAAAAAAAATAAAATAATAAAAGTACTTAACTGAATCATATTTGGAGTCAGTCTGCTCTATTTCATTACATTTTACCCCCATTTCGTTATTATCAGTCCCCATTTCGCTTAAAAATAATTAAATAAAAGGAATTAAGTGAATCATATTTAATCATATTTGGAGTCGGTCTGGGTCAGTCTGCTCCATTTCGCATTTTACTATGGCCGTGGCTATTCGCACGGCAAGACTCTGGTGGCAAAACTTGGAACTACTTGTATCAACTAACGTACTGGATTCAAGATGTCATAACTCCTTAAATATTTTTCAATTTTGATGTTTTTTTTTTCAGCCATGTCCATAACTCTCATTTCACTATTCGCACAGCAAGACTCTGGTGGCAAAACTTGGAACTACTTGTATCAACAAACATACTGCATTCAAGATGTCATAACTCCTTTAATATTTTTTGATTTTGATGATTTTTTTTTTTTTAATTCGGCCGTGTCCATAACTCTCATTTCACTATTTGCACGGCAAGGGTCCTAATAATTGCCGACCAGAGCCGTCCAGAACAGACCAGAGCCATCCAGAAGCATCATTGTACCAGTTAGGGCTGATAATTAGTACAAAGGCCGACCAGTGGAGCAAAATTCACCAACTTTGACCAACTGGAGTGTGGGCATTACATATTTTATTATTATCATATTAGGAGCATGGAGCACACTACAAATGGGGCAGACCAGAGGATAATATTGGAGTGTAAGCAGGCAGAAAAATCTCATCTTGATAATGTTGAAATTATCATTATAAAATAACAAGTTACAATACAATAATAACTTTTCACAACATTTGGAGCACAGAGCACACTACAAATGAGGCCGACCAGAGGGTAATATTTGATAGAATGACAGACCAGAGGGCAGTTTAAAAAGTTCATCTTGATGATGTTGAAATTGGCATCTGGTCTGTACCCCTTCTGACCCCAGTCATTATCAGTTACAGAACATGTTACAAAATCCACAACATACAAGAGGGTAATGTTTGATACAATGACCGACCAGAGGGCAGTTTAAAAAGTTCATCTTGATGGTGTTGAAATTGGCATCTGGTCTGTACCGCTTCTGACCTCAGTTATTATCGTTTAAAGAACATCTTCAAATATGCATGGCAGCAATAACAATTGGTATAATATAATTATTACCAGAAAATGATTTTTACCACCAATTTAGGATTTTTGTAAAAATCATTTATTCTCTGACACTATAAGGGATAACACTTTTTTGTCTGGTCTGCACATCTTTTGTGTATATTACTGTAACTGTTGTTGGTCTGCACTGGACGGCTCTGGTCTGATCTTGATCTCCTAATGTACCTCAATATATGTGAATGTATTAGTCTGAGAATAATTTACCACCAATTTTGGATTTTTGTAAAAATCATTTATTCTCTGACACTATAACTGCACCAGAGTCCTGCCGTGCGAATAGCCGGTTATACTAATTGCCGTCCAGAGCCGACCAGAACAGACCAGAACCGTCTAGTGCAGACCTGAACAGTCCACACAATAATGATTATCAATATAGTAATAAAAAATGCAATTTTTTGCCATCAGTTACAGTAATCTTTATTTTCAACATCACTTTAATAGGCAGGAAAAAAAATTATGTTAGCAGGGCCTTGAAGCTCACCTGCTTGAATAAAATATATGGGAGAGTGAAAGAAAAATTTAATTTTCAAAATTTTCCCTATAAAGTTAATTCATGTTTACCTAATTTTAGTATAATCCCTTACAGTGTCAGAGAACTCAGTGTTCAGTCTAGAGCAGAGTTCAAGTAACACAAAGGTGTGAATGACTAATATTGATTTTCACCATCAGTTTTAGTAATAAGAAATGCAGACCGGACAAATTTTATTTTCAACAACAGTTACAGTAATATACACAAAAGATGTGCAGACCAGACAAAAGTGTTATCCCTTATGGTGTCAGAAAATAAATGACTTAAAAAAAAATCCAAAGTTGGTCGTAAATTATTCTCGGACAAACATATTCACATCTATAGGTATATTGGGGTAAATTAGGAGATCAAGCGCAGACCAGAGCTGTCCAGTGCATCGCAGAGCCGTCCAGAGCCGTCCAGTGCAGACCAACAACAGTTACAGTAATATACACAAAAGATGTGCAGACCAGACAAAAAAGTGTTATCACTTATAGTGTCAGAGAATAAATTATTTTTACAAAAATCCAAAATTGGTAGTAAAAATCATTTTCTTGTAATAATTATACCAATTGTTGTTATTGCTGCCATGCATATTTGAAGATGTTCTTTAAATGATAATAACTGAGGTCAGAAGCAGTACAGACCAGATGCCAATTTCAACACCATCAAGATGAACTTTTTAAACTGCCCTCTGGTTGGTCATTGTATCAAACATTACCCTCTTGTATATTGTGGATATTATAACATGTTCTTTAACTGATAATGACTGGGGTCAGAAGGGGTACAGACCAGATGCCAATTTCAACATCATCAAGATGAACTTTTTAAACTCCCTCTGGTTGGTCATTGTATCAAACATTACCCTCTTGTATATTGTGGATATTATAACATGTTCTTTAACTGATAATGACTGGGGTCAGAAGGGGTACAGACCAGATGCCAATTTCAACATCATCAAGATGAACTTTTTAAACTCCCTCTGGTCTGTCATTGTATCAAATATTATCCTCTGGTCTGCCCCATTTGTAGTGTGCTCCATGCTCCTAATGTGATAATAATAAAATATGTAATGCCCACACTCCAGTTGGTCATAGTTGGTGAATTTTAATTATCAGCCCTAACTGGTACGGTGGTTAGTAGGACCCCACGGCAAGACTGGTGGCAAAAGGCCTACCCTATTCGAACGGCGGCCGTGTCCATAACTCTCATGATGCAGTATGTTTGTTTATACAAGTAGTTCCAAATGAGAGTTATGGACACGGCGGCCGTGCGAATAGCCACTTCCTTTTACTATAGCCGTGTTGGGACGTTGGTCTGAAATAAAGTTTAGTGGACAAACCTGATCTGGATCAGTGAACATCAGGCTTGAAAACAGCATCCAGCACGTTAACTACTTCTTCTCTTCTTTAAATCCACTTGTTTCTTCTTGCTGCTCTGCGATGTTTTTGTTTCTACCAACTCAAATATCTCGTCATTAGCAGCAGTTAGCCGCTATTTCAACAACCTTCTCAGCTGTTCCACCTTTTCGCGCTAACTTCGCCTTTTCTTCTTCTTCCGGTTTACTGTCGACCTTTGTGCTTCTGGAGCTCTTCAAAAAACATATTCGAGGATCACAGAATGAAGTTTGATCTCCAGCTAACTAGCTTTAGCCTCGGACAACAGCAGGAAACAGTTCTTCGTTGGATTGTAATGACGGGGACGAACTTATCGTTGCATTGCCGCCCCCTACTGGACTGGGGGATGAACAAGAGACTCGCAGAGATGAGAAAAAGAAAGACAAACGCTACATTCTCTCCACCATTCCTATAATTCAAAGATGTTGAACTATTGGGTTCTTCAATGTGCTCTTCACACTGCTGTCATTGTCAGCGTACAGCAGATAATCAATAAATGACTGTGACTTTGCTCCTGTGAGCAATTTTCCTGCCAGTCAAACAAACTGAAGGCTGTGTTTGTTCCTCCATGATGTTAAGACACAGTATTCAAGTCCTTTTATGATGCAACGTCAACAGGTTATGGGCCCAGGAAGACGTTTGTAAGTCGATGGAGCCAATTATGTTTCAGTGGAGATGAGAAAAACTATGAGTTATGGGAAACTAAATTTTGGTCAAAAGAGGACCAAACTGCAAGAGCCAGATGAAGGTGATGAGGGTGCAGATGAAGATGCTGAAAGTGTTGGAAAGTGTCACAGAGCGGATGAAAATTAAAGGTTAAATTGATGTGGCTGATCTTAAATGTGAAGTGTGAGTCCAGAGCAAGAACAGAGAACCAGATGAAAAAGCAAATGTCTCACTTGGACATACAGTAGTGTTCAGAATAATAGTAGTGCTATGTGACTAAAAAGATTATCAGGTTTTAATTAATTAATCAGGTTTTGAGTATATTTCTTATTGTTACATGGGAAACAAGGTACCAGTAGATTCAGTAGATTCTCACAAATCCAACAAGATCAAGCATTCATGATATGCACACTCTTAAGGCTATGAAATTGGGCTAAGAGTAAAAAAAAGGAGAAAAGCAGGTGTTCACAATAATAGTAGCATCTGCTGTTGATGCTACAAACTCAAAACTATTATGTACACACTGCTTTTTTTTTAGCAATCCTGTGACTCACTAAACTAGTATTTAGTTGTATAACCACAGTTTCTCATGATTTCTTCACATCTGCGAAGCATTGATTTTGTTGGTTTGGAAACAAGATTTTGTTTGTTTACTAGTGTGCTTGGGGTCATTGTCTTGTTGAAACACCCATTTCAAGGGCATGTCCTCTTCAGCATAAGGCAACATGTCCTCTTCAAGTATTCTGACATATCCAAACTGATCCATGATACCTGGTATGCGATATATAGGCCCAATACCATAGTAGGAGAAACATGTCCATATCATGATGCCTGCACCACCATGCTTCACTGTCTTCACTGTGAATTCAGAGTTTGGGGGTCGTCTCACAAACTGTCTGCGGCCCTTGGACCCAAAAAGAACAATTTTACTCTCATCAGTCCACAAAATATTCCTCCATTTCTCTTTAGGTCAGTTGATGTGTTCTTTGGCAAATTGTAACCTCTTCTGCACATCTTTTATTTTACAGAGGGACTTTGCGGGGGATTCTTGCAAATAAATTAGCTTCACACAGGCGTCTTCTAACTGTCACAGCACTTACAGGTAACTCCAGACTGTCTTTGATCATCCTGGAGCTGATTAATGGGTGCACCTTTGCCATTCTGTTTATTCTTCTATCCATTTTGATGGTTGTTTTCCGTTTTCTTCCACGCATCTGTGTTTTGTTTTTTTTGTACATTTTAAAGCATTGGAGATCATTGTAGATGAACAGCCTATAATTTTTTGCACCTGCATATAAGTTTTCCCCTCTCCAATCAACTTTTTACTCAAACTATGCTGTTCTTCTGAACAATGTCTTGAACGTCCCATTGTCCTCACGCTTTCAAAGAGAAAAGCATGTTCAACAGGTGCTGGCTTCATCCTTAAATAGGGGACACCTGATTCACACCTGTTTGTTCCACAAAATTGACAAACTCACTGACTGAATGTCGCACTACTATTATTGTGAACACCCCCTTTTCAACTTTTTTTTTTTACTAATAGCCCAATTTTATAGCTTTGAGTGTGCATATCATGAATGCTTGGTCTTGTTGGATTTATGAGAATCTACTGGTACCTTGTTTCCCATGTAACAATAAGAAATATACTCAAAACCTGGATTCATCTATTTAGTCACATAGCACTACTATTATTCTGAACACTACTGTATCTGATATATACCAAACTCTGAAGGAGGCCATGAAGTCATCAAATTCAGATTTGTGAGTCAGAGCTGCGAAGGAGGAAATCGATTCTCTGACAATAAGTCCAAGGACTTCATCCTGATACCTGATATCAGTCAGGGTGCTGTTGTTTAGTCTGCAGATGTCTGTGTCCTTCCAGGGAGATGCCTCCTCAGACCATCACTGACCCACCAAACTAGTCATGCTGAGTGATGTTTCAGGCAGCATTAACATTCTCCCCAGCTTCTCCAGACCCTTTCATCTGTCACATGTGCTCAGGTTGAACCTGCTCTCACCTGTGAAAAGCACAGTGGTGGACCAACCAATTCTGGTGTTCTATGGCAAATGCCAGTTGAGCTCCATGGTGCTGGTCAGTGAGCACAGGGCCCACCACAGGACGTCAGGACCTCATCAAGTCTCTTTCTGATTGTTTGGTCAAAGACATTCACACTAGTGGCCTGCTGGAAGTCATTTTGTAATTCTCTGGCAGTGCTCATCCTGCACAAAGGAGCAGATACCGGCCCTGCTGATGGGTTAAGGACCTTCTACAGCCCTGTCCAGCTGTCCTAGAGTAACTGTCTGTCTCCTGGAATCTCCTCTGCGCTCCTGAGATTGTGCTGAGAGACACAACAAACCTTCTAGCAATGTTCTAGCAACATATTGATGTACATGTTGGGTCCAGGTCCCACACTATGGTACCAGTGGTGACACTGACCCAAACCAAATGCAAAACTAGTGAAAAATCAGCCAAAAAAAATATGACAGAAAAAATGTCAGTGGCCTCCACCTGTACTGTTTTACATAGTAAGAAAATAGAACTATTACCATTGAGTTATCATCATCACCATTATTAATGCTGGAATTCTTAATGCAGTTTTTCGTATGTGTGAATTTTCAAGGAAAATATATATATGTATGGGGGATTTAATAAGCGAGTCATCATGATTTCCTTTAAATTCAAGCAGTTGTTTTTGTGGATGTTAACAGTCTGCTATATTTATATTACCGATTTTAAAATATGTTCTAATGTCTGCATTATTCTGACTGAAATTCATGACGTTGTAGTTCAGAATTATGTCCACTTGAGGGCAGTAAATACTCAAGATTTTAATTGCAATTCCTCAGAATTCAATTGGCGAATTTTTTTTTAGTAAATAGTTTATTCCAATACACAACATGCAGTTTTGAAAACAGGCTCCTTTTTTCCCCAAAATATTCACAATTATCCAAACACCACACTGAATTTGTATAACTCCTAGAATGCTTACAAAATAACACGCTTCAGTCAAAACATATACACATATTTTAGAAAGACATTTATAAAAATGTAATTTTATTTTCATCTCACTAACAGTATTCAAATGATGAGACAGTATTTCAGTCAGTTACACACGACTGTGATCAATACAAAACACATTTGTAAAAAACCCTATTTGAGGAAATAGCATGTGCTCGTCTTGTTTTTTCCAGACAATATAATTTAGATGACAAAACGATATTAACAAACCAACAACATTCTTCATGATTACTTTGAGGTATACAGAGAAAGTTTACAAATACTATAAACTTACCAATCACTGATGCTGCAGACTGAAACTATTTGTTACAGTAACATATTAATCAACAATGAAAATCAGAACAAAATAGTTTTTCTTACTACTGTAAAGTGTAATCAAAAAATCTGTAGACAAATAAAAATTACTACATGAAGTATGTACAATGACAACAACTCTGAAGAAAAACTAAAGCAACAACAACAATACTGTAAACAGCACCTAAATATCTGAGTGCTGTATGCTCACTTAAAGGATGTCGTACTGAAATCATAACAATTGAGATTTCAGCTGTTTTTGACCATCCGATGATCCAACAGGATTACTTTGTGCACTTCCATGACCAGTTTCAAAATAACTCCGGTAATCTTTCTAACTTTACCGGAGTTTCAAAATATACGGCATTCGCAGCAAACAGGTATGGAGGCTTCTAAAAACAAAGTACTCGTGAGTACTCGGGCCACCCTGCCTTTTGTTTTTTCATTTATTTTTTATTTATTTTTAATAAAATGCAGTGGGCCCCAGACCTGGGGTCTAAAGTTGCATCAGAGGCCCTATAGTTACCCTAACCATAGTTGGGATTGTATCCGAGGGCTCTCTTCAAGATGGTGATCGTTCCTTTAATTGCACCTCATGTGCGCTTTTTTTTTGTCCTGCATGAATTATAATGTGTCTGTTCAGAGTGCACTTTTGCCCAAATCTTTTACCACATTCAGAACAAACAAATGGTTTTTGCCTTTTGGTTTTTCATTTATCTTTGATGTCTTTTTAGTAGAATGCAATGGGCCCCAAACCTTGGGGCAACTGTTTGTTGTGATTTGGCGCTATATAAAAAAATTGATTGATTGATTGATTGATTGAAACCTGGGGTCTAAAGTTGCACCCTAGGTTCTATAGTTATCCTAACCAGATATAACCATCATTGGGGACTGTCACATCAATGATTTTGGCTGTTTTCTCTTGCTTGTTCCAGATGACAATATCAGGTTTGATTGCACCTCCTTCAATGTGTCTTCCTGCTGGGATCTCTTTGTCGTAGAAGATCGTTATTTTTCTGTTGGATGAGACTGGTGTTGGCTCGTGCTCCCAGACATGTTCTTTGACTTCCATCTTCAGTTCCTTGCAGATCTTCCAGTGGAGATATTGACAGATCTTGTTATGTCTGGATGTATAATGCCCATCTGCCATGAGGATCTGGCATGCTGATGTTAGATGGTTTACACTCTCAACAGCTGTATGACAGAATCGGCATTTATCATTTTGTGAGATCCCTGCCATTTTTTTGAAGCCATTAGTTAGAAGTCCCTGATCTTGTGCTCCAATCAGAATTCTTTCTCCATCAAAACCAAGTTTTCCATTTTTTAGCCACTGCATTGATCCAACTTTGTCGATGTATTCCTTTTCGAGTTCTTCTTGGAAACGTCCGGCTCTTTTGTGTTGTTTCCATCTTTCCACTCGATGTTTTCCTTCTCTTTTGCAGTATTGTTCTCTGGTCTGTCTTGCAAGTTTTGTTGCAGGCATGAGACTGTTGCTTTTTCTCTCTTGTAGAAGTTCTCCGCCAAAGTTTTTTGCCAGTTTAGTGATTGAGGTCCGTTCAGTTATGGCCTCGTGGTGTTTTGTGACCGTTTTTATGATTTCTTCTTCAGAGCTCTTTAAGTACTGTCCAATACTTATTATCGATGCTCTGTAGGCCTGGTTGATTTCAGTAAGACCCATACCGCCTTCTCTGCGAGGTAGGTATATTCTGTCCATGCACTGATTTCTGTATGTGATTTTGTGGAGGGTGAGCATTTTTCTGGTTTTTGTGTCCAATTTATTAAGCTCGCATTGTGGCCAGTTCACTATGCCAAACCCATAGGTCACCACTGGTATTGCAAACTGGTTTATGGCTGTGATTTTATTTTTTGGTGTCAGCTGTGTTTTGCAGATCTTTTTTAAGCGGTTTAGGTATTCTTTTGTTGTTTTTGTTCTCATTTTCTTGTATTCAATTGAATTACTTTGTTCAATTCCCAAGTATTTGTATGTGGAGTCTGCAGCCAGGTCTTCAATGTAGCTCCCTTCATCCAATTGTATGTTTTCGGTTTTTGTCTTTTTTCCTTTTGTCATTGTGCATTTCATATGCGTATTCAGAACACCTTTATGCCCAAATCTTTTACCACTCTCAGAACAGACAAATGCTTTTTGCCTTTTGGATTTTCATTTATCTTTGATGTCTTTTTAGTAGAATGCAATGGGCCCCAAACCTGGGGTCTAAAGTTGCACCCTAGGTTCTATAGTTATCTTAACCAGATCTGGCATTGTATCCGAGGGCTCTCTTCAAGATGGTGATCGTTCCCTTAATCGCAGACAACTGCACCTCATGTGCACTTGGGTGACCGGGGATTGCCTCAAGGTATTTCTTCAGGTTCTTCTTCATCAGGCCTGTTGCTCCCACCACAACTGGAATGATATCGATGTCTTTCAATGACCATGTTGTTCTTAGGTCATTTTTCAGGTCTTGGTATTTCGAGATCTTTCCCCTTTCAGCTCGATTCAGGCCGTAATCATTGGGGACTGTCACATCAATGATTTTGGCTGTTTTCTCTTGCTTGTTCCAGATGACAATATCAGGTTTGATTGCACCTCCTTCAATGTGTCTTCCTGCTGGGATCTCTTTGTCGTAGAAGATCGTTATTTTTCCGTTGGATGAGACTGGTGTTGGCTCGTGCTCCCAGACATGTTCTTTGACTTCCATCTTCAGTTCCTTGCAGATCTTCCAGTGGAGATATTGACAGATCTTGTTATGTCTGGATGTATAATGCCCATCTGCCATGAGGATCTGGCATGCTGATGTTAGATGGTTTACACTCTCAACAGCTGTATGACAGAATCGGCATTTATCATTTTGTGAGATCCCTGCCATTTTTTTGAAGCCATTAGTTAGAAGTCCCTGATCTTGTGCTCCAATCAGAATTCTTTCTCCATCAAAACCAAGTTTTCCATTTTTTAGCCACTGCATTGATCCAACTTTGTCGATGTATTCCTTTTCGAGTTCTTCTTGGAAACGTCCGGCTCTTTTGTGTTGTTTCCATCTTTCCACTCGATGTTTTCCTTCTCTTTGCTAGTATTGTTCTCTGGTCTGTCTTGCAAGTTTTGTTGCAGGCATGAGACTGTTGCTTTTTCTCTCTTGTAGAAGTTCTCCGCCAAAGTTTTTTGCCAGTTTAGTGATTGAGGTCCGTTCAGTTATGGCCTCGTGGTGTTTTGTGACCGTTTTTATGATTTCTTCTGCAGAGCTCTTTAAGTACTGTCCAATACTTATTATCGATGCTCTGTAGGCCTGGTTGATTTCAGTAAGACCCATACCGCCTTCTCTGCGAGGTAGGTATATTCTGTCCATGCACTGATTTCTGTATGTGATTTTGTGGAGGGTGAGCATTTTTCTGGTTTTTGTGTCCAATTTATTAAGCTCGCATTGTGGCCAGTTCACTATGCCAAACCCATAGGTCACCACTGGTATTGCAAACTGGTTTATGGCTGTGATTTTATTTTTTGGTGTCAGCTGTGTTTTGCAGATCTTTTTTAAGCGGTTTAGGTATTCTTTTGTTGTTTTTGTTCTCATTTTCTTGTGTTCAATTGAATTACTTTGTTCAATTCCCAAGTATTTGTATGTGGAGTCTGCAGCCAGGTCTTCAATGTAGCTCCCTTCATCCAATTGTATGTTTTCGGTTTTTGTCTTTTTTCCTTTTGTCATTGTGCATTTTGAGCATTTATCCAGTCCAAATTCCATGCCAATGTCTTTTGAGAACTTATGGGTTGTTTCCACGAGTTGAGTGAGTCCGTTTTTTGTGTTGGCATAGATTTTCAAATCGTCCATGAACAACAGATGGTTCACAGGTTTTTGGTTTTCCTTTCCTTTGTCTTTACTTAAGTCATATCCAATGTCTTGCTCCTTCAGGATCTTGCTGAGCGGGTCCATGATTAAGCAGAATAAGAGAGGTGAAAGGCTGTCTCCTTGAAGTATCCCTCTCTGAACTCGTACGTCTGGGATTGTTATTTGTCCCTCTGTGTGACTGAGGGTGATGGTGGTGTTCCACTTGTTCATTTGTGCTCTCAGGAAGGTTCTTATTTTCTCATTGATGTTGTAGAGTTCTAAGCACCTCAAGATCCAGGAGTGTGGTACACTGTCAAATGCCTTTTTGTAATCAATCCAAGCCATGCTGAGGTTCCTCTGCCTTGTTTTGCAGTCCTCCAGGATAGCTTTGTCTGTCAGTAACTGGTCTTTAGCTCCTAATCTTCTTTTGGAACATCCTTTCTGTTCATTTTCCAGGTAGCCACCATTGTCAAGATGTTCATAAATGGCATCAGCTATGATTCCTGTCAGCCATTTGTATGTTGTTGTTAGGCAGCAGATGGGTCTGTACTTGTTGGGAAGCTGTGTTTCCTTGGTCTTTGGAATTAGGCTTGTGTTCCCTGTCGTTAGCCAGTCTGGTGTGTCCTCTTCTCCGTTCAATATTTTTGTGAAAGCCACAGCATAATGTTGGTGTAATGCTGTCAGTCTTTTCAGCCAAAAATTTGGGATTTTGTCGATGCCAGGTGCCTTGAAGTTACTGTATTCACTCATTTTCTTTCTTATCTCTTCATTGATTACAATTGCTGGCATTTGTTGTCTTTGTTTTTCTGTTGTATTTTTTCAATCCATTCAGCCTCTTGGTGTTGTTTTGGGTCTTCAAAGAGTGGTCTCCAAAATGTTTCAATTTCCTTTCTCTCAGGTGGTGGTTGTACTTCTACTGTGTCATTTGCCAGCTTTCTGTACACTAGTCTGGGGTTTGTTGCAAACAGTTTATCTGTTTTGCTTGTATTTTCTTGTCTTTATTCCTAATTTGTGCTGCGAAAGCTTTTACTAAGGCTTGATGTTCAGCCAGCCTTCCACCTAACAGTTTGTCTTCAACATTGTATTTTTTTTAATGCGATTTATTTTTTTTAGAAGATTCTTTTTGTGGTTCTTGTTTCCCAAAAATGTGGCCATTTGGGAGATCTCTGCTCTTAGGCAGCTGATTTTTTGTTGTAATTTCTTTTTCCATCGTGGCATGGTATTCTTTTTCTTATTTGTGGTACTGTTCCTCTCCAAATCTTGTGGGGCTAATTTACTTTGTATGTACCATGCCGCTCCATAATTTACAGAGTTTAACTCCGTCAATGCGGCTCCTCTTGGGACCAGTTTGGCTAGTCCTATGTTAACTTTTTGAAGGATATTTTTGAATTTTTTATTCTCTTTTAGTTTAGTCAGCTTTGGGCGCTCTTTCATGTCCATTTTTCTTGTTTCTTCAATCTTATTTGCCAATTCCTCTTCTAGTTCCTGCTGTTCTGTGTCTGTGTGCACCTGTGAATTATTTTGTAGATGAGCTGGTGAGTTGCTCGTTTTTTCGGTGGGCAATGAGTTGCTCGTTTTTTCAGGGGGCAGTGAGTTGTTTATTTTTTCGGGAGGCAGTAAATGGTTTGGTTTTTCGGGGGGCAGTGAATGGTTCGGTTTTTCGGGGGGCAGTGAATGGTTCGGTTTTTCGGGGGGCAGTGAATGGTTCGGTTTTTTGTGAGGCAGTAAATGGTTCGGTTTTTCGGGAGGCAGTGAGTTGTTCGTTTTTTCGGGAGGCAGTGAGTTCGTTTTTTTGGGAGGCAGTGAATGGTTCCTTTTTTCGGGGTGTAGTGAGTTGCTCGTTTTTTTGGGGGGCAATGACTTGTTCATTTTTTCGGGAGGCAGTAAATGGTTCAGTTTTTCGGGAGGCAGTGAATGGTTCGGTTTTTCGGGAAGCAGTGGATGGTTTTTTTTCGGGGATAAACTTTTTTTGAGGGCAATCATTTTTTGGTAGTGTAATGGGCTGCGTCAGAGGGCAGATGCCTTCTCTTATTTTCTCAACCTCCTGTTGCATTGTTTTTATTTCATTATCTGAGAAATGTTTTTGTTTGATAAAGTTTGATTTTTGGGTTGTGAGATTCTTACAAGTGATGTCTTTCTTACTTGGGCAGTGGTGGTGGAATATTTTTTGCCATTCTTTGGATGTCTTTGTCTGATTTTTGGGGTATTTTATTTTGGCATATTCTTTTGCCCACAACAGTATCCACTCTTCCTCCCTCTTCCACTGACTCCTTTTAAACTGTAGTTGTTTCCCTTTATCCAGCAATTGATAGTCTTTTATCGCTTCCTTTTGGGCTTCTTCCTTTATTTATTTTTATTTCCTCAGTCGTCAGATATTTTGCGATCTGTGAGGCAATCGATTCCAGTTTTGCGGTTGTGGTGGCTTCTTTCTTTTGTGTAGGTAAATCCGCTTCTTTTATGCGTTCCTCAAATACTGCTTTTTTCTTTCTGCCCCACTTCTCATGCCTTGAGTAAGTGAAGCAGTGAAAGATCTTTTTTTTCTCTTCAATGGTCCAATTAACTGTGGTGTAATTTCGCTTGTTTCTTTTGGCCCATTGATGCTGTTGTTGCTGGAGTCCAGGATCAGAACTATGCTGATCTGGTGGATTATCCAGCTGAGTGTTCTTCTGTTCAGTTCCAGAACTGTCTGAACTCCTGCCACTGGTATCTGGTTGTAAATGACTGTTTGGACCTGAGTTGCTGGCTGGTTGTGGTCCTCCATCGTCCTCTCCATCAGCTTTTGCTGTCAGTGTTCTGTGTACAGATGAGCTGCTGGCTACAGGCTTTTGTCTTTTGTTTTTTCATTTATCTTTGATGTCTTTTTGTCCCGTATGAATTATCATGTGTGTGTTCAGGTGGCCCTTTCGTCCAAACCTTTGACCACACTCAGAACAGACAAATGTTTTTTGTCCTGTCTGAATTCTAATGTGTTTGTTCAGAGTGCCCTTCTGTTTCTGTCCTTTATTCCCATCAGAACAGCTAAATGGTTTTCCACTTGCTTCCCTCCCCTTTTGCTGCACTGAGTCGTTCATGTGACCAGATGCTTTTCCATATTTAGAGCCTTTAAAGTGTTTTTCATCAGTGTTGCCTGAATGAACAATATTGGTATTTTTTCGACAGTTAAAACGTGACTGTGTGTTTTCAGGTTGCTCTTTTGTCCAAATCTTTTACCACATTCAGAACAGACAAATGCTTTTTGCCTTTTTTTTTTTTGCCCTGTATGAATTATCATATGTTTGGTCAGGTTGCTGTTTTGACCAAATCTTCGACCACACTCAGAACAATCAAATGGTTTTTGGCCTGTCCGAATTCTAATGTGTTTGTTCAAAGTGCCCTTCTGTTTCTGTCTTTTACTGCGATCAGAACAGTTAATTGGTTTTCTTCTTGCTTGCCTCTCCTTTTGTTGCTCTGAGTTGTTCATGTGACCAGATGCTTTTCCATATTTAGAGCCTTTAAATTGTTTCTCATCACTGTTGCCTGAACTAACAACGCTGGTATTTCTTCGACGGTTAAAACTTGACTGAAGTTTTCTGGTCTTTTTCCAGTCATCACTGTCATCAGTCTCAGTTCCAGAACTGTCTGAACTCCTGCCACTGGTGTCTGGTTGTAAATGACTGTTTGGACCTGAGTTGCTGGCTGGTTGTGGTCCCCCATTATTCTCTCCATCAGCTTCTGCTGTCAGTGTTCTGTGTATAGATGAGCTGCTGGCTACAGGCTCAGCCTCTGTGCTCTCATCACTTCGACTTTGATGAAGCTGTGATGACTCTGGTTTTTCAGCATCATTTTCACTCTTCACAGGGACGGCAGTGAAACCAAACTTGGTGAAATCTGCCTCCTCCAGCTGCTGAAGCTGCTCTCCCTGCTGACTTATCCACAGCTTCTCTTCTTCTTTAATGTCCTCCTGGTCAACACTCAGATTCCATTCTTGGTGTTCAGGAAGAGTTTCTTCTTTAATCACCAACAACAGCTGCATGTCTGTAAAGAAACAAATTAACAATAAATGTTAGAACAACACATTAAAATAAAGAAATTGAGTGGTGAGTTTGACCTGATGACAGTAATACCCCCTTCACACAAGAGGGCAAATGAGGCAGAAGGGGAATCCCGCTCCTCGTCCAGGGGAGGTGTCCAGGTGCAGTCGGACATGTCGTACAGCAGTGCGGGAACAGTCGGCACATTTGTGAGGCCAGAGTACGTACACTCACCATTTGCAGTGCGCCAGAGGTCTCAAAACATATTGCACTGTGGTCTAATTGCAGTCCCACTACAACATGACTGCAGTTGTAATATGCATATGCCATGGAAATGGCGTTCGATACAGTCTGATAGCGTTCGAGGGGGAGGTCAACATGTGTGGCCATGTTGAATCCAGGCTGGATGTCCTAAGTGTGCCTGCATGCACCTCTGCATCACACTGGAGGCCGAATACCTTGCGAGTGGCTATTTGACTTTGAGTCAGCTAAGGTCAAGACGCACTCAAAAGTTCTCTGACAGCAGTCGTACTGGAAAACCAAAAGTGGCCACACCCACGCACACAGCACGACAGAGGAGCACATGACACCCCTGCCGAGGTGTGGTCGTAGTGATGACAGCTCAGTTGATTATGGCTCACGTGTGCTGACCTGGATGTGACATCTGTGTGAAACACTCATCATGACGCCCACAACATGTCCCTCTGAAGGCAGATTTGTGCCAACAGTTGCGCCAGTCCATCACAACACAAATAATAATAAAAACACATTCGACCGGCACCAGGTGCGCCGCACGGAGCACATGATTGCTGGGTCCACACAGTCAGGCAATAAAACAAAAAGGACTGAATATCCACACTGTCTGGAAAAAGAAATAAAATAAAGACAAGGTCCACAAAGTCCAGAGAAAAGATGAACAACATGTGGACAACGCACAATCAAAACAAGAGCAATCAGATTTCTGACAGCCACCAATCCAGATCACCTCCAAAATTTAATGGAGACTTCCATGGCCTAAAGTCTATCTGTGGTGCAAATCTGGTGAGGATCTGTGAAGTAGTTTTGAAGTAATCCTTCAAAGCCAATAAAGTGAAATCTTGGTCCAGAATCCAGATCCAGAGCACCTGCAAAATTCAGTGGAGTCTTCCATGGCCTAATACGTATCTGTGGTGAAAATGTGGTGAGAATCCGTGAAGTATTTTTGACGTAATCCTTCAAAGCCTATATAAAGTGAATCTTGATCCAGAATCCACATCCGGATCACCTCCAAAATTCAGTGGAGTCTTCCATGGCCTAATGATCTGTGGTGCAAATTTGGTGAGAATACGTGAAATCTTGATCCAGAACCCAGATTCAGATCCAGATCACCTCCAAAATTTGATGGAGTCTACCATGGCCTAATATGTATCTGTGTTGAAAATTGCGTCAAAATCTGTGATGTAGTTTTGACATAATCCTTCAAAGCATATATAAAGTGAAACTTGATTGAGAATCCGGATTCGGATCCAGATCACCTCCAAAATTTTATGGTTTCTTCCACAGCCTAATATTTATGTGTTGAAAATTTGGTGACAATCTGTGAAGTAGTTTTGACGTGATCCTTCAAAGCCTATATAAACTGAATCTTGATCCAGAATCCAGGTCTGGATATGTATTTGTGTTGAAAATTTCATCAAAATCCATACAGTAGTTTTGATGTAACTCTGCTAACAGTAATCCTTCAAAGCTTATATAAAGTGAAATCTTGATCCAGATTCCAGATTCGGATCCAGATCACCTCCAACATTTAATTAGTTCTTCCATGGCCCAATATGTATCTGCAGCAAAAATTTCGTCCAAATCTGTGCAGTAGTTTTGACGTAATCCTGCTGACAGACAGAGACAAATAAACGCAGGTGATTTTATTGCGTCCTTGGCGGACATAACGAGAAGGCACGAAGTGGAGAGGCCAGCGATTCACATGTTAGGATGAATAAATGAATGTACAGATTTATTCGGGGCACGCATGCACGCACACACACTCCTTATCAAACAAACAAATGATTCCAAGAACACAAACATATATTCAACACATATGTCATGTTTCCAGTCAAACTGTTTGATCTATGTTTCATATTAGGTGTCTGCAGGTCTTGTGTAGAGAGCGTTCCCGACGTGGAAAAAATACAAAGATCCCAGTGGGTTTTTGTGTCGCTCCACATCATAGCTGACCGCGGCATCAGCGCAGCACAAACCTGGGGATCACATATTGTCACATGTGCTCCAAACGCCCTTGTCCAAGGCACAGCAGTGCATGAGTGTCTGCAAACAATGACGACATGGGGAAAAATAAAAACAAACAGACCACCTTTGGATTGCCCCCAGCTGCGTCCCAGCACACAGGGCAATGACCATGCAACCAGACTGGGCCGTCTGTAATTACCCGTGTGATCTTTGTTACCAGCCAGCTGGCGAGGCAAATGTCATGTCCACCGCGTTCTAGTCATAGTTATAGTCCACATGACAGTGTCATTCGGTGCACTGTGTGCCAAGTGGCCAGGAACAGCTCGACACGCAGACCCTCTGTGTGGTCGGCCGCTACCACCTTCGTGTGGCTGGCTGATGTGTTCATGATGTCTGTGGGGACCAGAGCTGCTCCAGGCAGATGGCCCGCAGCGCAGGGGAGGAATGTTTTTATTTTTATAGCCTCTTTCTCCTGCTCTCTCTTTTGCAAATACACATTTCTGCACAGTTCCACATTTACACTATTCAACATGTCACAGCAGGTAGCAAAGCCCATTATTAATGCTACCAAGTTACCTAGGAAAAGATCTGTAGCTATGGCTGTTGATGAAAGTCGCACATTTTATTTTATTGGATTTTATTCACTTAAGTTATGTTGATTTTAATTAATATTGTAGTAATGAATAAATTCTGGGAGCAAATTATTTTTTGTCTGCTCATAACCAGAGCTGATCTTACCCGTGTACAACAGATTACTGATGTTGACCGTTTAGTGCCAAGCGGTGGATCAAAATAAACCAAACCTCTATGTGCCAGAATACACAAATCACTGCCACCAGAATCCTTTCAGTCCAAACGGACTTCAAACATGAGTAAATTAAGAACTTATATTTATGGTTTGTGGGATTTTGGAAATGTGCATGTTTCAGCATTTTAAATAGAGGTAATTTCTTGGAGAGAGAGGGAGAGAGAGAGAGAGAGCACAACAGACAGGGAGGGAGAGAGACAAAGAGAGAGGGCTTAATTTTTGGGTGATTCTTAGCCTACGGTCACTTATTATGTCCTTTGATCATATTGTATGAAAAACAGAAAAAAGGGGAAATTTCACACTTTTATAGTTATCTTTACAATGAAAGTGTTAAGAAATTTGTGTTCTAGTAGTCTATGATGACTTTTTCACCTTTTTTCAGCATCATTATATGCAAATATTGCCGTTTTGTGCCTGTCCCTCACCCAGACTTTTGATCTTCAATGATAAAAATGAATGGTAAAGAAACATTTTTTCTAATGTTTTAAAATATCTCTGAATAAAATATCAACTTTCCAATGTGACACAGTAAAATAAAGCCTTTTAAGAGGAAGAGTCCACGCTGATCATTTGAAACAGACTTACTGCGCATTTAAAGTGAAGCAATGTGTTTGTCTATTTTTTAAAAACACACGGTTTGGTCTGTTGGCTGTGCTCTGCTCTACGTGCATTTTAAGTCAATCAAGTTTAATCAAAAACCGACTTTGTTTGGATTTGATCAGAGTTTTCATCGACAGGGTGCAGAGCGGATTTATCAGTGTGGCTTTTGTGGAAAAGCTTCACTCCGGAGCCCAGTGTAACCATGGACCTACATTAAGTAGTTTAGGATAAGCCAGAAACATGGACCAGTTGCTAGGTTTGGTAGGATTACAACAAGGAACTAAGGTGAGTGTGGAATGAAATGGCTGGAGGCAGAAAATGAGCAAAAACACTGCTTATTATTTTATAGAAAAAACAAAACAAAAGTAAATGGCATACAATAAATTCAAGTAATAACACTAACAGCAGTAATAATAATAAAAATCAAAATGTCCCCAGTCCTATTGAGCTCAAGAATCAATTAGTCAGTCTCGTCAGCAGTCAAGTCAAAAATCTCTTCAGTTCCTTTTTCTTTTGTGGCAGTTTGAGTGGTTACCACAGTGGTGTTTGTCACTGAAGAGGATGAGGCTCTTCAGAGGCAGGTTCAGTTCAGTTCTGGGCACAGGCTCGCCATCTCCATCCAGATAGAATCAAGTAAACCAATCGGGGTTTATATCTTCCAAAGGAAAAAAAACTTAGCCGGCACAACAATAATATTATTGTACACAGCTAAATCAAATCTGTTCCTAATTCTTCTCACAGCTATAGCTTAATTTGTATCTTTGTTCCTCCTATTATAGTTTAACAATAGGCAGTAATATTTTACATGCATGTTTTTAACTCAAAATATCCTTTGTTATACATGAAATTACTTTTAACCCATGTAAAACAATAAATTAATCTTTGTATCTCTTTAAAGTATTTAACCATGGAGTTATGCTTAATGAAATACAATCAATCACATGACAAAGGAGTATCTTGGTTGACTACCTCCAATATTCTCCTTTAACTCTCTGAGGTCAGTGCCGTCATATATGACTGTGCCAAACAAGTTTTATTAAATGATAGTTTTTTTAATGATATTAGATAGAAATTTACTTTTTTTGCTGAAAAGCACACTCCTCGGACTTTAGTTTCAGCCATCCACCATGCTTATAGTCGTCATAGAAGTTGTGTGATGACGTGCCCAATGTGAGTGTCCAATCGGAATTGGTTCACCGTCACATGGTTTTCCAATATCTAATCGTAGGGCAGATTTACCTCATGTGGTAAACCAAAGATTGTTATTAGGAGCAACGTGTTAACAGTTGGCCTATCTGAATAGCCCTCTGGCTGCTGGCTCCAATGCGCCCTGTGCCATTATGCATCGTGATCAGACTAAAGCCCCTTTCACACTGGTGTATTCGTTCTACGTCGGGTTTTTGCTCCCTACACAGCATTATGTTGAGGGCTACGCACGTAGGATGGAAGAAATTAAACATGTTTAGTTTTCTTTGGCATAGAGCACTGGACAGAGAAAATACTCAGTTTTAAGCAGGTCTGCACAGCAAAGCATTACTGCATGCAAGTCTGTGCAACACAGCGCTCCTGTACACATCCAAAAACTGAGTGTGTGCATCCAGAGTCAGAATCAGCTGGAGAACAGGATCACACAGCCACAGCACCTCTGTGTGCTCAGAACAACTGATGTAACAGATGGGCGTGTGTGTGCTTAGAACAAGGAAGCGAACCTCAGCTCATAAATCCAGAGACAGTCTCTCTCCCTCTCCCCCTCTCTCTCTCCCAATAAACCATGTGACTCTTTAAAATAAAAGCACCGTCGCTGCATGTCTGTGCGCTCATCAGGCACTCTGATCGATCAGGTCTGATCAAATCAGCAGACCTGATCGGAGCAACCAGAGCTTTAAAGGTTTAGAGTCACAGCGCTTCATTCACAGTAGCCTTTACCACAGTTAGACTCAGCAGCATCTGTACACAATGAAAATGATCCACCAAGAAAAATAATATAAATAATAATAATAATGTTAAATGACTGGTTCTGAGCCACATCACAACATGCAGTAGAGAACAGAGTGCAGAAAATAGCAGTTTTGGCTACATACGAGGCAGTAATGCAACTGTAAAACCCTCATGATACAGTCCACCGTTTTCCAAGTGCAGCAATGTGTTCTGCACAGCCGGGATGAGTGAACTGGTTTTAAATAGTGGCAAGGGCTACACGCGGCTGTGTACACATTAAAAGTGGACACACGCAGCTGCAAGCAGATCACAAACACGGAAAAAGGCTGAGTACGTGCTCATTTGGGCGTACTTAAATGAAACAATGCCACAATATGGATATGACACCTAAAAAATTAGGTAAAACTGATATAAATATCAAAATATACATACAGTATAGTAAGTTGAAAGTGGTTTTAATCATTATCACTGAGAAATAAAGTTTGTACAGCTTCTCAAAAGTGTGTTTCTTAGAAAGTGCGCTGGCAGCGTTCCATCAGCGGTCACGTGATGCCGTGACGTCACAGCGTGTAGAGTCCCGTCTTTGTCTGTTTGATCGACAACAGGAACAGATAGACCTCAGTATGGACAGTGACGAGATCGAGAACTTTTCTGAGTCTTCGAGTGTGGATTATTTCTGTGAGGAAATCGAGACTGACTCGGATCCTGAGGATGTTGCAGCAGTGATTAGACCCTACAGATTGGAGCCGTATCTCTCGGACGAACATTCAAACCAGGAGCATTCTGGCAGCGAAAATAATGCCGACGGTGTTTATGGTGGAGCCGAAGCAGAGGCAAGAGACGTGCCAATTCCGATGGATTTCGAAAGGCTGCAGAATACGGAATGGTAAGGGAGGCTTTGATTTTTGTTGCTGCTGTTTATAACACGATAATTATAGCATTTTCGATTCTAGCGTTTGTTTACTGCCTTTGTTATTTTTCCGAAGCCGCGACAGTGTAGCTATTACTTGTGGACCACCGTCATTACCTTCGGGTTTTTGTCGTTTTTGAGTGCCTGGCATTGCATTTATCCATGTTTAGTTACGTTATTTTCACGAAAGAATAGGAAATAAATGGGAACAGTTTCGAAAAAGACTGCCGAAAACAACAGTGAACATGCCGCCCCCGTGTTTACTACGTATTGCACTGATATTTTTACAAGTTCCTTGACCATTTCAAGATTATTGTGAACATATTATTTGGGGTTGACATTTTATGTGTTCCTGTGAGCGGTGCGAGAACATGGAGACAGTAGAGGAAAGTGTCTGCTGTTGGGAGCAAATGTGTGTATGCGAGCAGAGCGAGCCTGACATTTCGTGCATCGCACAACACTGCGGCTTTTGATCAATCTGCCTGGACTTGAAAAGGCTAAAACCTTTTGCCCTTGTGTTTGTGCAATATGCTACGACACACTGGTCAGGCATATCGACAAACAAGTCCCTGAGAGCTGTGTTAAATCAAAGTTTCTGCCGCTAAAAAAAACTGTAAAACGGCCGCCAGGCGCGAAAGCTGATACAGTCTACACGCAATGATGTATTTCAGGCTTGGTACTCAGTGGGAAGCTGGTCACGGGGCGTGCACATTTTTCAGTGGCGGGACGTTCAAATGTTGTATATAACGGGAGAACCACGTCCATCTTCCCAAAATGCTTAGGTTGACCGAATTATATAACCTTTGTTACATGTAATAAGACTTATGTTGTCTTTAAGTGTCATATCCACTTTAAGAGGGCCTACAATCTCACATGCTCAAACAAAGAGTGTGTGTGAGTAGCAGGAATGCTCCACTACTTTGCCTGTGAATGTTATTGAATAAGGCTGTGGCAAGTTCTTTCGCTCCAGCGTAAAGCACCTTTTAACATATCAATGGAGAGAGGGAATGTGAAAGGCCCTCTGTAAAGCCACTTTCACAACGGGGCTGCTCCCAGTTGCTTCCTGTGGTGTCATGACAATGCAGGAATATCTGTCAGGTTCGCGCAGCAGGGGGCAGAGAGGGGGTGAGAATGCAGCCTGCAGGTTCTCTGCACAGAGAAGTTAGAGTGCACAGTTTGGCTGCAGACAGACTGTGCACTCTGACTTCTCTTCTACTTTATATTTGTTCTTGTGCAGAGCTGCAGGGCTGCGCTCCGAGTACTGTTATAGTTTATCTTTCCTCCTTTGACCGCGAGATGTGCGCGAGCGAACCGTCCGTAAGCAAATGTGGAGATGTCTGGAGTTCTACTTGATGTTGACATGTCCTGTCTCGGGACTTATGTCCTTTTTTGTCCTTTTTTTAACTGTGATGTGAGAGTTTGAGCAGAGAACAAGGAACTAATGCCTGCAGCCAGACTTTTTTCCCCCTTTTTTTAATTGTTCATATGTGCGCGCATGAACGAACGTCCATGAGTGGACTAGAGATGTCCGGACTTTTTACTGGATATTTCTGGCAATAAATCTGTGAGGAGGACTTTTATGGATTTTATTTAAACACATTTGTGAGAGAAGAAGCTGCAGCTGCTTCACAGTGCGTCTCTTCACCAGACAGCGCCACACAGAGATGGAGCTGAGGTGCAATCAGCATTTTTTTTCTGTGGTCTTTTTTTTTTCCAGTATGTAGTTTTTACTGCATCAAGTACACGGTATAAAAACAATCCTGCATGATTTATACTGCGGGAACAATGGAACACAGCAGGAATCATGAATTGGCTTCTGAGTCACGCCGGGTAACGCCTCTTTGCCCCGACTTGTGCTGGAACCACTTCCTTTCTGCGTTGAGCACAGGACAGCAAAAAAATTAACAGGTTTAATTTTTCGGCGCCCAACTTGCTTCCTCCTTTGTGCCCCTCGCGCTGTTGTGGTGCCGAGCTGCATCGTCTTGGCACTGAGTTGCTTCCACGCGGCGTCGTCATAATGATGCACGGCGCAACTGGGAGCAACCAGGAGCACCCCCAGTGTGAAAGGGGCTTAAGTATGAAAGCTTTTCAGTGCAGGCACTCCAAAAACACAGTCAACTTCATAGAAGTAGAAGTTTGTGATGTGACCTTTATGTAATAGTAGGGCTGCCACGATCAGTCGACTAGTCACGACTATGTTGACTACTGAAACCATCGACAACTAATTTAGTAGTCGACAAGTCGTTTATTTTATTTAAAGGACATTTTGCATGTGTTTTAACGTTCCAGTTAAGCCCTTTTCACACTGGGCCCACTTCGAGTTGCTTCCTGTGGCATCATGATGACGCAGGAATGTCTGCGTCAGGTGCGCACAGCAGGGGGGAGAGAGGTGGTGAGGATGCAGCCTGCAGGTTCTCTGCACAGAGAAATCAGAGTGCTCAGTTTGGCTGCAGCCAAACTGAGCACTCTGATTTCTCTTCTAGTTTGTATTTGTTCTTCGAACCGTCTGTGAGTAAATGTGGAGATGTCTGGAGTTATACTTGATGTGGACATGTCCTGTCTCTGGCAATCAGTCTGTGAGCAGCACTTATGTCCTTTTTTGTCCTTTAACAGAATGATGAGAGAGTCAGGAGCTGCAGCAGCCAGACAGTTTTTTTTTCTCTTTCTTTTAATTGTTCACATTTGTGCATGCAAACCAATCGCCCGTGAGCGGACTGGAGATGTCCGGACTTTTTACCGGATGTGGACCTGTCCTGTCTCTGG
Organism: Thalassophryne amazonica; assembly: GCF_902500255.1. Taxonomy (NCBI): domain Eukaryota; kingdom Metazoa; phylum Chordata; class Actinopteri; order Batrachoidiformes; family Batrachoididae; genus Thalassophryne; species Thalassophryne amazonica. The sequence continues at coordinate 20,291,343 of NC_047120.1, forward strand.
CAATTACTCTGTGAGCAGGACTATTTATGGACTTGATTTAAACACATTTGTGAGAGAAGAGGGAGGAGCTGCAGCAGCAGCATTTTTTTTTCCTGTGCTGAAACTGGAGACCGCAAAACCATTCTCCAGCAAATATTTCACATCATTCGCAAGACCATTCTCTTAGTGGCATTTACTCAATATGAATGCTGCTTGATGGGTCTATTAACACCAACATCGACATCATGGCACAACACCATGGTCTGAGTAGGTTTATCGCCAAATATAGGCAGGTGGCCATGAATAAGCTGGCACATATCCATTCTGGCTGGCTCTGACAAGTATGACAAATGCTCCTCCAAATCTCTCAAAGTTCATGAGTTTTCCAGTCGTGCACTTGAGACCGAACCTGCTGGCTCCTGTAACCCGTCCTCCTCCAGACAATAAGGTGGGGACAACGCGGTGACCACAGAAGTGGCCACCACAGGGCACACGAGTGACATGCCAGGACCATCACGAACAACATACTGCTTTAGCATATTGACATGACACACCCGACTCTTTTTCTTCCTGTCTGGCGTTTTAATCAAATAATCAGTGTCGCTCATCCTGCTTTCCACCACATATGGACCACAAAACTTTGCCTGAAGACTGGCTCCAACCACAGGCAGCAACACCAACACCCAGTCACCTGGCTGAAAATTACGAGTCTGAGATTTCCTATGATAACTTCTCTTCATGTTTGTCTGGAACTGTGGGCCACTACACAAGCAGAGTGCAGTTTCTCTCTAAATGAACTCACATAGTCCAAGATGTTATGCGTGGGGCTCGGTTTATCTGCCAGCCCCCTCTCCCGCAGCAAGCGCAAAGGACTGCGAAGGGTGTGCCCAAAAACTAATTTCAATTTATTTTAATGATATAACGCCAAATCATAGAGTTGTCTCAAGGTGCTTCACACAAGTAAAGTCCAACATCATCAACCCTCAGAGCAGCAGTGGTAAGGAAATACTCCCTTTGAGGAAGAAACCTCAAGCCAACCAGACTCAAAGGGGTGACCCTCTGCTTGGGCAATGCTACATACAGAAATTACACAACAATTCACAAAACAAATATACAGGAAATGCTGTTGGTGCACAGGACAAGAGGGCTTCCAGCACAAATACCACACCCATCTCTGGATGGAGCTGCACCTTAAATAGAGAGAAAGCAGAATCAGGCATCAGAAAGAAAAGAAATACAGTATAATTTGTCAGTATTAAACAACAAGAAAAACACGAAATACTAAGGTGATCGCCGGCCACTAGCCCTAAGCTTCACTAAAAGTCCCAGAATTTAGGTAAAGTTGAGGCCGCGGCACTGGAGACCTGATGCTTGAAAACTTTGGACATAAAGTTTGTTCCTTGATCTGACAGGATGCACTTAGGCAATCCAAAGAGGGAAAAAACTTAACCAAAGCTTTCACCACCACTTTAGCCCGTAATGTGCTCATCAGTAAAGCCACATGTAAACGAGTTGCCGCACACATCACGGTTAAGATGTACTGTTGTCCAGCCTTCGTTTTTGGCAATGGTCCCCCACAATCTTTTATGTTCAAAAGGCTCTCCAATTACCAGGCTAGGATGTAATGGAGCTGGAGGAATAACCTGGTTTGGTTTTCCTGCAAGTTGGCAAATATGACAAGATTTACAAAACTTTGCCACATCAGATTTTAAATCTGGCCAAAAGAAAAAGCAAAGGACCCTGTGATAAGTTTTGTTAATCCCCAAATGACCCGACAAATTATGGTCATGTGCAAGACTCAAAACCTGGAGTCGAAACTCCTTTGGGACTACAACCTGGTTCACCATATCACATTCTCTCCCTGTGGGTGGATACCATTGGTGTACTAACACTCCATCATTAAACAGGTAAATCAAAGACTGTGAACTGCTTTTATTTTGCTGGGCTGCAGACAGATAATTACCCAATGTGCTGTGTCCTGCCTTAATGACCTGATCTTTATTTACTGCCAAACACAAATCATTTTCAGATGGCAACACTTGGACAGCAGGGGGCGCACATTTTTCAGGAGGACACCTGTCCCGATCACCAAACCCAGCCAAAAATGAATCAGAAAGATCCACACCATCATCAAGCTCACAGGCTTGGGCTCGCGTTACAACGCACGCACCAAAAATGTGTGGTACGCCCAGCACAGTGGGGACACTGCTACACAACTCAGCTGTGGGCTCATCAATTACCTTGGGAACTGCAGGGAACACTTTTTTCCCCAGCTACATCGTTCCCAAGGATCACATCAACCCCTGCAATGGGCAGTTGGTCACGCACACCGACACGCACCATACCAGAAATAATTAAGGAGGAGAGACAGACTGAGTGCAGTGGCACACGAATAACACTCAATTTCACCCCCCATAGTAGAGAAGCTTCTAGTGCCTTTTGCTTCATGCATTTGGGAATAACATTGTTTTGTTTGCATCTTAGGTTAAATCTTAAGTGGTTTCTAAATTTAGCTATCTTTTTAGCAATCCTTTTTAGCAGTTCCAGGGCATCATGCCCACAGTTGGTCGCAATGTTTCTGTGTAGGCTCTCAGTTGTCCAGGTGGTTTCCATAGTAGAAACCACCTGGACAACTGACAGCCTACACAGAAACTTCACCCCCCATATCAACAAATCAGACCCACAATAAGACTGGTCAGAAAATGGTACAACCCCGCCACGAACCAGTGTGTTTCACACCAGTATCGTGCAGGATAGTGACAGGCACCCTGTCTGTCTCACTACCAGAGAATGACATATAACCCTGCATAATAAAAGGTTTAAACTCATCATCAATTACTCTGTGAATGTCAATTGGCAAATTAACATCACTACTGATGGACTCACTCTGAATTGAGCCCACAACAGAGGGGATTTTATTTCCAATTTGATCTCTCTTAAGATTAGGGGACACAGCAATGAAATGGCCCAATTCATGGCAGTAAAAACACTTACGCTCGCCCGAAGCAGCACCGTTACACCGTGATGGTTTCAGAGACCGTTTCTTATTCTCTGCAATTACCGGAACTTCCTGGTGCACAGAGGCTGAAAAAACACCTTTATGGGTTAAAACAAACTCATCTGCAGCCTCAGCCAGTGCAGAAACTTTGTGCTCAGGCAGACACTTCATAAACCTCTCCAGTAAAATGAGCTCCTGCAGTTGTACAAAATCCTTTTACTTTGCTGGCTTGGCACCACTTGTCAAACAACACGCTTTTCTCACACACAAACGCCACATAAGTTTGGTTCACAGTTTTCTCAGGATTCCTAAACCGCTGTCTGTATGCCTCAGGTACCAACTCATAGGCACGCAGCACTGTAGACTTAACAATATCATAATTTAAACTTTGATCTATTGGGAGGGCAACACACACCTCCTGAGCTTTTGCCACCAATTTACATTGCAGCAGCAAAGACCTCACATCCTTCGGCCAGTTTAACGTGGCCGCTACACGCTCAAAAGTGCTAAAATAAGAGTCCAACTCCCTAAGTGGAGGCACGAGCACAATGTGCCGACTCACATCAAAATTCCCATGGGAGGAGTGTGGGGCTTGTGGATCAACTGGTGAACTAGGAGCAACCCTGGGCTGGCGCTCCAGCTCCAAGGCTCTCACCTGAAGGTGCATTGCCTGTACCTCCAGCTCTTGACTTTTCAACTTCACCTCTTTAATACAGAGTGTCAGCTGGAGCTCTTGCACTGACCTCCTGCCTTAAGGGGAGAACCTGCAGACTGTGGCATGATGGGAGGCATCGTCTCCTGGAGCTCCACATCAGCTTCCACCACACCTTCCACTGAAGGCAAGTCCACCAACAAACCGTTTTCCCAACTCCTCCTCCAAGATGTCTCTTAGCTCTGCCTTTTGAGCACTTAAGCGTGCCTGCACATTAAACAGATTAGCAATCAACAACAGGTCCACCTTCCTGCACCTGTGTAGCTGCTGCAGAGTGGGATGCTTGACAAAGCTATCCAAATCAAATTCCATTGTCCACAACAAATATAAAGTAAGAAAAAAAAAAAAAGACAAAACTTACCAACTGATGACCACACAATGGGAAAGAAAACCCAAAAACTAACAAAACTCCCGTAGTGGATCGGACAAGCCCCCAATTTATGTTACGACCGGGCCTACGGGTGAAACAAGGCTTAAAAAAAATTGACTCCCCCACTCCCAAGGATGAACAAAGTTCCAGGTCTGCAGTCCAAAACACAACAGATTTATTATTATAAAATAAAACTTCAGGGTGAGAAAAAGGCCAAAATAACAAACAAAAACTACCAAAAATCCTGTTCTTACCTAGTACTCAAATAAATCAACCAAACAACAGTGGTCTTACCTAAACTCCTAAGCAAAAAACAGGAGAAAACTATCAAAATAATGTGGCTTCTCACCACTACTAACAACAAATGTTGGACTACTTTTCAAGAACAAACAATTACAAATTTTACAAAAAAAAAATACAGAAAATTAACAAAAGAAAAACAAGTGTCCTCACACACACACATCAGTTGGGAGCAGGAAGAGGGTAGAGCACTGGAGGTTGGTTTCAGCCTTCCTTATAAAGCCAGGAGCCTTCATTGCTGGACCCATGGAAATATTGACCTGGAATGGACGTGCGCGCCTCAATCTATTAGCGTCGCTAAACACAGGGCGGCGCAATTGCTAAGAGTGGAGATACGCAGATCATCAATAATAAACTGACCGCTTTTTTCGCATTAGCGACGCTATTTCTTAATGGATTTTAATAAATGTAGGCTTGTTTTAAAGCCCTTTTAAATGAACCTATGCATGTGTGGGTGAAAAAAAATTTTCTCATGTAAAATGCAGAAATTTTGGAAAATTATGACAAACTGTGCTAATTTTCTCACTCTATTGTTGCTTTTTTGTTAACAGATTTTAATAAATGTAGGCTTGTTTTAAAGCCATTTAATTGCTCTATCCAATGAACCCATACATGCCTGGGTAGAAAAACAAAATGTTTTATTTAAAGTGTGGAAATTTGGGGAAAAATATGGCATTCTGTTCATTTACTGTGATGTTTTTTTCCTGTAATCATAATTCTTGATGGATTTTTATAAATGAAGCCTTGTAAGTTGTATTCAAGATGATTAAAAGCTCTAATGAACCCATACATGCTTGGATAAAAAAAATCCTTATGTATTAAAATATAAATCTGAAGTGTGCCTTGCCATTATGGTCATTTACCTTGCTGCATTTTCCACTGTAATATTATTGCTAGTCTTTTAATAACATATGACTTTTATTAACATTTTATTACAAATAGATATAAAGCCATTCAGAATTTATGACTTTTGAACCTCGGTCAGGGTAAAAAGTACCTCCTCCACCCCCCCACCCCCCACGACACTTAAAATTTAAATGCCGCCTGTGACCACCATGTACATATCATATTAAACAACAACTGCAAGTATATATATATATATATATATATATATATGAAAACATTTTTGTTTCCATATCTGTATGCATGTAAACGCAGCTTAATGAAAAGAACTTACGGCACTGAGGTATAGTCTCAGTATATCGATATTAAACTGCGACATAACGACTTTAAAATAGACATTTGTTTTACATATGCCCTGTTGCTTCAAGAATTTGTTTTTGTAGTTGCTGCAGTCGGTGGCAAAGCACTAGTTGCCTTTTTCCCCTCTCATTTCGCTTCTGTTTAACAGGTGCCATAACTGGATCAAGGCACTCTCTCCACCCTTAGTAATAGCCGCCGTGCGCACGCCACAAGTCACATGACGTCCATTCCAGGTCTATATTTCCATGGCTGGACCAATCAGCCGGAGCCATCTGTACAAGCTCACCTACAACAAGAGAGACTCGCACACAAAATAAGCAGCACCTCACTTAGGTGGGGAGGGTAAATACACTCATATGCCAAAAACAAAAATACATATGACCTCAGGGTCATAACAATCATCACAAAATTTTCACAAATGATTCAGCTACCCATACAATAAAAATGATTAGATTTTCAAGGTTAAAGGTGATGGTCAGTAAGATGCAAAATGTGGAAAAACATAACTGGCCAAATTTTGGAACGAGGAATCATAGTGTATTCCAACTTGGCTCATATTGCTCCTCATAGGAAGATGCTTCTTCTGTGACCTTGACCTATGACCTCCAAAAATGCAGTCAGTGTCAATATTGACCAAAAATTCTAAATTTTTCTATTTTCAAATCTGCTGCTTAGACATGATGCATTGGCTGACTTAACCAGAATATCAAACTTGAGTGCCAACAGTCCACTTGTTATGATGTAATTGATGTTTTCATGTCAGTATAAGTCAAGTTAAATGGTAAAAGGACTGCATGTATATAGCACTTTTCCATCTGCATCAGACACTCAAAGCACTTTAAAAATAATGCTTCCTAAAGTTCAACATTTATATGTAATTTTAAAGTGGAAAGTCTAAAAGACCTTGACCTGGTATCTGCAAGTGACCTTTTAGCAAACCTCACTATAACATCATGACATATTTGTTATTTGTTATTAACACAGCCATACGGGGTGTGCAGCCAGCACATTCTGAGTGCCGGTGTCGCAAACCGAATGGTCCCCCCTAAAAATCGGTCTGCCCTGCTGTCACTGCGCCTGCTCCCTGCTGATCAGCTGAATCACCAGCACACAGCATGGTGCAGGATCAATAGAATTCACATGTATATTTATGGTGTCATGGGCTGGCGAAACAGTTACACCGTCATTCCTCCAAAAGAGTTAGATGGTAAATATGTCATAATCTGTGTATTACAGGGGTGACATCCTCTTCAGATGGGTTGCAGCGTTGTGCCGAGCCTCTGACGTGCACAATATTGCATGGACTCTTAGTGACAGATGATGCTTTTGGGTTGATAGCGCAATGTTCATGTCCACTTCACATGATGGATGCGTGCCACATACATGTTGCATATCAACATATCCTTTACGCTCCCAGAAGGGGATCCAGTGGAGGTGCATGTATGTGGCACAAATGGAACATGCCAACAGGATCTGATGTGCCCGATCCATATCGGGGTTCCCTCAACCACGATCAGATTGTCCCGACTGCTGTTATGATGCCATACGAATATGTAGATTGCAGTCTGATTGCCCACAGACTGCCGCTGGATGGTATCCCACCTGGATTGAGTGTTTCACACGTGCAAAACATTCGAAGCATTTGCGCGAATGGGCCCTCCCACATAGACTGCTTTGAGACTGCTGTCTAACGTTTTCAGACTGCACCTCGACACTTTTTGGATCAAATCAAATCAATTTTCAAGGATTCAAAGGAATTTTATTGTCATATGCACAGAAGAGCATGTTCCCTGCACAATGAAATGTGTCTACTGCATTTAACCCATCCTAATTGCCAGTAGGAGCAGAAGTCGCCATTAGGCGCCCGGGGACCAGCTCCAGATGTACATCCCTGCCTTGGTCAACAGCAGGGCTGAGCAAACCAACACCGACCCATAACAAACAACACACACACACACACACACACACACACACACACACACACACACACAACACATAAGCCGGCCCGGTACATAAACATATATATGAAAAGCAAAACACGAGGGAAAAGGAGGAAAAAAAAAAAAAACCCTCATAGCCGCTGCATTACACAGCGGCAATGAGGAAAAACATCACCATCAGCACAGAAAAACAATAATCACACAGACAAAAACAAGGACACAGGACGACAACCGAGATTTGAAAAGGTCCAGTTTATCAGAACACTCCGGAGGCAGCCTGTTTGGCGCCGTCAACGGTCTTGTCCGACAATCCTGGAGGGGGAGGGGCAGCCCTAACAGTCCTGAGCAGTCCTGAGCACAGTCAACGTCAGAGCTGGAGAAGCTGAGGGGAAGGGGGGAAGACCAGGGAGCGAGGCTTAAGTGTTGATCTTCTGAGGAGGTTTTATCACAGCGACCTTGAAGTGCAGCTGTATTTGGGGAAGCCAAATGAATAGCCAGATTAGCAGACGCCTGAAGGATTCCACAGTTCTGAGAACAGAGTGGCTCTCAATGCATCTGAATGTAGAATGTGGTCTTCACAGACGGTCAGAGCGGGTTTCCAGGGCTGCAATTCTATTCAAGATGTTTTCCAACGCGCAGTTAACCCCCACCGACTGCGCAGCAACTGCCTTCCCAATCGAATCAATCATGTAGGGCAGCCTGGAAGGACCAATCAAAGCTGCTTCCACTTTCTTGATTTTCCGGTAAACAAGCATAGTGCCCGCTCCACACAGCAGAAAGCCGGTCACCACCAAGCCGAATATGTACACATCTTCGACGTCCTCCACAGAAAGCATGTAAGGCACATGACCTGCCATCTCCTCCACGAGTCCATCACGTAACCCATCACAGCAGGATGGGTTACGTGTCCCGGCAGGACAGGTCGGGTCCTCCGCCCCCGAATGTCTTGTAGAAAAAATAGTGTCAACTGCGTTCAGAGACCACTTTAACAGATCCATTTTTGTCATTTTCCAGAAAAGCAAAGCTGCAGACTCACAGACAACACGCCACAGACGCAGGAAAAATAAGGAGGGAGGGAGAAGAGAAAAGTGCGTCCGTCTCGGCCGAATGCAAGCTGGCAAAAAAAAAAAAAAAAACAATTTATTTATATAGCGCCAAATCACAAACAGTTGCCCCAAGGCGCTTTATATTGGAAGGCAAAAGCCATACAATAATTACAGAGAAACCCCAATGGTCAAAATGACCCCCTATGAGCAAGCACTTGGCGACAGTGGGAAGGAAAAACTCCCTTTTAACAGGAAGAAACCTCCAGCAGAACCAGGCTCAGGGAGGGGCAGTCTTCTGCTGGGACTGGTTGGGGCTGAGGGGAGAGAATCAGGATGGATGTGGATGTGGGTTGATTTGTCATTCTGACGCCATTCGGCCTCAATCGTGCTATGTATGATAGGGGTCTAAGAAATTATCCAGAGATTTTACTTAATATGGAGGAATTTCACATGTATCTTTTATCAAAAGCATCCTGTTGTGTAAGTATTCACAGAATCAACAGAGGAGTACTCGATAAGGAAAATATTTGACTGTTACAACAACATATTATCAAGTATCAGTGACACAAACAAAGCTGTTCTGTAGAAGAGATTTAGAGGATTCAAAACAGCATCCAGCTCTTTACCTCTTCTGTTCTCTTCTTTTAAATGACACATTTCTTGTTCCTGGTCTGCAATCATTCCATCATCAGCAGGTGTCAGCTGTAGTTTCAACATGTCCCTCAGCTGCTGGACTTCAGACATGTTCCTAGAAAAACTTTAAAACACACAAAAGAAAGAGAGAGTCAACGACCAAGTGGAGGAATGAGTAAAAACAGGCTGTTTTAATAATCTGCTGCTGCCCGGGCTGACCAATCACAAGTGGAGACATCACCCCCCGAAGATGTTTAAATCAAACTAAGATTGTTTTAAAATAAACGTGTTCTGAACTTACATGGTCAGTGACCAGTGTCCCCATTGTGTGGTAAAGTAATGGGACAATTTCATTTACAATGTCAAATATCCTGCCAACAAATTTATAACATTAATTTCAACAAAAAAACAACAACTTTGTTTTTAGTTTTCATTTAGATGTATTTTATATGTTTAGTTGCCTCAATGGTCAAACTTGCAGCCTTGTTGAGTAAATTTAATTTCCTACGTTTGTTGAAAAATAACTCAAAGTCTCAATTCGGGCTGGAACATGTTGTCCTTTAGGCTGCTCCTGTTTTTGCTTGGGGTCACCACAGTGGATACAGCCAGATCCGCATTGGTATTTAGCACAAGTTTTACGCCGGATGCCCTTCCTGCAGCAACTCCAGTTTTACCTGGAGAAACACACATAGGCTGGTGTACTGAAGAGATCTCCCATCCAATTACAAAGCAGATCCTGCCTGTTTAAATCCTGAGATCTGATGGGATCACGCTTACACAGACCAGACCAGCTGCACTCAATTCAGTCTGGAACATATGGCCAAAAAAAAAAAAAAAAAAAAAAAAAAAAAAAAAAAATGCATCACTATTTCTTTACCCCATATCAGGGTTGTCGCCAGGATTTTTTCACAGCATAGGATGGAACGAGCACTGCAGCATAACGGGTTGTTACACTGCTACCTGAAAAAATTACGCTGCAGTTGGGCCGATATGCTGTTTCCAAGGGTGTGTAGTGGGAAAATGATCATTTCTCTACGTTGATTGTGGACTCGCTGCTTCTAAATCAGAACGAGTGGGTCCACAATCAACGCAGGGAAATAATTTTTTTCATCAACCTCAGTCAAAGCCATTTAAAGATGTCAATCGTGATTCACTTTTCTGATTAAAGTCACTACCGGACTCTCGTCTGTTGCAGTGGCAAGAAAAGAGAATCGTCCGCATTTTCACACTGTAGGTTTTTTTTTTCTCCTCATAAAGTGCCTTTTTCGTGGGACAGTGCAGGAAGGTTCTCTGGTGTGGACTAGGGGAGAACTTTATCCTCAGCAATCGTTGCGTAGCTATGGGAAAAGTTCTCCTGCAGCCGCTAAAATTCTCCAGCAAGGAGCTGCACAACAAGTGCTACAGGATAGGGGAGACCACGGGCATATTTCCCCAGAAGATTTTTAAATTTATAACCCTCTAAAACACTGCATTTTGAGAGCCAAGGTCTATTAAGTAAAGTCATGGTTTATTTTTCTTTTTTAATCTTTGTTACAGCCTTACTTTAAAACCAAAACAAGGCATCACAGAACAATGTAAACGTGTGTCAGGAACATCCAAAATGTAAAATCATACACAGCAGTTTATTAAAGAAAATCTTTGTTTTTTTTTTGTTTTTTTGTTTTTTTTACAGTTCAAGATAGTGTGAGTGTGAAGTAAAAAAATGTTTCTTACATTAAATAACTTGTAATTAAAATAGTTTAAAGTAAAAACAAAAAAGATTCTTTAGAAATCTTTGGTGTTTGTAAATTTTAATTATATTTTATCTGTTGTTTCAAATGAGATGTTTACTTGATTAACATGATAATGAACCATGGGGATTTATTTGTAGACAAAACAGCGTGAAAAGTAATGTGCACAATTTTAAGTCTGAAGCCGGTCTGCTCTGGATCAGCCTGATCCCATCAGATTTCAGAAGCTAAGTGGTGCGGCATCTGGTTAGCACTTGGATGGGAGACTTCTTCAGAACACCAGCGGCTGTGTGTGTTTGTCCAAGTAAAACTGGAGTTGTGTCAGGAAGGGCATCAGGTGTAAAACCTGTGCCAAATACCGATGCGGATCTGGCAGTATCCGCTGTGGCAACCCCAACCCAAATTGGGAGCAGCCGAACTGACAGCACACACATTTTACAACCCCAATTCCAATGAAGTTGGGATGTTGTGTAAAATGTAAATAAAAACAGAATGATTGCAAATCCTCTTCAACCTATATACAACTGAATGCACTACAAAAACAAGATACTTAATGTTCAAACTGACAAACTTTATTGTTTTTGTGCAAATATTTGTTCATTTTGAAAAGGATGCCTGCAACACGTTTCAAAAAAAGCTGGGACAGTGGTATGTTTACCACTGTGTTACATCACCTTTCCTTCTAACAACACTCAATTAGCGGTTAGGAACTGAGGACACTAATTATTGAATCTTTGTAGGTGAAAGTCTTTCCCAATCTTGCTTGATGTACGACTTCAGTTGTTCATATTTTGCGCTTCATAATGTGCCACACATTTTCAATGGGCGGCAGGTCTGGACTGCAGGCAGGCCAGTCCAGTACCCACACTCTTTTACTATGAAGCCACGCTCTTGTAACGTGCAGAATGTGGCTTGGCATTGTCTTGCTGAAATAAGCAGGGACGTCCCTGAAAAAGACATTGCTTGGATGACAGCATGTGTTGCTCCAAAACATGGATGTACCTTTCAGCATTAATGCTGCCATCACAGATGTGTAAGTTGCCCATGCCAGGGACACTAACACACCCCCATACCATCACAGATGCTGGCTTTTGAACTTTGCGCTGGTAACAATCTGGATGGTCTTTTTCCTCTTTTGTCCGGAGGACATGACATCCATCTTTTCCAAAAACAATTTGAAATGTGGACTCAGACCACAGCACACTTTCTACCTTGCATCTGTCCATTTCAAATAAGCTCAGGCCCAGAGAAGGCGGCTGTGTTTCTGGATGTTGTTGATGTATGGCTTTCAATTTGCATGGTAGAGTTTTAACTTGCACTTGTAGATGTAGCGACGAACTGTGTTAACTGACAACGGTTTTCTGAAGTGTTCCTGAGCCCACGCAATAAGATCCGTTACACAATGATGTCGGTTTTTAATACAGTGCCGCCCGAGGGATCGAAGGTCACGGGCATTCAATGTTGGCTTCCAGCTTTGCCGCTTACGTGTATAAAGTTCTCCAGATTCTCTAAAAATTATTATATTATGGGCTGTAGATGATGGAATCCCTAAATTCCTTGCAATTGAATGTTGAGAATCATTGTTCTTAAACTGCTGGACTATTTTTTTCAGGCAGTTGTTCACAAAGTGGTGATCCTTGCCCCATCTTTGCTTGTGAACAGCCTTTTAGGGATGCTCCTTTTATACCCAATCATGACACTCACCTATTTCCAATTAACCTGGTTGCCTGTGGAATGTTCCAAACAGGTGTTCTTTGAGCATTCATCAACTTTACTAGTCTTTTGTTGACCCTGTCTCAGCTTTTTGAAACGTGTTGCAGGCATCCATTTCAAAATGAGCAAATATTTGCACAAAAACAAAAAAGTCTACGATACTGAACATTAAATATCTTGTTTTTGTGGTGTCTTCAATTGAATATAGTTTGAAGAGGAAGAGGATTTGCAAATCATTGTATTCTGTTTTTATTTACATTTCACACACCGTCCCAACTTCATTGGAACTGGGGTTGTAAAATAATTTGTCATGTTGTAGTAAATACACTCTCACAGCATTTTGTAACTTAATAATGATTTGGTATCAGTCTCAGAGATGAGGAAAAACACTCTGAAGCTCCGATCTTGTGCCAAACATCAGGGGGACTCCCCCTCATATCTGGCAGAGAAATATCCAACAGCAATAAAATGCAGCAGCCAATCATGTCCACTGCTCACACCGAACAACAATTGATGTCATTTAGCTTAGAGGTGGCCAATGTAGCCTCAAAATGAATCACTAGACTCCATAACTCCTCCCTGTCATTCCATAACATAACAGCTGTCCCCTCACTGTATCTCATCTCAAATGTCCAATATTTCTTCAGCTGCTCACATTTCCAAGAACTCTTCCACTCTCAGAATGTGCAATAAATTATTTGTATGTGTGACATTATCAACATTATCAGGAGCCATAATTTACCCTCAGTGTTAGAGGTTTTTAAGGTTGTCTTATCCAGACAGATCTTGAGTTTTATTTTCTTCTAATATGGCTATTTTTATTATAGGGCAGCGTGGGGGTTAGTGTGGTCAGAGTTCAGCAGTTTGGAGTCATGTTGATTCATGAGCTTCAGATTTTATAAGTTCTGTGTTTCATTCCATTTTTTTGTGTTTATAAAATGACGCAAAACTGTAATCAGTAGTATCGATTGATCAGTAAAGTTAGAAAGATATTCACAGAGTCGAAGTTCACGCTCAATAGATCTTAAGAGAAATGTTGTAGAAAAACAAGCAACACTAGCTTCTAACCTCAGGAAGGTAGACAACAAGCTACAACCTTATTTTTATCCATATGAGCCATCCTCTGAATTGAAAAAATATCACTTATCTGAACGGGCAGCCGGCAGAGAAACGGAAGCTTAGGGACCGTCTAGAAAGTGCAAACACGAAAAAAAAGACACCAGAAAATTACTGAATAAATCATTGTAATAAGGAGTGATATCGCCAAATTCAGTGCACACATCAGTGGTGTTCTGCTTATTATACTACAGAGCTCAGTTTGGCAAAAGTCATAAAAAACAGAGAATTTCTTTTTTAAATTTTCAATAGCATCAATGTTATATGGTAAGATGGAATCAAAGTCAGTTAGGGTTAGGATTGGGGTAGGGTAGGTCCTGCTGATTATACTACAGCACTCAGTTTGGAAAAAAGTCATTTTAAAACATTTTGGAGAATTTTTTTTATTGTTTAAATTTTCAATAGCATCAAAGTCATAAGGTGTAGTGACAGAATTTACTGCACACAGAACAGGGTAGTGTTGTGTGCAGTAAATTTTGTGATTTATTCAATAATTTTCTGGTGTCTTTTTTTCGTGTTTGCACTTTGTAGACGGTCCCTAAACTTCCGCTTGCCGCCTGCCCGTTCAGATCAGTTATTTTTTTCAGTTCAGAGGACGGCTCATATGGATAAAAATAAGGCTGTAGTTCGTTGTCTACCTTCCTGAGGTTAGAAACTAGTGTTTGTTTTTCTACAACGTTTCTCTTCAGATGTATTGAACCGTGAACTTCGAATCTGTGAATATCTTTCTAACTTTACCGAAGTCGATTGATCGGCTTCATCAGTCCATCACAAAGCTGAACTGTCCTTCATTTATCATCATAAAGCTCAGTTTGTCTTATTTATTTTTGCTGATATTTGGTGTTCGGTCTATAATAAGAACTCCAACACAAACTAACAGCTAACATTTGGACGTGGTGGAGTTGGTCTGAAAAAAAAAGTTTAGTGGACAAACCTGCTCTGGATCAGCGAACTTCAAGCTTGAAAACAGCATCCAGCACATTGACTAGTTTCTTCTCTTCTTTAAATCCACTCGTTTCTTCTTGCTGCTCTGCGATGTGTTTCTACCAACTCAAATTATCTCGGTATTAGCAGCAGTTAGCCGCTGTTTCAACAACTTTCTCAGATGCTCCACCTGTTCGCGCTAACTTCGCCTTTTCTTCTTCTTCTGGTTTACTGTCGGCCTTTGTGCTTCTGGAGCTCTTCAAAAAACATGTTCGAGGATCACAGATTGAAGTTAGATCTGTTCAGAAAAGAGTTTACAGCGTCTCCAGCTAACTAGCTTTAGCCTCGAACGCCACTAGCTTAACTTATAGGAAGCTAAAAGTGAACGCTCTCGTTATGGCCGAACAACTCTCCAGTTTATGAGTATTCTGTGTTCGTACGCGCCCGACGTGCTTGATGAATTCCTGCGCAAAAAGTAGTTCTCAGTTCTCAGATATCTCATCTACATTAAATCTAAAGTTTACCAGTAATAAAATTAAGATAACTGAAGTTTTAAGAGTGGCCGTAATAAATATTTAAGAAACTTAAAGGTTATGAGCAACTTCACCTGTTATTGCTCAAGCACATTGTAAACATTGACACGATGGAGTTTGATGCGGACGAGTTCAGAAAGATACAATTGGAATGGTTTGATTACCATTTACAGTTGGCGATGAAAGCCTTGGGTGTTAACTTCATGTTAAAGTCAGAACAAAAAGCTACAGTGGAAGAGACACTATCTGCGTTGTCGCTCCAACGAGAGCGGCACGCTGAGTAGTATGGAGTCGACAACAGATAACGGTTCTTCTTCGTTGGATGATAATAACGGTGATGAACCTGTTGCATTACCGCCACCTACTGAACTGGGGTATGGACAAGAGACTCGCAGAGACAAGTAAAAGAAAGAAAAAAGCTATAATTCAAAGATGTTGAACTGCTGGGTTCTTCAATGTGCTCTTCACAATGCCGTCATTCTCAGAGTGCAGCAGATAATAAATGGCTGTGATTTTGCTCCCGTGAGCAGTTTTCCTGCCAGTCAGACAAACTGAAGGCCGTGTGACTTTGTTCCTCCATGATGTTAAGACACAGTATTCCAGTGCTTTTATGATGCAACATCAACAGGTTATGGACCCAGGAAGGAGTTTAGAAGCCGATGGAACCGATTATGTTTCAACGGAGATGAGAAAAACTATGAGTTATGGGAAACTAAATTTTGGTCGAAAGAGAACCAAACTGTAAGAGCCAGATGAAGATGCTGAAAGAAATGAGATGTTTGTTGAACTGATCCAAGTGTTGGATGATAAAAGTCTGTCACGGACGACAGCAGGAAGGTGCTTCAGATTCTCAGAGACCATGATGTTGGTAAGGTGAAGCCACGTGTGATCACCCTGCTGACATCCCTTCAAAAAGCTGTTCATGAGAGCGTCACAGATTATATTATTCATGCAGAGACTGTTATCACCACACTGAGGAAGGAAGAAGAGACTTGGAGTGATGGTTTATTTAAGAGGTTTGACTCAAGCTTCAAGCTGCAAAAGCACATATTGGAGCTGGCTGATGGACAGAGGACCAGCGAGGTTGTGTTGAAGAGGGGCGCAGCCAATGTTCACTTGATTGACAGCAGAGGTTTTCCGGTGGACACGATACTGATGGAGGTGTTGTACGTCCTATCGTTCCACCAAGACATCTTCTCCATTAAGGCAGCAACCGTCATCTTCAATAAGGGACAGAACGAGCTCGTCCATAAGGATGGTCGGACATTTGACCTTCAGGTGTCTGATCGACTGAACTATTTAAACACCGTTCACCATACAGATGAAAGTGATGTTGATCAATGTCATGGATGTTACCATCTTCAAACATGGCACCAAATATTAGGTCACTAACTATTAGGATGTGTTAAATTTGGAAAGTGTCACAGAGGGGATGAAAATTAAAGGTCAAACTGATGAGGCTGATCTTAAATGTGAAGTGTGAGTCCAGAGCAGGAACAGAGAACCAGATGAAAGAGCAAATGTCTCACTTGGACATACAGATTTGTCAGGACCTACAGAACCATCAGCAAAGGATGATTTCAGGTCCACATTAACATTCACTGATCACTATTCAGGAGCTACTTTTCTGTGTTTTTTTTGAAAGCTGAGAGTGACAGTTAAAGCTACAGAGAAGTTCATTGCTGATGGAGCATCTTATGGAAAAATGAAGTGCATCAGATCAGATAACAGCACAGTTTACATCTCCAGAGTTTCAGACACTGCTTTGTCAAAACACTATTCAGCCTGAGACCTCAGCTCCTTATTGTCCCCATCAAAATGGGACAGGGAAGAAGTCTGACCTTTCAAGGATGAGAACATTTGGGTCGGTGTGTTGTGTCCACAAACAGAACAAGAAAAATCTGGACTCACAACGTGAAAAGGGGGTTTTTGTGGGTTCTGACACAAACAGCTCTTCATATCTTGTCTTTTATCCAGACACAGGAAGAGAACTCAAAAACAGGTTGGTGAAGTTCATCACCAAATGTGTAAACGAGTGTCAGACTCAGACAGATCTGGACATGAGAGAAAAGATTCTGTACAAGGAGACGACTGAAAGCCACCTACCAAAAACTGACTGACATCATCAAACCAATCAGACAGGAGCCTAAAGTAGAGATTAGTGACACAGATACAACTACAGGGGAGGGTGAGAGTCGACACAATCCACGTTATCCAAGAGAGAAGTTATATCTGATATACACCGAACTCTGAAGGAGGCCATGAAGTCAAATTCAGATTTGTGGGTCAGAGCTTTGAAGGAGGAAATCGATTCTCAGACGATGAGTCCAAGGACTTCATCCTGATACCTGATATCAGTCAGGGTGCTGTTGTTTAGTCTGCAGATGTCTGTGTGTCCTTCCAGGGAGATGCCTCCTCAGACCATCACTGCCCCACCAAACTGGTTGCATTGAGTGATGTTTCAGGCAGCATAACGTTCTCCACGGCTTCTCCAGACCCTTTCACGTCTGTCACATGTGCTCAGGTTGAACCTGCTCTCATCTGTGAAAAGCACAGTGGTGGACCAACCAATTCTGGTGTTCTATGGTAAAAGCCAGTCAAGCTCCACAGTGCCAGTCAATGAGCACAGGGCCCACTACAGGACATCAGGCCCTCAGGTCCCCTCATGAAGTCTGTTTCTGATTGTTTGGTCAGACCTTCACACCAGTGGCCTGCTGGAGGTCATTTTGTAGGACTCTGGCAGTGATCATCCTGTTCCTCCTGCACAAAGGAGAAGATACCGGTCCTGCTGATGGGTTAAGGACCTTCTGTGGCTCTGTCCAGCTGTCCTAGAGTAACTGTCTGTCTACTGGAATCTCCTCCGTGCTCCTTGTTATGTTTCGGACGCGGGCGGAGAACCGACCCAGCGTTTGAAGGACCCAGCATAAAATAAGCAGAGCACAGTTCAAAGGATAACAGAATTTAATAAACATAACAGTGAGTGATGCTAAACAACTAAAAAGTCCGCGGTCTGGTGAGATGAAAACACGGCGCGCTCTCACCAGCGCAAACGGTCCGGAGCCACAGCAGTTCGGACCCAGGGACCCCGCCGACACCCCCCAGGTGGCCGCGACAAACCGAGTCTGTGAAGAAAGAAAACGAGGTGAGTCCAACTCCACACAGAGAGACACAACTCAAAGGTGCACGCAATCAGCAAACACTTCCTGGCTTAAATCTATACATCAGCTTCTTACCCTGCAGGCACGGAACAACTCAGTTCAAATCTCCACTGCAGCAGAAGCTGATTAGACAATTAGCATAACGTGACAGCTCACTAACACAAGGTGTGAGGGACACCAAATCCACTGTCATTACTTCATAAAAGTCACCAAAACCAAATTACCTCAGGAAGTGTGCTGAAGAGCGTGAGACCTCACCCAATCCTCCTTCACAGACTGTGGCGTCAAACCTGGAGCGCTCTCTGCGTCCGTGATGGTGAGATTGTTCTCCTGACGTCGATCTCACACGTCTGCTCACAAGGTCAAGTCTCTGGCAATCACACACTGTGCATTCAAGGTTTAAATGCAGCAATCTCTGATTAAGACAAAATACACCACAGCTGTGAGTCCTGATGACCTGCACGTGATAACAAGCCTCAGGTGTTCAGGGTGAGGTCCTGATGCTCAGCCACTCAGTCCTGAATGCATACCACCTGGTGGGAGAAACAGAAAACAAAAACCAAACCAGCCAAACACCCCAGCCCACAACACTCCTGAGATTGTGCTGGGAGACACAGCAAACCTTCTAGCAAAGGCACATATTAATGTACATGTTGGGTCCAGGTACCACACCATGGTACCAGTGGTGACACTGACCCAAACCAAATGCAAAACTAGTGAAAAATCAGTCAGAAAATATGACAGAAAAAAATGTCAGTGGCCTCCACCTGTAAAACCATTAGTTTTACGTAATAAGAAAATAGAACAATTACCATCAAGTTATCATCACCATCATCATTAAGGCTGGAATCCTTAATGTAGTGTTTTGTATGTTTGAATATTCAAAGAAAATATATGTGTATGGGGGAAATTTATGTTTTAATATACGATTGTGTCCACCTGAGGGCAGTGAATCGACTTCCTTTAAATTCAAGCAGTTGTATTTTTGTGGATGTTAGTCTGATATATTTATATTACCTATTTTAAAATATGTTCTAATGTCTGCATTATTCTGACTGAAATTCATGACGTTGTAGTTCAGCATTATGTCCACTTGAGGGCATAATATAGCTAAATATTTAGCTTGTTTGTACGTCTTAGGCTAAATATGTAAACACTTAGCATTAACTAATCTGCAAAAGTTTTAGGTTTGACAGAAATTTGTTCATGTAGTGTTTACTTTTTTCCTCCCAATTTTTGGTCTTCATCTGTGGATCAAACAAAAATCTAAACTGAAATGTTACTACTGTTCCCATGCCAATGAAATCAAATGATTCTTTTTCTCCATTAAATAAACCAGTTAATAATTATGATGATAAGCCTCATTTTAAATTTCATTATCATTGTTATTGTTATTATTATGTCAGTGTACATGACATTAAAAAGAGTTGCCAGCTGCTGGAAAATTTTTGTAAAACACACACACTCTTGCAGGCACACACAAAAAAGGGTCAGATTCAGTCACTTCAGCTAGTAATGTGAACACAGCATAGGTTATAAGCCATCTTTACAAATAGGCAGATCTCTTTTCTGCAAACTCTTTTCCAACAAGTGGGTAGATCAGATTCAGAACCTGTTCTTACACCCTGTCTGTCTGCTTTCAAATGCCTTTTATTTCATAAACTGGCTGCCTGCCTCATTTGCTGCGTGATCTGCAGAGAAATGTTCTGGTTCTGTGCTGCATCCTAAGTGGACGGAGCCAGCACGGAAGGAGTCTGTCCATGGTTTCCTGCCGCACACGGCGCCCAGCTGGGGCTAAAGCTGAATATTCTCCGTGTGCAGCAGGACACATCACACAATTCAGAAAAATGTCCAGGAATTATAAGCCTGTATTTAAAAGTCAAATGTTTGTTCCCACGGTGCCGCCCCTCCATAAATGCCACCCAGGGCGACAGTCCACATGGCCCGTATCAAAAACCGCCACTGCAGAGAGCCCACGGATGGGCTCATCCTTCTTGCAGACATAAGGTTGTTCCTCTTCTTTCTTAAATTTTTATTGCATTGAATAATATTCTCACAACATGTATATATTTTCTGTGCCCTATAGTCGTCTTTCACACCAGCTGATATTGAGAAGACCCTCACCCTACCCTCTACTCATCGCCTAATACTGCTTGGTATGTATTTAGTGAATTAACACAGTTTATTTCACATCAGATGAGCTGAAGTTATATTTATCCCAGCAAAGCATGAATGTTCTTCGAATTAGAGATATTTTTTCAAGATGTTTTCTGAAATAACTAATTTCATATTTCAGGTGGGGCAGCGCATGTAACTGTTCTGTTTTCAGTATACTGCTCATCTTGTCCAAATTACCTTATTCGCAGCAGCCATTTTGACATTAAATTGCAGGGTTAACTCTATTATGGTGCTGTAATTATACTCAACAAAAATATAAATGCAACACTTTTGGTTTTGCTCCCATTTTGCATGAGATTAACTCAAAGATCTAAAACTTTTTCCACATACACAATATCACCATTTCCCTCAAATATTGTTCACAAACCAGTCTAAATCTGTGATAGTGAGCACTTCTCCTTTGCTGAGATAATCCATCCCACCTCACAGGTGTGCCATATCAAGATGCTGATTAGACACCATGATTAGTGCACAGGTGTGCCTTAGAGTGCCCACAATAAAAGGCCACTCTGAAAGGTGCAGTTTTGTTTTACTGGGGGGGGGGAAACCAGTCAGTATCTGGTGTGACCACCATTTGCCTCATGCAGTGCAACACATCTCCTTCGCATCATCCGTGAAGAGAACACCTCTCCAACGTGCCAAACGGCAGCGAATGTGAGCATTTGCCCACTCAAATCGGTTACGACGACGAACTGGAGTCAGGTCGAGACCCAGATGAGGACGACAAGCATGCAGATGAGCTTCCCTGAGACAGTTTCTGACAGTTTGTGCAGAAATTCTTTGGTTATGCAAACCGATTGTTCCAGCAGCTGTCCGAGTGGCTGGTCTCAGACGATCTTGGAGGTGAACATGCTGGATGTGGAGGTCCTGGGCTGGTGTGGTTACACGTGATCTGCGGTTGTGAGGCTGGTTGGATGTACTGCCAAATTCTCTGAAACGCCTTTGGAGACGGCTTATGGTAGAGAAATGAACATTCAATACACGAGCAACAGCTCTGGTTGACATTCCTGCTGTCAGCATGCCAATTGCACGCTCCCTCAAATCTTGCGACATCTGTGGCATTGTGCTGCGTGATAAAACTGCACCTTTCAGAGTGGCCTTTTATTGTGGGCAGTCTAAGGCACACCTGTGCACTAATCATGGTGTCTAATCAGCATCTTGATATGGCACACCTGTGAGGTGGGATGGATTATCTCAGCAAAGGAGATGTGCTCACTATCACAGATTTAGACTGGTTTGTGAACAATATTTGAGAGAAATGGTGATATTGTGTATGTGGAAAAAGTTTTAGATCTTTGAGTTCATCTCATACAAAATGGGAGCAAAACCAAAAGTGTTGCGTTTATATTTTTGTTGAGTATACATAAATTGAAAGGAAATTAACAATATATAAGGTTTTCTCTCTCTCTCTCTCACACACACACACACACACACACACACACACACACACACTTTCAACCACTTAGTCCAATTAAGGGTCGCAGGGGGCTGGAGCCTATCCCAGCAGTCATAGAGCGCAAGGTGGGGTACACCCAGGACAGGACGTCAGTCTGTCACAGGGCCATAAACAAACAAACAAACACATTCACACCCACACCTAGGGACACTTTAAAGATTCCAATCCACCTAACCCACATGTCTTTATGTGGGAAGAAACCGGAGCACCCGGAGGAAACTCACGCAAACATGGGGAGAACATGCAAACTCCACACAAAAAGGCCACAGGGGGGAACTGAACCCATGACCTTCTCACTGTGAGGCATTAGTGCTAACCACTAAGTCACCGTGCTGCTCTATATAAGGTTCACTTCTTGTGTAAACAATAATCATCTTGTCTGGTTGGTCATTATATCCAAATTACTTTCACTTTATGTTTGAGTTTGCAATTTAAAATTTATGGTTAAATTTTGACTTTTAAGGTGTGAACCTTCACTTTGAATTTTTACTTTTAAAAGTATGTTTGAGTTTTGCTTTTAAGGTGTAAAACTTCACTTTTAAATGTATGATTGAGTTTTGCTTTTAAGGTGTGAACCTTCACTTTGAATTTTCACTTTTAAAAGTATGTTTGTGTTTTGCTTTTAAGGTGTAAAACTTCACTTTTAAATGTATGATTGAGTTTTGCTTTTAAGGTGTAAAACTTCACTTTGAGTTCTCACCTTTAAATTTATGTTTGAGTTTGACTTTTAAGGTGTGAACTTTCACTGAGTTTTCATCTTTAAATTTATGTTTGAGTTTAATTTTTAAGGTGTGAACCTTCACTTTGAATTTTCACTTTTAAATTTATGTTTGAGTTTTGCTTTTAAGGTGTGAATCTTCACATTGAGTTTTCACTTTTAAATGTATGAGTTTTGCTTTCAAGGTGTGAGTTTGCACTTTAAGATTTATGTTTGAATTTAGATTTTTAAGATGTGAGTTTTCACCTTTAAATTTATGTTTGAGTTTGACTTTTAAGGTGTGAACTTTCTCTTTGAATTTTCATCTTTAAAGTTATTGAGTTTGACTTTTAAGGTGTGAGCATTTACTGTGAATTTTCACTTTTAAATGTATGTTTGAGTTTGACTTTTAAGGTGTGAACCTTCGAGTTTTCACTTTTAAATTTATGTTTGAGTATTGACTTTTAGGTGGGAACCTTCAGTTTATATATTAATGGAATTGCTGACTGATTAAAGTAATGCCTTACTTTAAAAACTGTTATAATTAAAAAGAAAAAAGTTAAAGTTATAATTAATCATGTAAATCTCTTCCATAGAATTTGTATTGCTGCATTTTAGTTAATGACATAATTTCAGTAGGCAATATGTTGTATAGAATAAAGAATACACATTAAAATTGCTGATCAAGGTTACAGTAAAGACAGTACTTAATTGGGTGTCATGCGTACTGACAGTAATGTTTATTCACAAAGGAAATACAGCATGGTACTCTATCTGAGATTATAGTTATATTCCATTGCTAATGGGGAAAAAAGAATATTGTTTCTACTCTGCCACTAGCATATTATAAATTAAATAAAACACAGAACTATATCATGTTTTAATACTTAGTATTCTATTCTAACAGTAAGAAACTGTAAATTACTTAACAGTAACCAAACTGTAGAAAAGCAGTAATTTACTGGCAACTCTGCTGCCAGTATTTTACTGTGAATTTTGTTATGATTACAGTAACATACTGTAAAATAACTGCCCAAAACTGTAAAATTAACAGTAATTTACTGGCAGCCCTGCTGCCAGTAACTTACTGTTTATCTACAGTACAATTCTTTACAGTGCAACCCACCCTGCTTTTTGTCCTGTATGAATTATGATGTGTCTGTTCAGAGTGCCCTTTTGCCCAAATCTTTTACCACATTCAGAACAAACAAATTCTTTTTGCCCTGTATGAATTATCATATGTCTGTTCAGATCACCCTTTTGCCCAAATCTTTTACCACACTCAGAACAGACATATGCTTTTTGCCCTGTATGAATTATCATGTGTGCATTCAGGTGGCAATTTCGTCCAAATCTTTGACCACACGCAGAACAGACAAATGGTTTTTGCCCTAAATGAATTATCATGTGTGCGTTCAGGTGGCTTTTTCGTCCAAAACTTTTACCACATTCAGAACAAATGAATGCTTTTTGCCCTGTATGAATTATCATATGTCTGTTCAGATCACCCTTTTGCCCAAATCTTTTACCACACTCAGAACAGACAAATGCTTTTTGCCCTGTATGAATTATCATGTGTGTGTTCAGAGTGCCCTTTTGACTAAATCTTTGACCACATTCAGAACAGACAAATGCTTTTTGCCCTGTATGAATTATCATGTGTGTTTTCAGGTTGCTCTTTAGTCCAAATCTTTTACCACATTCAGAACAGACAAATGCTTTTTGCCCTGTATGAATTATCATATGTTTGGTCAGGTTGCTGTTTTGTCCAAATCTTCGACCACACTCAGAACAGTCAAATGGTTTTTGTCCTGTCTGAATTCTAATGTGTTTGTTCAGAGTGCCCTTCTGTTTCTGTCTTTTACTGCGATCAGAACAGCTAATTGGTTTTCTTCTCGCTTGACTCTCCTTTTGTTGCTCTAAGTTGTTCATGTGACCACATGCTTTTCCACATTTAGAGCCTTTAAAATGTTTCTCATCACTGTTGCCTGAACAAACAATATTGGTATTTCTTTGACGGTTAAAACTTGACTGAAGTTCTCTGGTCTGTTTCCAGTCATCACTGTCATCAGTCTCAGTTCCGGAACTGTCTGAACTCCTGCCACTGGTGTCTGGTTGTAAATGACTGTTTGGATCTGAGTTGCTGGCTGGTTGCAGTCCTCCATCAGCTTCTGCTGTCAGTGTTCTGTGTACAGATGAGCTGCTGGCTACAGGCTCAGCCTCTGTGCTCTCATCACTTCGACTTTGATGAAGCTGTGATGACTCTGGTTTTTCAGCATCATTTTCACTCTTCACAGGGACGGCAGTGAAACCAAACTTGGTGAAATCTGCCTCCTCCAGCTGCTGAAGCTGCTCTCCCTGCTGACTTATCCACAGCTTCTCTTCTTCTTTAATGTCCTCCTGGTCAACACTCAGATTCCATTCTTGGTGTTCAGGAAGAGTTTCTTCTTTAATCACCAACAAAAGCTGCATGTCTGTAAAGAAACAAATTAACAATAAATGTTAGAACAACACATTAAAATAAAGCAACTGAGTGGTGAGTTTGACCTGATGACAGTAATACCCCCTTCACACGAGAGGGCAAATGAGGCCGAAGAGGAATCCCGCTTCTCGTCCGTGGGAGGATGGAGAGGTGTCCAGGTGCAGTCGGACATGTTGTACAGCAGTGTGGAAACAGTCGGCACATTTGTGAGGCCAGAGTACGTACACTCAACCTATCGCACTGTGGTCTAATTGCAGTCCCACTACAAAGTGACTGCACTCGTAATATGCATATGCCATGGAAATGGCATTCAATGCAGTCTGATAGCGTTCGAGGGGCAGGTGAACATGTTTGGCCATGCTGAATCCAGGCTGGATGTCCTAAGTGTGCCTGCACGCACCTCCCCATCACACTGGAGGCCGAATGCCTCGCAAGTGGCTATTTGAGCTCAAGTCAGCTAAGGTCAAGACGCACTCAACAGTTCTCTGACAGCAGTCGTACTGGAAAACCAAAAGTGGCCACACCCGTGCACCCAGCATGACAGAGGAGTACATGACACCCCTGCCGAGGTGTGGTCGTAGTGATGACAGCTCAGTTGATTATGGCTGATTTTTCCATATTTTGAAAGAGTGTAAATTTGGTGATATTTTCTATTTTGTTAAGGGGGTGTCATTGTGAACCCCAGGATCTGTTTGTCTGAAGATAATGGCAGTGCAGTACAGTTTGGTGTACTATGTGTGTAATTGGTGTCAAATGGTGAAATGTTCTTTGCTCAAGAACTTGAGTGTTGTACAAGTATTTGATACTGTTCCTTTCCAAAGTAGAAATGGGGCCTAATATAGCTGTAAATGGTTAACTTTATGTGTAAAACTGCTGATTTTGAGAAGGACATGAAATGATTATTGTGGAATTGTAGTAATTTTCTGACTGTTCACTTGAATGCCTGTACTGGACAAGGCAAGGGAATCTATTGGCACAGCAGCCCCACCAAGACTGTTTTTCACCAGCTGCCACTGCCTAATATGTATCTGTGTTGAAAATGTGGTGACAATCCGTGAAGTAGTTTTGACGTAATCTTTCAAAGCCTATATAAAGTGAATCTTGATCCAAAATCCAGGTCCGTATCACCTCCAAAATTTAGTGGAGTCTTCCATGGCCTAATATGTATCTGTGTTGAAAATTTAATCAAAATCCCTACAGTAGTTTTGACGTAATTCTGCTAATAGTAATCCTGCAAAGCTTATATGAAGTGAAATCTTGATCCAGAATCCAGATCCGGCTCCAGATCACCTCCAACATTTAATGGGTTCTTCCATGGCCTAATATGTACCTGTGGAGAAAAGTTTGTCAAAATCTGTGCAGTAGTTTTGATGTAACAGACAGACAAATAAACGCAGGTGATTTTATTACGTCCTTGGCGGACATAACGAGAAGGCACGGAGTGGGGAGGCCAGCGATTCACATGTTAGGATGAATAAATGAATGTACAGATTTATTCGGCGGGTGCGCGCGTGCGCGCACACACACACACACACACACACACACACACACACACACACACACACACACACACACACACACACACACACACACACACACACACACAAAAGCTCCTTATCAAACAAACAAATGATTCAAGGAACACAAACATATATTTAACACATATGACATTTTCAGTCAAACCATTTGATCTATGTTTAATATCAGGTGTCTGCAGGTCTTGTGAAGACAGCGATCCCGATGTGGAAAAAATACAAAGATCCCAGTGGGTTTCATTAGTGTCCTCAGTTCCCAAACGCTTATTGAGTGTTGCTAGAAGGAAAGGTGATGTAACACACTGGTAAACATACCACTGTCCCAGCTTTTTTTAAATGTGCCGCAGGTATCCATTTCAAAATAAGCAAATATTTGCACAAAACAATAAAGTTTATCAGTTTGTACATTAAATATCTTGTTTTTGTTAATTTGCAAATCTTTCATCAAAATCCCCCTCATCCTGTTGCGCAAGAATTCACAGATTCACTGGAGGAATACCCGATGAGGAAAATATTTGACAATTATAACATGTTATAAACCAGTGGTTCTCAATCTTTTCTTTTTTTTAACTTTATGTTTATTTAAGTTTTAGTTTTTTTTTTTTCCCCAAACATAAAAAAAACAAAAAAAAACACAAATTATAATTAAACAACATATCAGACCGACCCGACCAAAAATGAGATACATTCAGAATTGACGATATTGAAAGCCACATTGGATTACATCTTCTCTATGTATATATATGTATTTAAACAACTGCTTACATCAAGAATAAATATATGATGTCCATTTTTCCCAAAACAATTTCCCTTTGTCCGAAGAGTCTCAAAGAAAAAGTTATTTGTTCCATCTCGTATAGTTCGTTAACAATGTTTGTCCATTCTGTAAGAGTGGGGGGTTCTTCTTGTAGCCATTTTCGGGTTATTGCTTTTTTGCTGGCTGCCTGTAATATTTGAAGGAGGTAACGGTCCTTTTTTCTCATCGCGGTAGGTATATTTCCTAAATAAAACACACTGAAACTTTCATGCATTTGAAGTCTGGTTACAGTCTTAATTGTTTTAATTATATCTGACCAGTAGGTGGCAATTTTGGGGCATTTCCAAAATATGTGATAATGTCCAGCTGATGACTGTCCACATTTCCTCCAACAGTTACCCTGTGTATGGCCTTTGGTCTGATGTTCTTTGATTTTAGGTGTTGTAAAGTATCTCACTGTGTTCTTCCACATAAATTCTCTCCACAAATCTGAACTTGCGGTTGTCGTGATAGTTTAACATATATTTAACCAATCATCTTCTGTTAAATTGATTCCGGCTTCTTTTTCCCCATTTCTGTTTTATACAACCCCTGGCAAAAATTATGGAATCACCGGCCTCGGAGGATGTTCATTCAGTTGTTTAATTTTGTAGAAAAAAAGCAGATCACAGACATGACACAAAACTAAAGTCATTTCAAATGGCAACTTTCTGGCTTTAAGAAACACTATAAGAAATCAGGAAAAAAAAAATTGTGGCAGTCAGTAACGGTTACTTTTTAAGACAAAGCAGAGGGAAAAAAATATGGAATCACTCAATTCTGAGGAAAAAATTATGGAATTATGAAAAACAAAAGAACGCTCCAACACATCACTAGTATTTTGTTGCACCACCTCTGGCTTTTATAACAGCTTGCAGTCTCTGAGGCATGGACTTAATGAGTGACAAACAGTACTCTTCATCAATCTGGCTCCAACTTTCTCTGATTGCTGTTGCCAGATCAGCTTTGCAGGTTGGAGCCTTGTCATGGACCATTTTCTTCAACTTCCACCAAAGATTTTCAATTGGATTAAGATCCGCACTATTTGCAGGCCATGACATTGACCCTATGTGTCTTTTTGCAAGGAATGTTTTCACAGTTTTTGCTCTATGGCAAGATGCATTATCATCTTGAAAAATGATTTCATCATCCCCAAACATCCTTTCAATTGATGGGATAAGAAAAGTGTCCAAAATATCAACGTAAACTTGTGCATTTATTGATGATGTAATGACAGCCATCTCCCCAGTGCCTTTACTTGACATGCAGCCCCATATCATCAATGATTGTGGAAATTTACATGTTCTCTTCAGGCAGTCATCTTTATAAATCTCATTGGATCGGCACCAAACAAAAGTTCCAGCATCATCACCTTGCCCAATGCAGATTTGAGATTCATCACTGAATATGACTTTCATCCAGTCATCCACAGTCCACGATTGCTTTTCCTTAGCCCATTGTAACCTTGTTTTTTCTGTTTAGGTGTTAATGATGGCTTTCGTTTAGCTTTTCTGTATGTAAATCCCATTTCCTTTAGGCGGTTTCTTACAGTTCGGTCACAGACGTTGACTCCAGTTTCCTCCCATTCGTTCCTCATTTGTTTTGTTGTGCATTTTCGATTTCTGAGACATATTGCTTTAAGTTTTCTGTCGACGCTTTGACGTCTTCCTTGGTCTACCAGTATGTTTGCCTTTAACAACCTTCCCATGTTGTTTGTATTTGGTCCAGAGTTTAGACACAGCTGACTGTGAACAACCAACATCTTTTGCAACAGTGCGTGATGATTTACCCTCTTTTAAGAGTTTGATAATCCTCTCCTTTGTTTCAATTGACATCTCTCGTGTTGGAGCCATGATTCATGTCAGTCCACTTGGTGCAACAGCTCTCCAAGGTGTGATCACTCCTTTTTAGATGCAGACTAACGAGCAGATCTGATTTGATGCAGGTGTTAGCTTTGGGGATGAAAATTTACAGGGTGATTCAATAATTTATTCCTCAGAATTGAGTGAGTCCATATTTTTTTCCCTCTGCTTGGTCTAAAAAAGTAACCGTTACTGACTGCCACAATTTTTTTTCTTGATTTCTTATAGTGTTTCTTAAAGCCAGAAAGTTGTCATTTGAAATGACTTTAGTTTTGTGTCATGTCTGTGATCTGCTTTTTTTCTACAAAATTAAACAACTGAATGAACATCCTCCGAGGCCGGTGATTCCATAATTTTTGCCAGGGGTTGTATATATAGTTGAATTTGCTCGTCTTATTTGCAGAACAGAATATGTGAAAGAAACATACTTTTTTGTAAGTTTCCCTTTGCATACATCCAAAATAAGCCCAACCAATTCATCAGTTTCTTGTTTTGTATTTTTGATGTTGTCATTGAAGTGATGTCTCAACTGAAGATACCTGTAGAAGTCATCCTTCTCCAAGGCATAATCAATTACTAGTTGTTGAAAGCTTTTTATGTTGCCATCTGATATTTTCCAATACACAGTTATTCCTTTGTTACACCAGTAATGAAATTTGCTATCAATTTTGGAGGGAGTAAATTGTGTATCATAAGCAGGCCAGCACAAAATTTGTGCAGCTTTTTCAAAGGTCTCTTTTCTAAATTCTTTAAACCAAATACTTAATGGTGTTCTTATGTAAACATTTACACTGTTTAAGAGTGTTTTAATTTTCTGTTTGTCTCCCAAAATAGAGGGAAGAGGAACACCAATCTCTGCTTGATCAATTCCTTTCCATTTGGGATCCTCAGTTGAGTCACACCACAAGACCAAAACTCTAAGCTGTGCGGCTTTATAGCAACTTTCAAGACAAGGGAGAGCCATTCCTCCTTCACTCTTACTTAATTGCATGGTTTCCTATTTTTTTCGTGGACGTTGTTTATTCCAAATGAAATTAGAAATCATTCTGTTCCATTCAACAAATTGCCTGGAGGACACTTCGATTGGTAATGCCAGGAATAAATATAGTAATTTAGGTAATATGGTCAATTTTATCATTTCAATTCTGTGATACATGTTCATAGGGAGGAGCAACCATCTCTTTAAGTCTGCTTTAATACTATTTGTCATGGGGTCATAGTTATATTTAGAAAGATCGTTTGTGTCCTTGGATATTTGGACCCCTAGGTATTTAATGATACAGTTGGTCCAATTACATCGTAAGCATTTCAGGACATTTTTACTTGGTTGATAATTGTAAGTAAGGATTTGAGTTTTGTGGAAATTTAATTTGTAACCAGAGTATGATCCAAATGTGTCAAGTAGGGTTATTAATGTGATTAGGCTGGTTTCAGGTTTGGTAAGTGTAAGCAAAACATTGTCAGCGTATAGACAAATTTTGTATTCTGTGTCTTTTACAAAGACGCCTTTGAAATTCTCTGTTTCTCTGATTGCTTGGGTGAGGGGCTCAATGTACAATGCGAATAGGGTTGTGCTGAGGGCGCATCCTTGCCTGCATCCCCTTTTCAGTGAAATTTCAGCAGAAAGATCCCCATTAATTTTTATCCTGGCTGTGGGGGAATGATATAGTGATTTGAGACACTGGGTAAATTGATCATTAAAGCCAAAGCGTTTTAAGGTCAGAAATAAAAACTCCCATCGGACAGAGTCGAAAGCCTTTTCGGCATCAAGGCTTAGGACAACTGAATCTGTATTTGTCATGTATTTTACAAGGTGAAGGGCTCTGCAGATATTGTCGTGTGTCTGTCTCCCTTTCACAAATCCCGTCTGGTCAGTATCTATTAGTTCTGGGATAATGTATTCTAATCTTTTTGCCAGATTGTTGTAAATATTTTATAATCTACGTTTAGTATTGATACAGGTCGATATGAGCCACATTCAGTTGCATCCTTTCCTGTTTTAGGTATTATAGAGATAAGGGCTTGATTCCAGGATTTAGGTATTGTACCTCCTGTAAGCACATAATTAAAGCAAGATTTAAGCAAAGGTATAATTTTTTGTCTAAAACATTTATACCACTGACGGAAACCCATCGGAGCCAGATATTTTGTTGCCCTTTAGGTTTGAAATTACTTTGTCGATTTCTTCTTCTGTTATTATTTGTGTAAGTTTTTGTTTTGTTCTCTTCCTATCGAGGGTAAGTCTAAATTTATAAGAAAATTCTCTACTATCGTTACATCTGCTGCAGGTGGCTGAGAGTATAAATTTGTATAATAAGTAATAAAGGATGTCTGAATCTCTTCTAAATTATATTGTACTGTGTTGCTAGCTGGGTTTCTTATCTTGTGAATATTGCGGTTAGCTTGTAGTTTTCGTGTCCTCCACGCAAGTAATTTTTTAGCTCTTGGACCATTCTCATAGTTTTGTTTGAGAAATTTTGCTTTCCTTTCTATGTGATCTTCATATAAATTGTTTAATATTTGCTTCGTCGTTTCTCATGTGTTGTTGTTCTGAGAATTTTAGTTCAGCAGTTTTGTCTGAAATTAGTTTCTCTTTCTCTTTCTTTTTAATTGATGACCACATTATGAGCTTTCCTCTCAAAACTGCTTTTGCAGCGTCCCATATCACACTAGGTGAAGTTTCTTCATTATCGTTATGATATATGTAATCTGTTAATTGTTCTTCTACATATCCTTTGAGGTCTATATCATTGAGGAGGTTATTGTTAAATCTCCAAAGGGTTTCTTTTCACCTAGTATCTAAATGTAACGTCAAATATACTCCTGCATGGTCTTAAACATCTCTTACTCCAATTTCACATTGAATAATCCTGTGTCTGTCTGAGCTGAGCATGAAAAAATAATCTAATCTGGATAACATAGTATGTGAATGGGGAAAAAAAGGTAAAGCATTTCTCATGTGGATGAAAATCTCGCCATACATCTTTCATACCCACTTCTTTGAGCAATTTGTTAATCAATATTGCTGGAGGTTGTATCCTCTTATTTGTAGAGTCAAGAGAAGGAAATAAATGAGCGTTCCATTCTCCAGCACACACAAGTACATCAGATATTTCAGTACATATTAGGTTGAATATTTTTTTAACAAACTGCTTATTTCCTGGAGGGCGATAAACATTAAGTAATGTCACTTTTTTATGATCAATGAAACCCTTGACTAGCACATATCTTCCTTCAGTGTCAGAAATTTGTGAAGTGAACTCAAAATTGATTGTTTGAAATAAGAATTGCCACTCCTCTCGCATTTCCTTTTTTAAAAGATGAATAGTAAGTATGTTTGAACCATTTTTTTAATTTTTTCATGCTCAATGTCATTAAGATGCGTTTCTTGCCAAAATATCACATCTTGTTTCTCACGTTTAATTTTACTGATTATTTTACTGTGTTTTATTGGGTTATGTAAGCCGTTTACGTTAAGGGTGATGAAGTTATACTTTTGTCTATTAATTTTACTTAAGTCAACACAATGCACATTATAGAACATATGGCTAAGCATAAACAAAAGGGTCGGTCTGGAAGAACAGTAATAACAGTGATAAACAACATAATATAACAGTGACTTCCACAAGTGAAGTGAATTGTCCACTTCGAAGTTGAGAGGAGAGTCCCTAAGGAACAAGGGAGCCCCTGACAGCACGGGCTGCAAGTCAATAGCAGCGCGCAAAACAGAAAAACAAGCAATCGCTATCCAGTATCTGGGTCAAGATTGCCATTTAGATGAGGAAAGTGTTATGTGTTGTTTCACATCTAGTAAAGAAGAAACTCTTAAGAAGCATCTGCGTCACGTCGAAATTCCTTTAATCTTTCTTGGATATTTTTGATCCTTGATTCCCGTGTGCTTCGTGGAGAATCAGCTTTTTGCCAGTGTGGTTTGGACATCCTTGCGTCCGCTGGTCTTCCCGTCGTTGTTTGGGTCGTGATGCTTCCACCTATCACTCCTTTTCGCTTGAGGTCTTCTGCCGCGTCTCCTGCATTGTTGTAGATCACGGGACCGGTTTGAAAGTGGACACGTAGTCGTGCAGGGTGCAGTGTCTGGAAACAAATGTTTTTTTCTTTCAGCGCTCTCCGTATGGGGATGTATGCTTTTCTCTTTGACAAAGTGTCAACTGTATAGTCGTGTTCAAAGAAGACACATCTTTCCTTGAACATAATGACTTTCTTGTTCCATGCTGATCGAAGTACAAGTTCTTTGGTCTTGAACTCGAGGAAGCACATTACTATAGATCTTGGGTTGGAGTCCCCGGGAGGCTGAGGGGCATTGGAGCGATGGCAACGTTGTATTCCCAGAGTGGTATGGGGAAGAGACAGCTCAGTTTTAATGAAATTCTCCATGAATCCCATTATATCATTCCCTTCAGTTTGCTCTTTTATTCCGTGGATCCGAATGTTGTTTCTGCGAGAAAATGTTTCAAGTGTTTCAAGACGAGTTTGAAACTCGTCCTGTAGATCAAGTGTGTAGGATAAGGCATCTTTCACATCCGCGCTGAATTCCTCCATCTCTGTTACTCGCTCCTCGGTTGCTTCGATTCTGTCATTCATTTGGTTAACATTGCTCTCCACAGTGTTGAGCCTAGAGTTCATTTCTTCCCTGAACTCAGAGAGGTCATTCTTGAGTTGTCTGGTTTTGTGGCTGAGCTCTTGGACCTCCGTGTGTACTTTTTGAATTTCGGCGATAATGCTAGCTCTCATATCCTCCATGTTATCAGTATTTAGCTTGTTAGCTTGCATGCTATGCTCACCTAGCTTGTTGCTATCGCTCTGGTCTCCGTCACGTTCACTCGGTGTCAACTTGAATTTTTCCTCTTGTCTTTCTTTTGTTGCCGCCTGGCATACTTGTTAAGCTGCTTTCTGTTTATAATTTAAGTGTGTAGACGCCAGGGGAAGTTGGACCCACTGGAAGATGTAGAATTAAGCGGCCGCTCGTCTGTCCGCCATACCGGAAGTCAGTGGTTCTCAATCTTTTTACAATGAATACCATCTTAGAAAATATTTGGTTTTCCAAGTACCACCATTACAACCAGAATGAAAATAATTAAATTAAACTCAATTTATTTATACAGCACCAAACACAACATAGCCACCCCAAGGCACAGCTCAAAATAGCAGAAAGCAGTATGGAGTACTATGTTTTAGATCAAAACTAAAGTTTAAACTAAAGTTCTAGGCTTAAAGCCTTTTTGCATTAGCTGTGGCCCGCTTGTGACATCCAGGACCGTGTCTGGCAGCAAAGAAGTACTGACCTCTCGTTCTACATGAGCGACTTGCAGAATACTGTATTTTCCAAAGTACAAGTTGCACCTGTAAAAAAAAATGCCTCTTAAAGAGGAAAAAACATATATATGCCACTGCCACACCACTTTATAAGTTGCACCTATTTCTGTGTTATGAGTTCTTTAATTTGCAATTTTTATACATTGTTACCTCCACCAACAAAGTTGGAATAATTTGGTAACATTGGTTTATCTGTCTGTCTGTGTGTGTGTGAACAAGTTACTCAAAAAGTTAAGAATGGATTTTGATTAAATTTTGTGAACAGCAGACTTATGCGCTACAGAAATACAAAACCCTATAGCTTCGGGGGCTCCAGCCCTCCGACCATTGCTGGGGCTTTATCCCTAGACCCCCACCCGTGAGCTGCGATCACATAATTTACCTGGTGATAAAATGGTGACCAATAATGATAATAATAATTAAGCAAACAAAGCTCTGATATCGGAATAGTATCGTTATCAGCAGATATCCAAATTTGGGTATCTGGATCGGATCGTAAGTAAAAATATGGATCGATGCATCCCTATTTTGCATATATCATCACAACATTTTCACAGATGATTCACCTACCCATACAATAAAAATGATTAGATTTTCAAGGATGGTCAGTAAGATGCAAAATGTGGAAAAACATAACTTTATTGGCACTGGGAATCATAATGCATTCCAACTTGGCTCATATTGCTCCTCATAGGAAGGTGCTTCTTCTGTGACCTTGACCTATGACCTCCAAAAATGCAGTCAGTGTCAATATTGACCAAAAATTCAAAATTTTTCTGTTTTCAAATCCGCTGCTTAGACATGATGCATTGGCTGACTCTTAACGAGAATACCAAACTTGAGTGCCAACAGTCCACTTGTTATGATGTAATTGATGTTTTCATGTCAGTATAAGTCAAGTTCATCATTTATTTGTAATTTTCAAGTGGAAAGTCTAAAAGACCTTGACCTGGTACCTGCAAATGAGCTTGTAGCAAACCTCACTGTAACATCATGATATATTTGTTATTTGCCATGAACACAGCCACATGGGGTGTGCAGCCAGCACATTCTGAGTGCCGGTGGCGCAGACCGAACAGTCCCCCCTAAAACTGCGCCTGCTCCCCGCTGATCAGCTGAATCTCCAGCACACGGCATGGTGCAGGATCAATAGAGTTCACATGTATATTTATGGTGTCATGGGCTGGTGAAACAGTGACACCGTCATTCCTCCAAAAGAGTTAGATGTTAAATATGTCATAATCTGTGTATTACGGGGGTGACATCCTGTTCAGCTGCCTTACACCGTGCCTCTGATACGCACAATATTGCCTGGACTCGTAGCGACAGATGGTGCTTTTGGTTTGATTGTGCAATGTTCATGTCCACTTCACTTGATGGATGCGTGCCATATACATGTTGCATATCAACATATCCTTTACGCTCCCAGAAGAGGATCCAGTAGAGGTGCACGTATGTGGCACAAGTGGAACATACCAACTGGATGTTCCACTTGTGCAGTTATGATGCCATACGAATATGTAGATTGCAGTGCAATTGCGCACAGACTGTGCATAGACTGCCGTTGGATGGGTATCCCACCCGAATTGTGCCATGAGTGTTTTGCACATGTGCAAAACATTCAAAGCAGCCGCGCGAATGGGCCCACCCATGCAGACTGCTTTAAGACTGCTGTCTGACATTTTCAGACTTCTCCTCGACACTTTTCAGATGTGGGCTGATTCATGATTCTGACGCCATTTGGCCTCAATCGTGCTATGTGTGATAGGGATCTAAGAAATTATCCAGAGATTTTACAGAATATGGAGGAAATTCACATGTATCTTTTATCAAAATCATCCTGTTGTGTAAGTATTCACAGAATCATTGGAGGAATACCCGATGAGGAAAGTATTTGACCGTTACAACAACATATTATAAAGTATTAGTGACACAAACAAACCTGTTCCGTAGAAGAGATTTGGAGGATTAAAAACAGCATCCAGCTCTTTACCTCTTTTGTTCTCTTCTTTTAATTGACACATTTCTTCTTCCTGGTCTGCGATCATTCCATCATCAGCAGGTGTTAGCTGTAGTTTCAACATGTCTCTCAGCTGCTGGACTTCAGACATGTTTGTAGAAAGACTTTTAAACACACAAAAGGAAGAGAGATTGAACAACCAAGTGGAGGAAAGACTAAAAACATGCAGATTTAATCATCTGCTGCTGCTCTGTTGAGAAAATTTTAATGTCCAGAAGATGTTTAAATCAAACTAAGATGGTTTTAAAATAAAATATGTTCTGAACTTACACGGTCCGTGAACAGGAAGAGAAATAAGACAAAGAGGTATTGTCCCCATTGTGTGCCAAAGTAACAGGACAATTTCATTTACAATGTCAAGTATCCTGGCAACAAATTTATAACAATTAAAACAAATTGTATTTAGTTTTAATTTAGATGTATTTTATATGTTTAGTTGCCTCAATGGTCAAAGTTGCAGCTCCTATGTTTGTTGAAAATAACTCAAACGCTCAATTCGGGCTGGAACATGATGTTGTTGTTGTCGTCGTCCTTTCGGCTGCTCCCGTTTTTGCTCGGGGTCACCACAGTGAATACAGCCAGATCCGCATTGGTATTTAGCACAAGTAGGCTTGCATCTTCGATGTGCAAACTGTAGATGAACTTTCAGGTCTTCTTTTTAAGAAAATCCTCTTCTAAACACTTCATCATGAAGCTGTATAACTGGGAATAGAAAATATCTTCATATAAAACCAACAATAATGATGATGATGACGATAATAATAATAATTATAATAAAGCAAGAGGAGCTCTGGTATCGGAATAGTATCGGTATCTGAGGATATCCAAATTCAGGTATCGGGATCGGATCAGAAGTGAAAAAATGTGGGCTGGTGCATCCCTACTTTGACTTCATGGTCATGTTTAACGACTCATGTATTTAATGTTAAAATATAAAAGGAAACAGCTTTTTCAAATAATAAAATAGTTGCTGTTTAAAGAGTCTTTGTTTTATTTAGAAGTGTAGCAGCAGGTGTGAGTTTGCAGAGACGACAGGTGAGCTGGATCCTCAGCACATTGAACCAGAAAGGTCTCCTCCGCAGCTTCAACCTCAAGTTGGTGGACATTTTGGAGATGAGGGATAGGTATTATAAGATTGTATCAATATTGATACCATTATTGATTCCGCTTATCGATCCGATTCTTTATCAATTCCCTTATCAATACCTCCTGTAAATTTTCTGTGTACTAAATGTAGGCTTTACAGGTTCCAATGCCAAGAACATTTTACTAATGTATCTACCTATGCTAAGTGATAGAGGGACTGCTTCATGAGGGAAACACACCTCACCGTACGTCAAAAGTATATTCTCTCTTGATGGACGATGCGCCAAAGCCTGGTTTACATAAATCAAGAGAGAGGTGGGAGTCGGATTTAGGTGTGACAATTAGTGCAGAATTATGGTCCGAACTATGTAAAAATAGTTTAACTGCCACCATTAACTGTAGATACAGACTGACCCATTGCAATTTTCTAAACCAAATTTATATTACACCTCAGAAATGACAGAAATATAAACCTGAGATATCCAGTCTGTGCTTTCGATGCGGCATAGAAGAAGGCTCATTCCTGCTGCACTGCACATGGTTATGCACAAAACTTACTAAAATTTTGGCATGATTTCTCTGACACCGTTACTAAACTTTTAGGGCTACATTTCACATTAGATGCTCAAATCTCTCTGTTAGGAGACCTTACAGATATTGACACACAATTAACTCATTGAGTGCCAGCCATTTTCAAAGATCAGAACATCCCAGTGCCAGGATTTCTTCAGC
Source organism: Thalassophryne amazonica (assembly GCF_902500255.1). NCBI lineage: Eukaryota > Metazoa > Chordata > Actinopteri > Batrachoidiformes > Batrachoididae > Thalassophryne > Thalassophryne amazonica. The sequence continues at coordinate 20,329,873 of NC_047120.1, forward strand.
ATTTGAGTGTTTTTTCAAGACCCATAGAAAATTGAGTTCTATGTCCATGTCAACAACAAACATACCACAAGAAAAGAAAAGAGAAGAAAAGAAATTGGCTCGATGACACGTCTTTGGCGCAGGGCATTACTATCAGAAAAGACGCGTTGCAAGGAAGTGCATAGTCTCCTCATGGAAGTCTGACTCCCACCTCTCTATATCACAATGGGTTTTGGAAATAAACAGTTGTATTCCATTAGAGAAGATCACATACACACTTAGAAATAATTATAAGACCTTTGAAGAGATTTGGCAGCCGTACCTGGATTATATAGACACCCTGCTGACTTCTATAATGGACAGCAGCGAGACGGGTTACTACATCCATTCAGATTTTTACTCCAATACATATTTCAACTAACGTCTGAAGAAATCACGTCAGATTGAAAAATCAATGTCAGATTACAACCCCAATTCCAATGAAGCTGGAATGTTGTGTAAAATGTAAATAAAACGGAATACAATGATTTGCAAATCCTGTTCAACCTATATTCAATTGAATACAACACAAGACAAAGTCAGTTTTTAATGCAGTGCCGCCTGAGGGATCGAAGGTGATGGGCATTCAATGTTCGTTTTCGGCCTTGTTGCTTATGTGTATAAAGTTCTCCAGATTTTCTGAATCTTCTGATTATATTATGGACTGTAGATGATGGAATCCCTAAATTCCTTGCAATTGAATGTTGAGAAATATTGTTCTTAAACTGTTGGAATATTTTTTCACTTTATTAAAAAGTGGTGATCCTCGCCCCATCTTTGCTTGTGAACAGCTGAGCCTTATGGGGATGCTCCTTTTATACCCAATCATGACACTCACCTGTTTCCAGTTAACCTCTTCACTCATGGAATGTTCCAAACAGGTGTTCTGTGAGCATTCAACAACTTTCCCAATCTTTTGTTGTCCCTGTCCGAGCTTTTCTGAAATGTGTTGCAGGCATCCATTTCAAAATGAGCAAATATTTTGCACAAAAACAAAAAAGTCTATTAGTTTGAACATTAAATATCTTGTCTTTGTGGTGTCTTCAACTGAATATAGGTTGAAGAGGATCTGCAAATCATTGTATTGTTTTTAATTTACATTTCACACAATGTCCTAACTTCACTGGAATTGGGGTTGTAAAATAATTTGTCATGTTGCAGTAAATACACTCTCAAAGCATTTTGTAATTTAAAAATGATTTGGTATCAGTGTCAGAGACGAGGAAAAACACTCTGAAGCTCTGATCTTGTGCCAAACATCAGGGTGACAACACCCCCCCCCCCCCCCCCCCCCCATATATCTGGCAGAGAAAAATCCAACAGCAATAAAATGCAGCAGCCAATCACATCTACTGCTCATAGAGCAACAACAATTGATGTCATGTAGCCCAGCGGTGGGCGATGTAGCCACAAAATGAACCACTAGACTCCATAACTCCTCCCTGTCACTCATTCACATAACAACTGTCCCCTCCCTGTCTCACTGTGTCTCATCAGTCCTCATTTTTATACTCCTCAAATGTCCAACAATAACATGTCTGCAGCTGCTCACATGTCGAAGAACTCTTCCACACTCAGAATGTGCAATAAATCATGTTTTCCCTTCGGTCTGTCCACTTTATCTGTCACTACGATAAGAGCTGAGAAGGTTGTTGCCACTGGCACCGAAGGAGCCGGCTAGGTAGGTAGCTAGATGGTGGGGTGGTGTTGGACCATCCATTCAGCAAGAAAAGTAACTGTGTACTGTGCTTGTGTTCCCTGTGGGAGAGGAAAATCACGAAAACTCAACGCCAAAGGTGTGTGTTATTTCGAGTGCCTTGCAGCTGCAAGGGAACAAGATGGCGGCGTACGTAATGGTGCAGCAATAACTGAAGCTTGTGATGAGAGGACGGGAGGAAACAGACAAGATCAGCAGAGAATCAACAGCAATATGAATAACAGAACAATCACTAGAAACAACCGAAATGATGATACACGGTGTGGTGAGTCTAATACTGGCACTGACGATCTGACCCCCAGTATGCAATGTGAGGCATACTTTGCCTGGTTTCATCTTCACCCATGCTGTAATATTGATAAAGATAAATATAATGCACTAGAAGATAACGAATTGCTGGATGTAGTCTGGTGGTTCTGCAAGTCGTGTGACAAAAACATTATCCAGTTTGCTAACGAGTTAGCTGACATGAAGGGTAGACTGTCTGCCCTTGAGAGATTAGTTGATGCAAATTCAGTAAAGACTATGGTTGAAGCTTGTGTCAAGGATCACTTTAGTGAGCAAGCCGAGATCGAGAAGAGGAAGATCAACGTAATTATCCATGGTCTGCCTGAACCTGAATTTGAAACAGAAAGTGCAGATGGTAAGACTAGAGCTACTACAGGACAGGAGAGACAGGATGAGGATAGGACTAAACTACTGTCGATTGGTACAAACAACCCTAGCGTCAGGATGAGTGAACAGGACATAGATAGCATATTTCACATAGGAGTAATCAGGAATGATGGCAAACCCCGACCGATATGCTTGAAACTCCGTAATCTCGAGACAAGAAGACAAATTTAACTTACTAACTTAATTTAATTTGACAGGAGAAACCACAGAGCTGAACAAGGCAATGCATCAACAGCTGCCCAGGGCCCTGCATAGGACCTTGGCATACATCGTGCCACACGTTGTCTCAGAGACCCACATGCCTCCCAGGCATCCAACGCTTGTTGACTATAACTCTAACTGTGATACCATTGCATCTAGTAATGTGAGGTAAATGGCAACTAATTTTGAGAGTATTATGAGTAAACTTGACAAATTTAAAATTCGTATTAATGAACTGCAGCCTGACATTATTTTTGGAACCGAAACTTGTTTGAAACCTGATTTTAATGACTGTATTTTAAATGTGCCTGGTTTTAAAGTGTTACGTAAGGATACTCATGAAATCAGAGGTGGTGTTTTATTAATGGTGAGAGATCATATTGATGTTAAACTTTGCAATGAATTAAATGATATGAACGTTAAAGATACCTTATGGGTTTGGTTGAAAAACAATAATTCTAATGATGATCTGTTAGGAGTTGTGTATAGAAAAGGGGATGCAAATGACATTCAATGAAAGATTATTAGAACAGTTTGATATTGCATGCAATATTTGTAAAGGTAAATTACTTATAAATGGTGATTTTAATTTGCCCAATATTGATTGGGCTAACTGTATGGTTAATGATGGTGATAGTGCTTTTTCTCATAGACTCTTTGACAAAATGTGTGATTTGTACCTGGTTCAACATGTCCAAGAACCCACTAGGCAGAGAGGTAATAATAATCCTAGCTGTTTGGACTTGGTTATCTCATCAAGTGAAACTAGTGTTAGTAATATTAATGTGTGTTGTCCCACTGGCAAAGCGGACCACAGTGTGATAACATGGGAATTCCATACAAGTATAAATAGATCATGTAAGGAAGATATATATAGGTATGATTACAACAAGGCAGATTTTGAGAAACTACGAAGGCTCTTGAGAGAGGTTGACTGGTCATCAGTGATAAATTCCACTGATGTTAATGTAGCCTGGGATTGTTTTCATAACCATATTGTTGAAATTGTAAATGAATGTGTACCTTTGGTTAAGATAAACAATGGTGGTAAAGTTAATCTTCCATGGTTTAATGTAGCACTTAAGAGGAGTGTAAGAAGAATATATTTTGCTTGGAAGAGATATCAGAACTGTAGATCATACGTTAGATACCAAGAGTTTGTAAAGGAAAGAAATTCTGTTAATAGAAAAGTAAGGAAGGCAAAGAGAGAGTATGAAATGAATTTGTATAAACGTGTTAAGAAAAACAGTAAGGCATTCTATATGTATGTAAACAGTAAGACAAAATCTAGATCATCCATTACCAAATTGAGAAATACAAATGGTGATGATGTTAATAACGATTGTGATATAGCAGATGAACTTAACAGTTTTTTTCAGTCTGTGTTTGTCCATGAGGATGATAAAAGCTTGATTTGGTTCATGCATTGTATATATGGAGATGATGTATCAGAACCTTTTGTTCATAACAGAATGAGTGATGAAACCATTCTTGAAAACATATTTTTTTTTACACCTAATGATGTCAAGAAATTGTTACTTATAACCAATCCTAACAAAGCTATGGGTCCAGACGAGATCCACCCACGTGTCCTTCAGGAATGTGCAGATGAGTTATACTTTCCTCTGTTTTGTATTTTGAGACAGTCTTTTGACCAAAGTAAAGTACCTGATATTTGCAAGTTTGCTAATGTAATTCCCATTTTTAAGAAGGGGGATAAGTGTATAACTGGAAATTATAGACCAGTAAGTCTCACTTCTCAGATATGTAAGATTTGTGAAAAACTTGTTAGAGATAGCATTGTTACTCACACTATTAATAAGCTGTGTGATGAGCAGAATGGTTTTAGAAAAGGTAGATCCTGAGTGGACCACTTTTTATGATGAGGGCTTACCATTTGATGTGTTATATTTTGATTTCAAAAAAGCCTTTGATTCCGTCCCTCATGCCAGATTAATTTATAAACTTCAGACCTATGGTACTGTTGATAAACTTTGTTATTGGGTTGAAGATTTCCTTAGAGACAGGAAACAACGGGTATATGTTAATAATGCAAAGTCAAAATGGTTGAGTGTAACTAGTGGGGTGCCTCAGGGATTGGTCCTAGGGCCGGTCCTATTTTTACTATTTATTAACGACTTGCCTGGTGCAATATCAATTAAATGTAAACTCTTTGCAGACGACACCAAGGTGTATCATCCAATCTTATCCCTAGTTGACTCAGAAAATTTGCAAAAAGATAGACAATTTAATGTTATGGTCAAAACAATGGTTATTAGGTTTTAATGAAGATAAGTGTAAAGTATTACATGTAGGTCATCAAAATCCATGTCATGAGTACTTTATGAATGGTAGTATATTAAATTCTGTAAGTGAGGAAAAAGATCAATGAGTTTTAATTAGTTGTCTTTCTCAAAATACATAGCCAAAGCTGCCGCTAAGGCTAATAGTGTTCCAGGTATGATTAAGACAGCATTTACATTTATTGACAATGAGTCATTTTTAGTTTTGTATAAAAGTTATGTACGACCTTATCTTGAGTACTGTGTACAAGTATGGTCACCGTATTTTGAGAAAGATAAATTGTTACTGGAAAAGGTTCAAAGATGTGCAACCAAATTAGTACCTGGGTTGCAAAATTTGAGTTATGAGGAAAGATTAAGTGAATTAGGTTTAAGAGTTCGGGGTGACCTAATTGAAATGTATAAAATTCTACATGGCTTTGAGGCAATAGACACCAATACTTTATTTACTAGACGAAGGTATCTTGGCCTTAGAGGCCATGAACTCACTGTGGAAGTGAAAAGATCACGTCTTAATATTAGAAAGTTTAGTTTTAGTAATAGAGTTGTATGTTTGTGGAACAGCCTCCCTGAACACATTGTACTCTCACCTGATGTAAATTCTTTTAAAATTAATTATGACAGATATTATACCACCTCAGTTTAAGTTTACATGGTACAAAAGATTGTATTTTAATATCATGATTACTTGAGGCTCGATGTCTGCTTCTTTTTAACCTTATAATATTGATGGCATTTTAAATTAATGTTTTTATGAGTGCTTAATACTGTATTTTAATGTACTGACGTGTGCTTTTATTATACTATGTATATACTATTTCACATAATAAAATGAATTATAAATTATAATTATGAATTATGTATATGTGTGATATTATCAACACTAGCAGGAGCATAATTAACCCTCAGTGTTAAACAGGTTTTTAATGTCGTCTTATCCAGATAGATCTTCAATTTTATTTTCTTCTAATATGGTTATTTTTATTATAGGGCAGAGTGGGGTAACGAGTTCAGCAGTTTGGAGTCATGATGTTGATTCACGAAATTCAGATTTTATGAATTGTGTGCATAATTCCATTTTTGTGTTTATAAAATGAGAAAAACTATAATCAATAGTATCGATTGATCGGCTTCATCAGTCCATCACCAAGCTGAATTGTCCTTCATTTATCACATAAAGCACAGTTTGTCATTTATTTTTGCTGATATTTGGTGTTCAGTCGATAATAAGAACTCCAACACAAACTAACAGCTATCATTTGGATGTGGTGGAGTTAGTTTGAAATAAAGTTTAGTGGACAAACCTGCTCTGGATCAGCGAACTTCAGGATTAAAAACAGCATCCAGCACGTTGACTAGTTTCTTCTCTTCTTTAAATCCACTCGTTTCTTCTTGCTGCTCTGCGATGTGTTTGTTTCTACCAACTCAAATATCTCGGCATTAGCAGCAGTTAGCCGCTGTTTCAACAACCTTCTCAGCTGTTCCACCTTTTCGCGCCAACTTCGGCTTTTCTTCCGCTTTACTGTCGACTTTTGGGCTTCTGGAGCTCTTCAAAAAACATATTCAAAGATCACAGAGTGAAGTTTGATCTGTTCAGAGAAGAATTTCCAGCGTCTCCAGCGAACTAGCTTTAGCCTCGGACGACAACAGGAAACAATTCTTCTTCGTTGGATTGTAATAACGATGACGAACTTATCCTTGCATTACCGCCACCTACTGGACTGGGGTATGGACAAGAGACTCGCAGAGACAAGTAAAAGAAAGAAAAAGCTATAATTCAAAGATGTTGAACTGTTGGGTTCTTCATTGTGCTCTTCACACTGCCGTCATTGTCAGAGCGCAGCAGATAATCAATAAATGACTGCGACTTTGCTCCCGTGAGCAGTTTTCCTGCCAGTCAAACAAACTGAAGGCTGTGTGTGAGTTTGTTCCTCCATGATGTTAAGACACAGTATTCCAGTCCTTTTATGATGCAACGTCAACAGGTTATGGACCCAGGAAGGAGTTTGGAAGCTGATGGAATAAATTATGTTTCAGCGGAGAAGAGAAAAACTATGAGTTATGGGAAACTAAACTGCAAGAGCCAGATGAAGGTGACGAGGGTGCAGATGAAGACGCTGAAAGAAATGAAGAGGTGTTTGTTGAACTGATCCAAGTGTTGGATGATAAAAGTCTGTCACTTGTGATAAGAGATGCAGCAGATGACCACAGGAAGGTGCTTCAGATTCTCAGAGACCATGATGTTGGTAAGGTGAAGCCACGTGTGATCAGCCTGCTGACATCCCTTCAAAAAACTGTTCATGAGAGCATCACAGATTATATTATTCATGCAGAAACTGTTATCACCACCCTATTACTATTACTATTCAGGAGCTACTTTTGTGTATTTTTTGAAAGCTGAGAGTGACACAGTTAAAGCTACAGAGAAGTTCATTGCTGATGGAGCATCTTATGGAAAAATCAAGTGCATCAGATCAGATAACAGCACAGAGTTTACATCTCCAGAGTTTCAGTAACTGCTTTGTCAAAACACCATTCAGCATGAGACCTCAGCTCCTTATTGTCCCCAACAAAATGGGACATGGAAGAAGACTGACCTTTCAAGGATGAGAACATTTGGGTCGGTGTGTTGTGCCCACAAACAGAACAAGAAAAATCTCGACTCACAATGTGAAAAAGGGGTTTTTGTGGGTTCTGACAAAAACAGCTCTTTGTTGGGGAAAGTGAGGAACACGGACCCACAACAGGGGGCGCAAATGAACGGACAATGAAGAAGTCAAATAACAAGGTTTTACTGTTGTGAATTTGCACAACACACACAACAGATCACAATTGTAAGAATAAACCAATTCTACTGGTGACGTGTGGCCAGGCTCGACGATAGGAGACGTCCGTCCGAGTCGAACCGGAACCACCCGATCTCCTCTGCCACCGAACCCCAGGAATACTGGAGCCGCCAAGTCCCGAACTCCCAGGTGGCCACTGCCTCCGCTCGTCGGATCCGGTACTGCTGGCGAGGAACAGAAACAGTCAGATGTGGGTGCGGCTGCACCCAGCAACACGTAGGGTGGAAACACCACCTCCACCTCTAGTCACAAACAATATTGCAGTGAAGGGTACTTATCCGATATGGATCAAGTTCAGTCTTCAGCTGTCTTAAGCACAAGCAAAAACAGGTTAGTCCTCAGAAATATGATGACTGGCTGAGTGCGTTACCTTCTTGGTAGAACGGTATCTCGGCAGTGAGATGGAGACGCCGTCCAGCTGATATACCCCTCAGCTGATGAATGTCAGCTGTTTCAGGTGATGGGTGACGGCTGTCACCTGGGCTGCTCCTCTTCAGCGGCAGCGCCCTCCGGTGCCTGGAGCCCGCACTCCAGGCGGGGCGCCCTCTGGTGGTGGTGGGCCAGCAGTACCTCCTCTTCAGCGGCCCACACAACAGGACCCCCCCCTCAACGGGCGCCTCCTGGCGCCCGACCGGGCTTCTCCGGGTGGCGGCGGTAGAAGTCGGCCAGGAGGGCCGGGTCCAGGATGAAGCTCCTTTTCACCCAGGAGCGTTCTTCGGGGCCGTACCCCTCCCAGTCCACCAGGTATTGAAAACCCCGGCCCATCCGTCGGACATCCAGAAGCCGGCGCACGGTCCAAGCCGGCTCGTCGTCGATGATCCGGGCAGGAGGTGGCGCCGGACCGGGAGTACAGAGGGGTGAAGTGTGATGTGGTTTGATTCTGGACACATGGAATACAGGATGGATCCGCAGTGAGGCCGGAAGCTGAAACCTCACTGCGGCGGGATTGACGATCTGGAGGATTTTATATGGTCCTATGTATCGGTCTTTGAGTTTCGGGGAGGCTACTTGCAGTGGTATGTCCTTGGTGGATAGCCACACTTCCTGCCCGGGGGGGCTGACGACACTTGACTGTTGTGGGCGTACTCGATCCAGGCCAGATGAGTACTCCAGGCCGCCGGGTGCGCGGCTGTCACACAACGTAGTGTCTGCTCCATCTCCTGGTTGGCCCGTTCTGCTTGCCCGTTGGTTTGGGGGTGATACCCGGACGAGAGACTGACCGTGGCCCCCAGTTCCCGGCAGAAACTCCTCCAGACGTGCGAGGAGAACTGGGGACCGCGATCGGAGACGATGTCTGATGGTATCCCATGCAGCCGGACGACGTGGTGGACCAGGAGGTCGGCTGTCTCCTGGGCCGTTGGGAGCTTCGGGAGGGCCACGAAGTGGGCCGCCTTGGAGAAACGGTCCACTATCGTGAGGATGACGGTGTTTCCCTGGGACGGCGGGAGGCCCGTGACAAAATCCAGGCCGATGTGAGACCAGGGGCGATGAGGTACGGGCAGCGGCTGTAGCAAACCCGAGGACATGCGGTGGTCAGCTTTGCCCCTGGCGCAGGTGGTACAGGCCTGGATATAGTCCCGGACGTTGGTCTCCAGGGATGCCCACCAGAAGCGCTGCCGGACGACTGCCACGGTTCTACGCACCCCAGGATGACAGGAGAGCTTCGAACCGTGGCAGAAGTCCAGGACCGCAGCCCTAGCTTCTGGTGGGACGTAGAGCCTGTTCTTCGGCCCGGTTCCGGGGTCCGGGCTTCGTGCCAGGGCCTCCCGGACGGTCTTCTCCACGTCCCAGGTGAGGGTGGCCACGATAGTGGACTCCGGGATGATGGGATCCGGGGGATCCGACGGCTCCGTTTTGACCTCATCTTCATGTACCCGGGACAAGGCATCCGATCTCTGGTTCTTGGTCCCGGGACGGTAGGTGATCCGGAAGTCAAAACGGCCGAAGAACAGTGACCAGCGGGCTTGCCTGGGATTCAGCCGCTTGGCGGTCCTGATACACTCCAGGTTCCGGTGGTCAGTGAAAACCGTGAATGGCACGGACGTTCCCTCCAACAGATGTCTCCACTCCTCAAGAGCCTCTTTCACCGCAAGGAGTTCTCGATTGCCGACGTCATAGTTCCGTTCGGCCGGGGTCAACCTGCGGGAAAAATAGGCACACGGGTGAAGAACCTTATCGGTCTTCCCACTCTGGGACAGCACGGCTCCTATCCCTGAGTCCGAGGCGTCCACTTCAACCACTAACTGGCGGCTAGGATCGGGCTGCACCAGAACGGGTGCAGACGAGAACCGACGTTTCAACTCCTTGAACGCGGCATCGCAACGATCCGACCAGGTGAAGGGAACTTTTGGAGAGGTCAGGACTGTCAGGGGGCTAACTACCTGACTGTAGCCCTTAATGAACCTCCTATAGAAATGAGCAAAACCGAGGAACTGTTGCAGCTTCCTACGGCTTGTGGGTTGGGGCCAGTCTCTCACCGCCGCAACCTTGGCCGGATCAGGAGCGACGGAGTTGGAGGAGATGATGAACCCCAGGAAGGACAAAGACGTGCGGTGGAACTCACACTTCTCGCCCTTCACAAACAGTCGGTTCTCCAACAACCGCTGTAGGACCTGACGTACATGCCTAACATGGGTCTCAGGGTCCGGAGAAAAGATGAGTATATCGTCTAGGTATACGAAGACGAACCGGTGCAGGAAATCCCGCAAGACATCATTAACCAACGCTTGGAAAGTCGCGGGAGCATTGGTGAGACCGAACGGCATGACCAGGTACTCAAAGTGACCTAACGGGGTGTTAAATGCCGTCTTCCACTCGTCTCCCTTCCGGATCCGAACCAGGTGATACGCATTTCTAAGATCAAGCTTCGTGAATATTCGGGCTCCATGCAGGGGCGTGAACACTGAATCCAACAGGGGCAATGGGTATCGATTGCGAACCGTGATCTCGTTCAGCCCCCTATAATCAATGCATGGGCGAAGTCCGCCGTCTTTTTTACCCACAAAAAAGAAACCTGCGCCCATCGGGGAGGTGGAATTCCGGATCAACCCGGCGGCTAACGAGTCCCGGATGTAGGTCTCCATTGATTCGCGCTCAGGCCGTGAGAGGTTGTACAGCCTGCTGGACGGGAAGTCACTGCCCAGAACCAAATCAATGGCGCAATCATAAGGACGGTGGGGGGGAAGGGTGAGCGCCAGATCTTTGCTGAACACGTCAACCAGGTCATGGTACTCCATCGGCACCGCCCCCAGATTGGGCGGGACTCTGACCTCCTCCTTAGCCTGGGAGCCGGGAGGAACCGAGGAACCTAAACATACCCGATGGCAGGTCTCGCTCCACTGCACCACTACCCCGGACGGCCAATCGATCCGGGGATTGTGTTTTACCATCCAGGGGAACCCCAAAATCACACGGGAGGTAGCAGGAGTCACAAAAAACTCGATCTCCTCCCGGTGATTTCCTGACACCACCAGAGTTACAGGTGGTGTCTTATGCGTGATCGGAGGGAGTAGGGAGCCATCTAGCGCCCACACCTGCACAGGCGAGGTGAGCGCCACCAGAGGGAGCCCTACCTCCCTAGCCCATCTGCTGTCCAACAGATTCCCCTCCGAGCCCGTGTCCACCAGTGCTGGGGCCTTCAGGGTTGAGTCCTCATAAAGGATCGTAACTGGGAGTCGTGTGGCGATGTGGGTGTGTCCCACGTGAATGTCTTGGCCCACCCCTAGCCCAGTCTCTAGGGGCGGGCGTTGGTGTTTAACCGCTCGGGGCAGTCTTTTACGTGGTGCTCTATCGAGCCACAAACAAAACAAGCTCCGTGGGCCTGCCTCCTCTGTGCACCTGGTGCCCTAAATGTTGCCCTACTCGTGTCCATTGCTTCGTCAGCAGGGGGAGCTGTGGCCCCACAGAGCGCAGGGGCCATGGAGCGTGGGGAAGGCGGAGCGCGGTCGGAACCGGAAGGGAGAGGGACGGCGCGTGCCCGGCCACGCCCTTCGTCTCGTTCCCAGCGACGTTCTTCTAACCGGTTGTCTAACCGTATGACAAGATCGATGAGCCCATCTAAATCCCGCGGTTCGTCCTTAGCCACCAGGTGCTCCTTAAGAACCAATGACAGTCCGTTTACAAAGGCGGCGCGGAGGGCAGTGCTATTCCAGCCGGACCTCGCAGCCGCGATGTGGAAGTCGACTGCATAGGCAGCTGCGCTCCGACGCCCCTGTCTCATCGACAGTAGCACAGCTGAAGCGGTTTCTCCTCTATTTGGGTGATCGAACACGGTTCTGAACTCCCTCACAAACCCATCATATGTCTGAAGGAGCCGTGAATTCTGCTCCCAGAGCGCTGTAGCCCAAGCGCGTGCCTCGCCGCGAAGCAGGTTTATTACATAAGCTACCTTGCTAGCATCGGTCGCGTACATAACTGGACGTTGTGCGAAGACGAGCGAACACTGCATGAGAAAATCCGCGCACGTCTCCACACAGCCTCCGTACGGCTCTGGGGGGCTTATGTATGCTTCCGGGGAAGGTGGGAGGGGTCGTTGAACGACCAGTGGAACGTCAACGTTACGCACAGGGTCTACGGGTGTGAGAGCCGCAGCGGCGCCCGGAGGGCGCGCTTCCACCTGCGCGGCGAGAGCCTCCACCCTGCGGTTAAGGAGGACGTTCTGCTTGGTCATCAAATCTAACCGAGTCGTGAAAGCGGTGAGGATCCCCTGCAACTCACCGATTACCCCTCCTGCGGACGCCTGCGCGTCCTGTTCTTCCATTGGCCGTTCAACAGCCGGTTGACGCCCCTCGGGATCCATGACGTTGGCCGAGATATCCTGTTGGGGAAAGTGAGGAACACGGACCCACAACAGGGGGCGCAAATGAACGGACAATGAAGAAGTCAAATAACAAGGTTTTACTGTTGTGAATTTGCACAACACACACAACAGATCACAATTGTAAGAATAAACCAATTCTACTGGTGACGTGTGGCCAGGCTCGACGATAGGAGACGTCCGTCCGAGTCGAACCGGAACCACCCGATCTCCTCTGCCACCGAACCCCGGGAATACTGGAGCCGCCAAGTCCCGAACTCCCAGGTGGCCACTGCCTCCGCTCGTCGGATCCGGTACTGCTGGCGAGGAACAGAAACAGTCAGATGTGGGTGCGGCTGCACCCAGCAACACGTAGGGTGGAAACACCACCTCCACCTCTAGTCACAAACAATATTGCAGTGAAGGGTACTTATCCGATATGGATCAAGTTCAGTCTTCAGCTGTCTTAAGCACAAGCAAAAACAGGTTAGTCCTCAGAAATATGACTGGCTGAGTGCGTTACCTTCTTGGTAGAACGGTATCTCGGCAGTGAGATGGAGATGCCGTCCAGCTGATATACCCCTCAGCTGATGAATGTCAGCTGTTTCAGGTGATGGGTGACGGCTGTCACCTGGGCTGCTCCTCTTCAGCGGCAGCGCCCTCCGGTGCCTGGAGCCCGCACTCCAGGCGGGGCGCCCTCTGGTGGTGGTGGGCCAGCAGTACCTCCTCTTCAGCGGCCCACACAACACTCTTCATATGTTGTCTTTTTTCCAGACACAGGAAGAGAACTCAAAAACAGGTTGGTGAAGTTCATCAAAAAATGTGTAAATGAGTGTCATACTCATCTGGACATGAATGAAAAGATTCTGTTCAAGGAGACTGTCATGACCGGCCCTGTTCCAGGCTTTGATCCCTTTTTTGCCCCTTTCTTTGCGGCATCTTCTGTTCCCGCTTTGATTTCTTAGTGGTTTATTTTCATCATGTGTTTCTGCTACGTTCTATTTTGCTTTGTCACTTTGTTTCTTTGCTACTTTTATACTTTAGCCATTGTCCAGTTTTGTTCTTGTTTTGTTCAGCCAGTTTGTGTTTCCATTGTTTACCATTTGTTTATTTTGTCCTTCTCCTTTGTTATATTATCTGTTGTGCTTTGGTGTCAGTTTTCATTACAGTCTGTTTTATTTTTGGTTTGTTTTACCACTCTGTTTTCTTAGTCCAGTTTAGTTTTATCTTTGTGTCTTCTTTCAGTTCTCATGTTCATGTCTGGTTTGCTATTGTGTTATATTCTGCCCCTGATTTCCAATTTAGCTCTGTTATGTTTTGCCATTTGTTTTCACTCTGCACCTCCCATCATGTCTTCGTTCCTTGTCTCACGCCCAGTTACTTATGTTACTCCACGCCCTGCACCTGCCATTATGTTATCCCTCACTTTGATGCAGTCTGTTTTGTTTCCATTCGCTCACACTCTTGCACCTGCTCCTTTGTCTTTGTCTATTACATCACGCCACTGTGCTCACTCCCTTTAGTCACACACTCTTGACTCCTGTTCACACATCTTTCTTTTCTTCTCTCCACCTTGTGCTCTCTTCCCTCACTGTCTTGCACAACATTGTGTCTTTGTTCATGAGCCACGCCCCCTTTCTGGAATCTTCCCTCCACACCTGCACCTTGTTACCTAATTAGTCTGCACATGCACGTTGTTCACAGCACGTTACTTAAGCCCTTACAGTCTCACAGCACACTGCCAGATTGTTGTCTAGTACACTTTCCAGCGCCCTTCATTGTCCTGATTTTGTCTTGCTGTGTTACGAACCCTGCTCTGTTGTCTTCGACCATGTCTCTTGCCTCATCTTGGTTGTTGGTGTTTGCTCGTGCCTGACCCTTCTTGTACCTCTGCCTCGCTGACTGATTACATGTGTACCAAACCTGATGCTGAAATAAAGACCACGCTTTCTCTTACACCCAAGTCAAGTCTGGGAGTCTGTATTGCGGGTCCAACCGCTTCTGGTGCCAGGCTGCCGCCCGGCTTGACAGAAACTACTGAAAGCCACCTACCAAAAACTGACATCATCAAACCAGTCAGACAGGAGCCTAAAACAGAGATTAGTCACACAGATACAACTACAGGGAGGGTGAGAATCGACTCAACACAATCCATGTTATCCAAGAAGGGAGAGGAGAAGTTATATCTGATATACACTGAACTCTGAAGGAGGCCATGAAGTCATCAAATTCAGATTTGTGGGTCAGAGGTGTGAAGGAGGAAATCGATTCTCTGACAATGAGTCCAAGGACTTCATCCTGATACCTGATATCAGTCAGGGTGCTGTTGTTTAGCCTGCAGATATCTGTGTGTCCTTCCAGAGAGATGCCTCCCCAGACCATCACTGACCCACCAAACCGGTCCTGCTGAGTGATGTTGCAGGCAGCATAACATTCTCCACAGCTTCTCCAGACCCTTTCACGTCTGTCACATGTGCTCAGGATGAACCTGCTCTCATCTGTGAAAATCACAGTGGTGGATCAACCAATTCTCATCCTGTTCCTCCTGCACAAAGGAGCAGATACCGGTCCTGCTAATGGGTTAAGGACCTTCTACGGCCTGTCCAGTTGTCCTGGAGTAACTGTCTCCTGGAATCTCCTCCGTGCTCTTGAGATTGTGCTGGGAGACACAGCAAACCTTCTGGCAAAGGCACATACTGATGCACGTGTTGGGTCCAGGTACCACACCGTGGTACCAGTGGTGACACTGACCCAAACCAAATGCAAAACTAGTGACAAATCAGTCAGAAAATATGAGGGGAAAAAATGTCAGTGGCCTCCACCTGTAAAACCATTACAGTTTTACATAATAAGAAAATAGTTGTATTACCATTGAGTTATCATTATTTATGCTGGAATCCTTAATGTAGTGTTTTATATATTTGTGAATATTCAAGGAAATTATTTTTAGATTTAGATTTTTAGTTCCCTATTGTGTCCACCTGAGGGCAGCGAATCATCATGATTTCCTTTAAATTCAAACAGTTTTATTTTTATTTTTTTTTATTTTTTTGGCGGATGGCAACAGTATGACATATTTATATTACATATTTTAACATCTGTTCTAATATCTGCATTATTTTGACGGAAATTCATGACCCTGTAGTACAGCATTTCGTCCACGTGAGTAAACAGTTATGATTTTTGTTGTAGTTTTACAGTTTTTGTTTAATTGTTTACACTTAATTTTGAAAACAGGCTCCCTTTTTTCAAAATATTCACACAATTATCCAAACACCACACTCAATTGGCAGGACTTTGCAAAATGACACACTTCAGTCAAAACATATACACATATTTTAAAGACATACACATATTTATACAAATGCCATTTTATTTTCATTTCCCTATTACAGTCTTCAAATGATCAGAAACTATTTCAGTCAGTTACACATGACTGATCATTACAAAACACATTGGGAAAAAAATTGGAAATAGCATGTGCTTGACTTTGACAGACATTTTTATGTAAGGGATAATTTAGATGACAAAAAGATATTAAAAAAACCCCACAACATTCTTCATGATTATATTGAGGTAAACAGAAAGTACACAAATACTATAAACTTACCAAATACTGCACAACACTGATGCTGCAAACTGAAAATATTTATTTCTTATCAAACTCAGTTACAGTAACATATGAATCAACAACGAAAATCAGAACAACCTAGCGGTTTTTCTTACTACTGTAAATCTGCAGACAAATAAAAATTACTGCATGAAGTATGTACACTTACAGCAACTCTGAAGAAAAACTAAAGCAACGACAACTACAAGAACAATACTGTAAATATCACCTACATACCTGAGTGCTGTATTTTCATTTTTTTTTTCATTAGTGTGGTTGCTGTGTGGGGCTTTGTAATGAGAAGGAAGTAACCTCACAATCCATATCTGTGTCGAAGGTGTGAAAATGCGTGTAGAGTTTTGCAAAAAGTGTGAAGCTGAGTCTGTGTTTATTGGACAGGTGTTTTACTTCTTGAGTGTAAAGATCTGTTCATTATGTGAAATTTTTATTTTAGTGTGTAAACTGTAAAAAAAACAAAACTATAATAATCATAACAAAACATTAAATTATTATTATTATTATATTAAACTGCACTTACTTCTGCATAATTCATGCTTAAATCACACTTGTGCACTAGCGTTGTGCTCAATGCCTAGTTCAGTGCTCTGTACAGAGATGACACACTTCACCCCAAAACTCTTAATTTTTTGTTGAAGTCTATCTGATTTCAGATCCTGATATGTGAGCAGTCTGCTGTCTGTGGAGCAGGACGCTATTTTAGTCCAGTTATAACTGTTGGTATGAATGCGCACGTGGAAATCTGTCCACAGGAGGACATCGTACCCCATCAGTGTATGATGGTACCAGCCAGGTCCTCTCTGATGGTGTGGAGTGTTGAACATTATATATTTTAGCATGCAGGAAACCATTTTAGAACAGGAAATGTCCCTGCAAGGATAACAGCCACCCGGGACATTCCCTGTTTGTTCCTCTGCCGTCGGGAAGAGGTACTGCACTATAAGGACACAGACAAATAGGCTCAGGAACAGCTTTTTTCCTCCAGAGCTGTAGCCTCCATCATCCCTAGAGTCCCTTTATACAGAGAGTAGCGACATGATGAGCCAAAAAACAAACAAACAAACAACAACAACAATAACAAAAAACAGGGTCACGTGACTCGTGGTGCCAGCTTGGGGCAAAATTTGCATTCGCTGTTAAGCCATCTGTGTGTATATTCAGCTTATTTATTTGCTGAAAATGCCAGGTTGTGCATTCAGATCCACAAATAGACATAAAAAGAGGTTCAACGTTCATTTCACCTGGAATGCAGATTATATCAATTCTCAGTTCATGATTACTTTCAGTACCTGAATTATCATTTTTTCCTCTCCTGTATTTTCTGTTTTGTTTTGTTTGTTTGTTTGTTTTTTTGTCTTTGCCGAATTGATCTCAACCTACATGTGTGGAGTTCTTTGCATTGTTTATTGTTGATTTGCTGTATTGCATTTAGGAATTGCATTCATTGCAAGATCTTGTCGAGTGTCAGACTGTATGTTTTTAAGACTGATTAACGCCGCACTTGAGTCTGACGCTATTATTGCATTCTTTATGTTATGATCAGTCACCCAGTGTCATGCCAGCCATATCTCTAGTAACTCTGCTGTGTATACAGCAAGGTCATCAGTAATTCATTTTGCCACCGCAACATTTAACCTAGGAACAACATAGACCACCCCGACCCTCCCATCCGTGTTCGACATGGACTACAGTAGTCTCACTGTACTTCTCACATAGAAAGCACATGACCCTATTGTTGTCCACCACATTGTCATGCTGTTGTTCCAGCAGCCCTAAGTCAATGTTTTGATCTGTAAACAACCATGGAGATGTCACTGGGAAGACTACAGTAGGTGAGAGCTTCACTGTGTTTAGGTTCATATCCTCCACTTTCCGTTTGATAATCCATCGAAAGTTTCTGATAGGAGCAGTCTCTCTCTCTTGACAGGGTCCTAACACTCACTGGGTCATATGGCTAGTATCATGTCTCCTTATGTTTGCCCAATACACGAGAGCCAGTTGATCTCTCCCATCTCAACCTGGATGGCTACAACTGGAGTAGTTTTCCTGGCTCCACAGCGTAGACGAAGGGCTTGATTTTGAACTACATCTAGCTGTTTCAATGATGTTGTAGAAGTTGACCCATACACTATGCAGCCATAGTCCAACAATGACCTTATCACACCACCAGGCTGAACCAGCCCATGCATGAGATTGAGATTGCTGGACGTCATCATTTAAAATATCCCTCACCGTTTCCCAATAAAAAAACCTGTTATATATTTACTTCTCAGCCGACATGACTTTAAGTTTGATTCTTTCAATCCAGCTTATAGTCTGCGCTGAACAGTTCATAACTTCTGCCATGAATAGAACAAAAGTATTTTTATCCACAACCAGTGTTTGGTCAGTATGTTTATCACAGTTTTTACACTTAACAGATTGTTCCCCAGCTTTCGGCACCAGTACCGGTGCTGGCACCACTTTTGTGGGATTGACCTTCAAAGCCTCTGCATAAGATAGACCCTGAGTCACTCGGACTCTCTGCACCTCCTGCATTCTCTTGCTCACCTCGCACCCTCAGTACGCTGAGCTGTGTTCACCTTCACAGTTGCTGCACTTGAGTTTAGCCTCCGTGCCACACTGCCCATATTCATGTTCACACAATGTGCCCAAATTTCTGGCACTTGAAACACAGAGGAGGCGGTGGGATGTGAACCCTCACAGGATAATACATACAGCCAATGAACACCCTCTCTGGAAGTGCTGCTTCATCAAATGTCAGCACAAGTGAGAGACTGTCAGTTAACACTCCACTCTGACATGTTTTCAACCGTTTAGTGTCTTTGACCCTCACATTGGTGATGCTCTCTAACACACCGTCTATGGGTTCACTTAACGGGATGCCAGATATCACACCCTTTACCGGTTTCTTGTCAAAAACCACTGAACACTTCACCTTGTAACCGTTCAGTTTAGTAACTTTGATTGCTTTCTTTTGTTGTTCCCCGTCCGTACACGTTATCAACAGACACCCGTTTCTTAGGTGTTTCTTTTTTTTTTTTTAGCAAACTTCACCTTCCCAATCTCCTATTGTGTAATGCTCTCGTAAGGCATATTGTGTTGTGTGGGCCGCTGAAGAGGAGGTACTGCTGGCCCACCACCACCAGAGGGTGCCCTGCTTGGAGTGCGGGCTCCAAGCACGAGAGGGCGCCAGACCCAGAAGAAGTGACAGCTGTCACTCATCCTCTGCACCAGCTGTCACTCGTTCATCATCACCACCATAAAAGCCGAACTGCAACTCCACCTCCCCGCCGAGAAATCGACTACCATTACTAAGGTAGTTTCTCTGTGAACTTAAGACTGTGTATCTGTCTAAACTCTTCTTGCAGCCGTTTTCCTGTCGGTGAGACTCGTCTGTGGAGGTGGCGTTTGAGGTGTTCAGCGACGGCTTCGCAACACCTCCCACCCAGATAAGTGCTCAAACGAGCTGCACGAGTGTGTGCTTGGAGGTGGAGGCGCTTCCTCCCTCGTTAACTGTGGATTTACTGAGTGTGCGGACTCACACTCACTCATCATATTTCTGCTTTCTGCCAGCAGTACCAGGGTCGACAGCCGAAGACAGAGGCCACCTGGGGACTCGGGACTTGGCGGCTCCGGTGTTCTTCAGACCGTTGGTGGTAGAAGCCGTGTGGGACGCAGCTTCTCTCTCGTCGGGGGTCTTCTATCTTCGAGCCTGCCACACGTCACCTGGTGTTAAATTGACTGTGCAGATTACAGTACGTTTCGTTGTGTATTATCGCAACATTAAATTGTTACCTTTTTGGCTTATTCATTGTCCGTTCATTTGCGCCCCCTGTTGTGGGTCTGTGCTACGACACCTTCCCAACATATTGGACTCCAAGCTGCAAATGTGACTCCTTCCTGCATCAACTTAAACACTTTGTACTCCTCACTCCTTTCCACCTCGTCGCCATCACTCACTCGATGTGTTTGATTCTTTTTCCGTTTAGTCCCCCTGTACTCGATCCATGGTTCAAAACTCCCGCTACCTTCCATCTCCTCACCCTCACTTCCTGACACGTCATTGCCAGCTCCCCGCTCCTGACTACCCAGAGGCGTTGCCAACCGCCTCCACTCGTCCACCGATCGATGCAGACATCCTCCCCGGTCCGCGGCTCTTCCAGCCAAAAACACACGACAAAAGTGGTAACGAGTGAACCTGAACGAACTGTCGCTACTGCTCTCGCCGGTTCATTTTGACAGTTGGCAAACCAGCTTTTATGCGCTTTATCACCACCTACTGGACTAGATTATGGACAGGTTGTCATCATCCATATAATAAACAAAAAGTGGCCTTTGTGCATTTGTGTATCGGGAGCATTAATTGAAATCCAGAAAGAGCTGACTTTCGTCCTTTGGAAAACCTATGTATTTTTTTTCATGAGGATTCAAATTGTGAAAACAGCAAGGTGATTGGAACAATATTTTTTTGAGAAATCAAATCTGGACATTTTCTGTGTGCATGTGACCCCAAAACCAGAATTAACATGTTCACACTCTGCACAAAACAGCAGAATTGTGACTCAACGGTGTAACAAAAAAAAAAAAAAAAAAAAAAATTTGATCTAATGTGAACACTGTCACAGTTCAAACATAAAACTTCATTCACTCATCTTCAACCGCTTCATCCAATTTAGGGTTGTGGGGGCTGTAGCCTATCCCAGCAGTCAGAGTGTGAGGCGGGGTACACCCTGGACAGGATGCCAGTCTGTCGCAGGGCCACAAACAGAAACACACTCACACCTGCACACACACCTACGGACAATTTAAAGGGGATAGAGAATCAAAATCATCTTTTTCATGTTTTTGGTGTTAGTTCGGAGTCTCCCCGCTGTGGGGAATACACACGAAGTGCCAGCAAATTTCAGAACCTCTATTTAAAGTATTTCTCCTTTTTTGAATTGCCCCTAGAAAACAGGCCAATCCGTTTTTGAGAGAAACGTTACGTCACTTTTTCACCAATAGCCCCCCCCCCCCACACACACATCCACACCCACCCCCTTTCACACGCCCCTTCGAAATTAATTATTCATAAGGTTGTGCCCACCCCACTGGAAGAGGAGCAATGGCGAGCTACAGGTGTGCCGTCCGAGGCTGTCATAGCGGACTACGATCTTTACATATTCTTCCCACGCGATCACTTTTATTTTTTTTATTTTATTCATTTTTAACCGCATCCCCAGTACATACAACCGCCGACTATTTCTTTGCTCTGCACATTTCACGGAGGACTGTTTCACAAACCTTGCACGATCTCGAGCTGGCTTCAGTCGGCATTTAATACTCAGTAGAGGGACAGTTCCGACTTTGCGACAAAATCAACCCCAGCAATCAGTACAGCCTGTAAGTATCACATTTTCTTTGGTTTTAAATTTGTTTTAAAATTTATTTCGGATCGTTTTTTTTATTATTATCATTATTATTTTGTGACTGGACTTTATGTCACAGTCAGCCTCTGGCTGACTTCATGTTGGTGGGCGAGGAACAAGATTTATCACTCAACACCAACGTTGAAACGTGATCTGTTAAATAAGTTAGTGAAGATTACTGTTGTCTCGTTTTCGCCAACTTTTGTTCAGAATCAGCTTCTTGTCACTGGTAACGACGCGGATTTCCTCTCACTCAAACCCGCAGCTTCACAGTGCTTTAAACCGTCGTCCACAGACTTCAATAGCGACACAAGTGCAGCAAAACGAGACGAGTCATTGGATAAATGCTGGGCTTTGTCCCGCCCATCGGAGGCTCTGCGTGTCTGGGGGTCTATGGGGCAGTGGGCTGGCCTCGGCTGGCCCGGACGCCCAGCTTCTGCATGATGATTGGATGATCTGTCTGAGGCTGAATCCATTTTTGATTGACAGCGAAATGAGCGAATCAGCGATCATTTTCATTCTGTTCTGAGTTGAACCGGAGACTTCCCTAATCCTCTTAGCGGCATTTTCAGTGAGAGCAAGGGCAGCCAATCAAACAACGGCAACCGATCAGCGCCAACACCTACTTGCATTTCATAATGAGGTTGCCAAATAAGCTCCGAAACGACGCCATTAAAAGCAAACGAGGCATTCTAAACCCAGCATAGTAACATAGCTGTTTCAGAGAGCCTTTTAGGAAGGTTCTGAGCCATTACAGTCCCAACCAATTTTTGGGGGGGCTACATATCACATCACAGAACAAGGATTAATGCCCCATTCAACCTCTCTCTATCACCTTTAAAGTTTCCAGTCTTTCTGATCTGCGTGTCTTTGGATGTGGGAGGAAGCCAGAGCACCCGGAGGGAACCATCGCAAACACGGGCAGAACGTACAAACTCCACACAGAAAGGCCACAGGCGGGAATCGAACCCATGACCTTCTTGCTGTGAGGCAACAGTGCTAACCACTAATCCACCATGCTGCCATATAAAACTTCAGTGATTCGTAATTTCTTTAAATGGAAAAGTTTATTCTAGAAAACACACAACTGAAAAACAAATTAAACCAATAAAGGCTTTCATAAAAGCCAAGATTTTTTTTTTTTTTTTTTATGTGACATTTTGCCTTGTGGTTCAGTAACACATGGAGCCATCCCAGGGTGGCAGCTGGAGCCACAGGGATTACACAGGGGTCAACATTTAAAAATACTCCAGATTGAAGCATATACCACATTATTTGACTGATCACAATAATTTGCATCACTTTTTAACAAATTTGGAGCAACTTAACTTTTGACCAGTGTTTACTGAAGTTGACCTTTGTCACCTTTTCTGCTGTTTTTACCCCATAACATTCTGTCATAAATAGTCTAAACTATACGCTTTATAATCAGAGAATTTATTCCCCTTAAACAGGACAGAAAACTTTCCTCGGCTCGTGGACTGTTTCATCAACATGAACACCAAATTTTGCGCTTTCACACAAACTGGTTTCTTCATGAAACTCTGAGAACTCCTTTATTTTTGGCTAAATGTGTAAACAAAACGGGTTATACTTTCTGAAGAGTTCTGCAGTTAGATTTTTAGACTATTTACAGATTTTTCTTTTTACTTACGTAAGCAGAAGGCCGTCACTTAATAAGAAAAAAAAAAAAAACAGTTTTATTTTTAGGTGTTTGGCTTCGTTCATGTTAGAAAGTTAGTGTCACATAAACCTAAACTTTTAAACAGAACAAACATCAAATTATCCACTTGACTGTTTTTGATTGTGTAGCACTTTACAAGGGCGCAATTTAGAACTAGAAATTGGGGGGGACAAAGTGCGAGGCCCGCAGGGCCGAAGGCCATAGCCCGGGGGTCGCTTTAGGCCCCCAGAAGCCAACGGTTTCTAGATAAGCTCAGATGCATTCTGAGCATCCAGAACAGTAATTTTAATGTTTTGAGAACCATAAAGTGGACACCATTTGACTTATGCATTTTGAAACTGTGGATATAAGTACTTTATTCTGAGAATAGCCAGCACTGATTTTATTAACATCCTGGTGTAAATAAGGTATCACCACATGTGTAGAACTCAAAAATGATAGGTTGAGTTCTCATTTAAAAAAAACAACTGCAATGTGGTAAAATGTATTCATAAATATGAAAGAACAGGCTCTTAATAATTATTAACTATCACATACTGTATTTTTTTTGCTCAAGATTTGGTTTTGCATAAGTTTGAAAAAACAACAAATCATACGTTTAGGATAAATTACTTATCATGAATTTAATTTTCGAATTGGCACTAATGACAACACTCACTGAACATAATTTCACTTGCATAGACTGATTTTGGAGATCAAGCAATAATTGCAGATGGGCTTTCTGAGGTCCCAGATAGCTTTTCTGATTTCCTTTTCTAACTTTCAGAATTTAGTAAATTAGCATATGGTCCATTGATACTTATGTGTAGACACTAGTCCCTAGAGGCAACTATTTTTGGTTTCAAATCTGGGCAAATGCAGTCCCAGAAAATTCCGAATGTGACAAACAAGAAACAGGTGTTGTAAACAAGTCAATGCTGCTAAAAATACAAACTTGCAGAAACAAAGATACTATTCTGACATGGTTTTGCACATAAGACTGACATAACATGTTTCAAGTACACACATATATGTCAGAAGGTGGGGGGAACATACCATATTCTGTCCCCCTGGTTGAAAAGGTGTGTGTGTGTGTGTGGGGGGGGGGGACATGTCCCCCATATTCCCCACCAAATTGAGCCCATGGCACTTTAATATCAGTGTAATGTTGCTCTGTAGTACTTTAAATAGTAACTTTGGTTGTTTTACTCTGAGTCAGAGTGACAAAATGATCAGAGCAGGTGAACGGCAGCGTTGTAAATCTGGACACCCTGTTGTCCTCGGTTCATGTCTGTCTTTTGTCATATTGATCTTCCAGCATTTCTGCTGCCAAATTGTCTTTATGACAGAATCTGAAACACTGCTGATTCAGGAAAAATGTTGTTTACTTTTAAGCAAGGTTGGGTAGGATTACCCTGAAAGAATACATTTGGATTACTTGTAATCTGATTACTTTAGGATTACATTTCAAAGTAATCCTACCCAACCCTGCCTTTAAGACACTCCTCGTTCCACCTCCGCTATCGACCTTTGACCTTACAGGTATAGCAGCAGACATCATGAACCAGTTCTAATTAATAACCAGAGCTCATCTGGGTTTATTCTCCCAACT
This sequence comes from Thalassophryne amazonica, assembly GCF_902500255.1. NCBI lineage: Eukaryota > Metazoa > Chordata > Actinopteri > Batrachoidiformes > Batrachoididae > Thalassophryne > Thalassophryne amazonica. Next base: position 20,354,742 of record NC_047120.1, read on the forward strand.
ATGCAAGCGAGGAAAATTATGACATACCCCAACTAAAATTCTTTACCAATGGCTGTAAATTTTGTTAGTCATTTTAGTGTTTATACTAACAGCTGTATCAGGGGACAGAAATTTGCTGGAAATATTTTTGCTGAAAGTTGGTTCTTTTCCAAAAAATTGACACTCTGTAAATTTTCTTGAATGCAGTCTTATTTTTTCTATTAGAAAACATGAAATTCAGAAACATGCTCAATTTTAGGTGAATTTCATAGTTTTCATGACCAAGAGTTGATATTTTTCCCCCAAATTTAAATATCAAAATTATGCATTCAAAAATAGAGATTCGATGAATCAAACAAAACCATCAGAATTAAAATTGATCAGAAACTGGAGAAAATAAGCATTTTGGATTAATTTTATTATTTTTCAAACAACTAGTCTATGATTACAACAAAATTCAAAATTTTGTGAGGAAGACTTGTGAACAGAGCTGAAATTAGGCAAAAGAAAGAGAAATATCCACGAATGAAAAAAAAAAAAAAACCTACATTTTGGGTGAATTTCAGTTTTCACCCCCCCCCCAAAAAAAAAAAAAAAATCCACGTTACACAAAATTTATTATTTCAACATTAAAACATTCAGAGAATCAAAGTTTCCCAGCATGCAGCAGGACTCCTGACACAGATGCCATCTCATACCTCGACTACTGTACACCTTGCTGACAGCTTAAACACCATGAACACTCAAACACATCACACCACCAGCTAATTTCGCTGATTAACATCACTTTGAGCAGATGGAATCAATTAAGCCTGCATTCTCTCCACCTTTTCTGAAACGGGTTTGAGACCTCTGCCTTAATTGCTGATAACTGCACCTCGTGGGCACTTGGCTGACCAGGGATTACCTCAAGGTTTTTCTTCAGGTTTTTCTTAATAAAGCCTGTCACCCCACAACAACTGGGATTATGTACATGGAATAAAATAAACAACAAAAAATCTTCTGAATTTTTTTCTTAAAATCATAATTTGTTCATCTACTTTTTTTTATAGAAACCCTTTTGCAATCGCATCCAAGGATTTAAGGTAAAACAAGATGGAGACAGTTCTGCTGAACAAGATTATATTTCGCTCACTAACCATTGCTGCTCTTTTCTAATGCAGCATTGTATTATAGAAAGACTTTAACCTCCACATTATTTAAATACTTCAGGATAAACACATTTTAAGGGGACAGCTGTTACAGAATATATTGTTGCCATGACAATATATGCCGATGTTCATGGCCCCATTGTGATACATATTGTCGCCAGGGACAATATGTGCCAGGTGTGTCACTACATACAATCCACTGCACCAGCGACAATATGTGCCTTGAACATTGGTACATATTGTCATGATATGCCGCAACAGTTGTGTGTGTGTGAGAGTGAGAGAGTCATAATAATTATTACCTCTGCCAAGGAGGTTATGTTTTCGGTCGCGTCTGTTTGTTGGTTGGTTGGATTGTTAGCAGGATTACTCAAAAAATCCTCAACGGATTTTAATGACATTTTTACCAGGGGTGTATCTTGGCCTAACTTAGAAGTCATTAAATTTTGGTAATGATGCGGAACACGATCCGGATCCAGTAATGTTTTAAGAAATCTTTATCATTGCAGGATAGGGCCAATTTAAACATTTTTGCATCTAACTTCATGAAGACGAGTAACAAAGGCTGAACAAAAATTAAGTTACAACACAATAATTTAGCATTTGTTTCTCCTCACTGAATAAACTTATTTGAAAATTTAAAAAAAACTTGCGTAGTTCATGCAGTTTCTCTTTATAAATACGTTTGCTGAAGATCTAAGGGTTTAACCCTCTGGGACCAATGCCGTTGTATACGACAGCTGAGACCAAGCTTTACTAAATCATAAATAATTTTTTAATGATATGAGATAGAAACTTACTCTTTTTTTGCTGAAAAGTTAACTCCAGACTTTTGAGCCACCGTCCACCATCTTTGTACTCCTCATAGAAGCTGTGTATCGGAATTGGTTCACTGTCACATGGTTTTCCAAAATCCAATCATAGGGCAGATTCACCTCACGTGACACACCAAAGATTGTTTTTAGGAGTGATTTGTTACTAGTTTATTATAGTTTGCTGTGTGTTAATAAACATTAATAAATGTGTGTGGAAAATTATTTTCCGATTTACTTTTTCCTTTCTTATTTCTGATTGTAAACCTTTATTACACTTATAAAACACAACTATAGCATATATATATTTTGAAAGTACAGGTTGTCCTGAAAAAAAAAGAGACATAAAACTTGATTGTGGAATGCAAGGAGAGCCGTTAATAGCAATCATAAAACATTTATGCCAGGCGAGTGAACTGTCCAAAAAATGCCCTCGGACCCCAGAGGGTTAAACCACTGAATCTGAAACATGACGGTAGATGCGTGAAACGGCGTGGAATAAGTCTCTCTGCCAAAGGGTATTCCATGTGACATCAGTGACCCTGTGCCCTTGGCAGAGGTTTGCATTCTCCAAGTGCTTCTAGTTTTGTATTTTATTAATTTGTGTATATAGATGGCTTTGTAAGCAATTTTAAGTATTTCCTTGAAAAAAAAAAGGTTTTTAATCTCAATGGGACTTTCCTGGTTAAATAAAGGTTAAATGAAATCATGTATTTTGCCAAATCAATAAACCAATCAAAGAGAGAAAGAGAGAGACTTGCTCCAGTTAGAGCCGCGCACATTGTGTGTAAAAGATGGTGGATTTGTGCATAAATCTGTGGATCAGCTCAACAACTGTGGGCGCAACATGTGATTGTTCCGCCGGCAGCAGCCCGAATCATCCTTGACTGCACGTATATGACAATATATTATCGTGCACGCTTGATAAAACTTCACAGCAGAAAGGACCTGTTTAAATGTGCTTAAGTCTCACTTTGGGAATCACATCACCACACGCCAGTCATTTTCTGTTCAACTGCGCATGTTGGCAAACCCATGGTGGGGGGGCACAAGAGGACTCAGCAACCACATGCACCACAAGGTCAGTATTTCATCAGAAATTGTCGTCATACTTATGCACAGTGCAAGGGTCCAGGGTCTCCGGCGTGCGCCCTGTCCTGTCAGCGCCATCACAAGAAGCAGCAGCACTGGCATTTTTCTTATTACTGAGCCAATATCACCCACGCACTGAGAATAATTCACCAACATCTGAGTGCTTAAAGTCACCCTGAAACAATGTGGTCTCTGCATCGCGCATTACCAGTACAAGATGGATCAAACCATCTTCCTCGGTCCTGTGCTCACTGGCCATGAAAAGTCATGCTGTCGAGAAGGCTTGCAAGAAAATAAATGTGACAATTTTCATGTGTTCACAGCGATAAAACCCTAGAACCAAACACAGTGCAGATCCACAGGAAGCCTACTTTTTAGACTTCCAGGCACTGGCTGCCCGCAGCATGAGTTAGCCGTTGATGCGCGGCAGTCTCTGGCAATGATGTTGCTTGCAGCCTCCCGTACCCCAAAGCTGCTGCTTTGAGCTACGACCGCAGATCAGTAAACACCACCCGCTGAATTTAATCAGCATATTAAATAAATAAATAAATGCCGATGATTTTATTATGTTCTTGGGAGACGTAATGAGAGTGAGTGAGCATGCGTGTGTGTGTGTGAGAGAGAGACAGAGATAGACACACATAGTTAAACATAAAGTTTTACTTCTTGCTCTAATGACCAGCGACAATATGTTCCTTGACTGTCAGTATACAGTAGTGTTCAGAATAATAGTAGTGCTATGTGACTAAAAAGATTAATCCAGATTTTGAGTATATTTCTTATTGTTACATGGGAAACAAGGTACCAGTAGATTCAGTAGCTTCTCACCAATCCAACAAGATTAATGATATGCACACTATGAAATTGGGCTATTAGTAAAACAAAGTAGAAAAGGGGGTGTTTGTTCACAATAATAGTAGCATCTGCTGCTGATGCTACAAACTCAAAACTGTTATGTTCAAACTGCTTTTTTAGCAATCCTGTGACTCACTAAACTAGTATTTAGTTGTATAACCGCAGTTTTTCATGATTTCTTCACATCTGCGAGGCATTAATTTTGTTGGTTTGGAACCAAGATTTTGCTCGTTTACTAGTGTGCTTGGGGTCATTGTCTTGTTGAAACACCCATTTCAAGGGCATGTCCTCTTCAGCATAAGGCAACATGGCCTCTTCAAGTATTTTGACATATCCAAACTGATCCATGATACCTGGTATGCAATATATAGGCCCAAACCATAGTAGGAGAAACATGCCCATATCATGATGCTTGCACCACCATGCTTCACTGTCTTCACTGTGAACTGTGGCTTGAATTCAGAGTTTGGGGGTCGTCTCACAAACTGTCTGCAGCCCCTGGACCCAAAAAGAACAATTTTACTCTCATCAGTCCACAAAATATTCCTCCATTTCTCTTTAGGCTAGTTGATGTGTTCTTTGGCAAATTGTAACCTCTTCTGCACATGTCTTTTATTTAACAGAGGGACTTTGCGGGGGATTCTTGCAAATAAATTAGCTTCACACAGGTGTCTTCTAACTGTCACAGCACTTACAGGTAACTCCAGACTGTCTTTGATCATCCTGAAGTTGATCAATGGGTGAGACATTGCCATTCTGGTTATTCTTCTATCCATTTTGATGGTTGTTTTCCGTTTTCTTCCACGCATCACTGGTTATTTTGTCCATTTTAAAGCATTGGAGATCATTGTAGATGAACAGCCTATAATTTTTTGCACCTGCGTATAAGTTTTCCCCTCTCCAATCAACTTCTTAATCAAACTACGCTGTTCTTCTGAACAATGTCTTGAACGTCCCATTTTCCTCAGGCTTTCAAAGAGAAAAGCATGTTCAACAGGTGCTGGCTTCATTGTTAAATAGGGGACACCTGATTCACACCTGTTTGTTCCACAAAATTGATGAACTCACTGACTGAATGCCACACTACTATTATTGTGAACACCCCCTTTTCTACTTTTTTTTACTAATAGCCCAATTTCATAGCCTTAAGAGTGTGCATATCATGAATGCTTGGTCTTGTTGGATTTGTGAGAATCTACTGAATCTACTGGTACCTTGTTTCCCATGTAAGAATAAGAAATATACTCAAAACCTGGATTTATCTTTTTAGTCACATAACACTACTATTATTCTGAACACTACTGTATATCGTCGCTTGGGACAATATGTGCCGGCGACAATATGCACTAGCGACTTTGAACATGGCATGTATTGTTGTGGCAACAATATATGCCATAACAGTCTCTATCTCTCATTTTCTTATGCTTTATTGGAGTGTTTTCTTCAAGTCCCAAATACAGTATTTGTATGTGGAATCCTCAGCCAAATCTTCAATGTCGCTCCATTCATCCAAGTGTATGTTTTCTGTTGCTTCCCTTTGACCTCGTTTGATTGTACATTTAGAGCATTTATCCAGTCCAAATTCCATACCAATGTCCTTGTAGAAGTCATGACTGCCTCCACGAGCCAACTGAGTCCCTGCTCCAAGTTGGCAAAGATCTTCAAGTCATCCATAAATAGATGGTTCACCACTTCCCAATGTTTCCTTCCTCTGCCTCCACCCAAATCATACCTGATGTCATACTCCTTCAAGATCTTCCTCAGCAGATATATGCGAAGTCCGAATAAAAGTAGTAAGAGCAGGGGTATTCAACTCCAGTTCTCGAAGGCCGGTGTCCTGCAACTTTTAGATGTATCCCAAGTTCAACACACTTAAATCAAATGGCCGAATTACCTCCTCAGTATGCAGTCATGTTCACCAGAGTGCTGCAAATTACCTCATTGACTGACTCAGGTGTGTTGAAGCAGAGACACACCTAAAAGTTGCAGGACACATCAAGGACTAGAGGTGAATACCCCTGAGCTAGAGGCTGTCTCCTTGGAATATCCCTGTCTGCACTTGTATGTCTTCAATTATAATCTGTCCCTCTGTATGATTGAGGGTGATGGTGGAGTTCCACTTAGTCATCTGTCTCCTCAGGAAAAATCTAATTTCCTCATTAATGATGTAGAGTTCTAAGCACCTCATGATCCAGGAGAGTGGTAAGTAAGCCTCTTCGGCTGTTCCCTTGTTTTGCACTTTGGGTCACCACAGCAAATCCAAGGTGAATCTGCATGTTGGACTGGGACAAGTGTTACACCGGATGCCCTTCCTGACGTAATTCCACACACATGGAGAAATGTGGCAGGGGTGGGATTTGAACCGGGAACCTTCCACACTGAAACCAAGTGCATTAACCACTTGGGTTATGCTGCGTTTACACATGGGCAAGACACGTTACGAATGTCATATTTGCATCATTCTTGGCACATTCCTGACATTCTTGACATGACTTAATGCATCTGAATAAGTTTACACGATAGCACGCAACAATGCGGAACATTATTCTTGACCGTGCGTAATGATTCCTGATAATTCTCCAGCAACACATGCCATTAATCATAACATGTGGTAACAGGTTGCAGCATGTTGTGTGTTGGGGGGTGTGGCTGGACATTTTGGTGTTCTTTTCTTTGCTCTCCAGGTGGCATGGAAACTGATTTGTCTGTGGAAAAGGTGCTGACTGAAGAGTCCTTCACCCTCATCAACATCATGTGCAGCACCTGTGGATGGTGCTCACACCCTCATCAACGTCATGTGCAGCACCTGTGGATGGTGCTCACATGCAACCTTAAAGACTTTCAGCTGAAGCAGATAATTGGATGGCGTTCTGCATTTAAGCCATGTGTGATTCAAGCAGAATTGCTTGGAACTCGACCTTGTGATGTTCGTTTGTGAGACGCTGAGGATGAGCTAATATCGTTGGTGATTCGTCTAGATGATCGGATGAAGGAGCGTGGACGCGAGAGAGGGCGGCCATCAGAGCGGGTTTTTTCGTCTCGGGGCTTTCCCCGACACAGATCTGGGCCGCCTCTTCTTCGCCCCACTGAGGCTCCTCCGACGGGACCTCTGGCTCCTCTTGCTGACGAGCCCATGCAGCTCGGACGAGCGGAGATCACTGTATTGCCCCAACATAGAAGCGTCAAGAAAAATAATAGTGACGTATCTCCAGGTGTTCTGGGACAGGCAAAATAACACACACACACACACACAAAAAAAAAAACTTGTATGGGTTAATGTTTTGTTTTTTTTGAATAGGGGTTATTATTTGTTTGGGGAGTCAGAGGCGTGTCTGGTGGAGTGAACGTTAGGCGGTTAGAAGCCCGTCTGGGCTCACTTGATCGTTATTTTTTATGTGTTTTTAGGTATTTTCTGTTTGGGTTTTTGGGTCGTTTTATTTTGTTGTTTTTTATTTCCCTACATCCCTAACCCCAACCTCACTTGCCCCAAGACCGTTTGTCTTGTGGGTTGTGGGGTGGTGCAGGTTGGTCACGCTGAGCGTTCTCAGAAGACCTCTGCACCTAGGGGGGGGCGGTGTTAGGGGCGTTTTTTTTGGTTTGGTTAGGACCCGGTTCCACTCCAGCCTCGGTGAGCCTTTGTACCGTTCGTCATTGGTGTTGCCGGGGTGTGGTGCAGCGGGAACATACCTCAGTTGGAGGGGTGGGCCGATCTGTTGCCGTTCGCCTTTTCGGTAGTTCCACCCCTCCCGAGAGGCTTGGGTATGGTCGAGTTGGGGCACCGGACGTATTTCCGGTTTTCCGCTGCGCCTTGGGGTTGGGGCTGGGTTAGTTTTTCCTGTTCCCTTCCCCGGCTTTATGTTTTGAGCCGTTCGCCAAAATTGGGCCACCGAGGGGCTCTGGGATGGACCTGGGGTCTTTCGGGGTGCCGGGGAAGGTAACAGGGTTTACGGTAGTTTTGTGCCCCTGGGGTTGTTTTAGGTAGTTCTCCGGGGGTTGGATTTTGATTTTGTTTTGTTTCCTTCCGGGTTCCACCTCCAGGGTTGATGGGACGGTCCTCTGGGGGGGAATTGGCTTGTGGGGCCGACTAGCCAGGTGTGGCCGGGTCTGGGGTTCCGGGGTTGTGGGGGGGGTGCCTCCTGGGGTTTGATGGTACGGTCCTCTGGGGGGGCGCCGTTTGCTCCATGTACACCTGGGGACCTTTGTGGGATTCCGGTTCTGGCTATTCCTCCTGGAACCGGCGGTAAAGGCCTTCTGGGGGGGGGGGTTGGGCTCTGCAGGCCGTTCTGGGGGGGTTGTTTGTTATTTTTCTTTTATGCATTTATGTTTGTATTGTGTTTGAGGGGCTGTGTTGGGTTTTTGCGTTTGGGAGTTTTTCTTTTCTTCCCGGGGTTGGATGAGACGGTCCCCTGGGGAGGTTTTGGGTGGGTTTTATGTTTTTTCTTGTGTGTTGGATTATACTGGGGACTGTTTTGGGTTTTTTTGTTGATGCCAGCCGGCCTTCCAGCTGCGGTGCCCTGTCCTGCTGTCTGTGGTGGACCTTGGGAGCGTTGTGCTGTCTGCTTCCTGACGAGGACTCCGGCGGGAGGTGCTGTTCTCGGGCCTGGTCGGTTCGGTCGCCAGGAGGCTTCCCGTTGAGGGGGGGGGGGGGGTACTGTTGTGTGTTGGGGGGTGTGGCTGGACATTTTGGTGTTCTTTTCTTTTCTTTGCTCTCCAGGTGGCATGGAAACTGATTTGTCTGTGGAAAAGGTGCTGACTGAAGAGTCCTTCACCCTCATCAACATCATGTGCAGCACCTGTGGATGGTGCTCACACCCTCATCAACGTCATGTGCAGCACCTGTGGATGGTGCTCACATGCAACCTTAAAGACTTTCAGCTGAAGCAGATAATTAGATGGCGTTCTGCATTTAAGCCATGTGTGATTCAAGCAGAATTGCCGGGAACTCGACCTTGTGATGTTCGTTTGTGAGACGCTGAGGACCGCGCCTGGGTTTGACACATCGAGCCTGTGAAGCAGGAAGGGTGAGAGACACATGCTGTCAGCACACATCAGAGGTGACTAATTGTTTGACTACTCGTTGATAGTAACTTGGTATTTTGTTGCGCAGTATATTTGAATTGAGATGAGAATTGTGCAGCTCACTTCTCACTGCTGTGACGTGCGGACGAGTGATCCTCCACCTGTTGTGAGAAGCTGCTCATTTGCATAAAGTTGAAAATACAGACCTGAATGTGTTGCTGATAGTGTGTGTCTTTTGAAGGATATTAGTTGTAACTGCTGACTTACCTCACCTCTTCTATCCTTCGCAGAGAGTCGGTTTGTCGTGTCCACCTGGGGGGTGTTTGGCGGTAATAGTGAGTCCAGAAGCGCCGGGCTTCGATCCTTTTGGGCGCTGGAGAGCATGCCAGCCTTCACTCCACCAGAATGACGCTGTTTTAGTTTCTACACTTTATTATGCACCAGAGGGTGAAGAAATAAATTGTTTTTGTTATTGGAACCGCTTTCTGGTTATTTTGGCGCTGGGTTCCGTCAGACGCAGGTCCGCTCCTCAACCTGCGTCGACACATAACACAGCAGTTCCTGAGGACACCTGACGCCTCTGCGTCAAATCATGACATTCGTGATCAGCAGCCAAGTATTTATACTTTGTGGCATTCGTGAGTTGCTGTCATCATTTGTAAAAGCAGCTTTAGGGTTTTGTAATCAATCCAAGCCATGCTGAGATTTCTCCTCTATTTTTTTTTTTTTTTTTTTGCAGTCCTCCAGGATAGCTTTGTTTATCAGTAACTGGTCTTTAGCTCTTTTTCTGGAACAACCTTTCTGTTCATTTTCCAGGTAGCCACCAGTGTCAAAATGTTCATAAAAGGCATCAGCTATGATTCCTGTTGGTCATTTGTACGTTGTTGTTAGGCAGCAGATGGGTCTGTACTTGTTGGGAAGCTGTGTTTCCTTGGTCTTTGGTACTAGGCTTGTGTTCTCAGTCGTTAGGCAGTCTGGTACACACCAGTCTGGCAGTCTGGTGTGTCCTCTTCTCCAATCAGAATTTTGGTAAAAGCCACTGCATAGTGGTGGTGCAACGCTGTCCGCCTTTACAACCAAAAATTTGGGATTTTGTCGCTTGAAAGTTACTGTATTCACTCATTTTCTTTCTGATCTCCTCTTCAGTGATTGCAATTGCTGGCATTTGCAGTTTGTCTTTGTTTTTCTGTTTTATTATTTCAATCCACTCTGGCTCTTGGTATTGAGTGTTCAAAGAGTGGTCTCCAGAATTTTTCAACTTATTCTCTCTCGGGTGACTGTTGTACTTCTATTGTGTCATTTGCCAGCTTCCTGTACTCTAGCCTGGGCTTTTTTGCAAATTGCTTGTTTATCTGTTTTGCTTGTATTTTCTTGTCTTTGTTCCTAATCTGTGCAGCAAAAGCTTTCACTAAGGCTTGATGGTCACCCAGCCTCCCACCCAGTTGTTTATCTTCAATATTGTATTTTCATTTAATGTGATTTACTTTAAGGAGATTCCTTTTATGGTTTTGGCTTCCAAAAATGTTGATATCTTGGAGATCTCTGCTATTATGCGGTTGATTTTTTTGTTGTAATGTCTTTTTCCATTGTCACACAGTATTCTTTTTAATTGTGGTTATTTTTCTCTCCAAATCTTGTGGGGCTAATTTACTTTGTATGTATCATGCCGCTCCATAATTTAGAGTTTAAAATCGGTCAACGTGGTTCCTTCTGGGACCAGTTTAGCCAGTCCCAGGTTAACTTTATGCAGGATAGTTTAGAATTTTTTTATTCTCCTTGAATTTAGTCAGTTTTGGACGCTGTCCATTTTTCTTGTTTCTTCAGTCTTATTTGCCAGTTCTTCTTCTAGTTCCTGCTGTTCTGGGCCTGTGTGCACCTGTATATTGTTTAGTGGATGAGTTATCATGTGTGTACAGGTTGCTCTTTAGCCCAAATCTTTTACCACATTCAGAACAGCCAAATTGTTTTTGTCTTGACTTTTTATTTCTCTTAGATTTCTTTTTTACAGAGTGCAATGGGCCCCAAACCTGGGGTCTACAATTGCATCCTAATCATTACTGGCATTGTATCCGAAGGCTCTCTTCAAGATGGTGACCGTTCCCTTAACTGAAGATATCTGCACCTCATGGGCACTTGGGTGACCAGGGATTGCCTCAAGGTATTTGAGGTTCTTCTTTATAAGCCCTGTTGCTCCAACCACAACTGGTGTAATATCAATTTCTTTCAATGACCACGTTGTTTGTAGGTCATTTTTAAGGTCTTGGTATTTCGTGATTTTCTTCCTTTCAGCTCTATTCAGGCCATAGTCATTGGGGACTGTCACATCAATCATTTTTGCTGTCTTCTCTTTTTGTCTTTGGTTTTTTTTTCATTTATCTTTGACGTCTTTTTAATAGAATGCAGTGGGCCCCAATTCTGGAGTCTAAAGTTGCACTCTAGGCACTATAGTTATCCTAACCAGAGCTGGCATTGTATCCGAGGGCTCTCTTCAAGATGGTGATCGTTCCCTTAATTGCAGAAAACTGCACCTCATGTGCGCTTGGGTGACCGGAGATTGCCTCAAGGTATTTCTTCAGGTTCTTCTACATCAGGCCTGTTGCCCCCACCACAACTGGGATGATATCGATGTCTTTCAATGATAATGTTGATCATAGGTCATTTTTCAGGTTTCTGTTTTTCATTTGCCTTGATTTTCCTTCTAATAGAGTGCAGTGGGCCCCAGACATGGAGTCTAAAGTTGCACCCTTAACATTACTGACTGTATCCGAGGGCTCTCTTCAAGATGGTGACCTATCCTCTCCTGAAATACTGCTTTTGATCTCCTGCCTCACTTCTCATGTTTGAGTAAGCGAAGCAGTGAAAGATCTTTTTCTTCTCCCCAATGGACCAATTTACAATGATGGAGTTTCACTGGATTCTTTTAGCCCTTTGATGGTGTTGTTGCTGGGGTCCAGGATCAGAACTATCTGGTGGATGACCCAGCTGATCTGGTGGATGACCAAGCTGAGTGCTGCCACAGAAGAGATGTCTCCCCGCAGCACTGGGAGAAGTTGCACGAATTATCATGTGTGTGTTCAGGTTGCTCTTTTGTCCAAATCTTTGACCACACTCAGAACAGAGTGTCAAGAAGGTGGCTCTCAAGGACCGAACTTGGCCACCCCGGTATACACTCTCAGCAGCTGTATGACAGAATCTGCATTTATCATTTTTTGAGATCCCAGCCATTTTTTTGAAGCCATTTGTTGGAAGTCCCTGATCCTGTGCTCCAATCAGAATTCTTTCTCCATCAAAACCAAGTTCTCCTTTTTTTTAGCCACTGCATTGATCCAACTTTGTTGATGTATTCCTTTTCGAGTTCTTCTTGGAATCGTCCGGCTCTTTTGTGCTGTTTCCATCTTTCCACTCGATGTTTTCCTTCTCTTTTGCTGTATTGTTCTCTGGTTTGTCTTGCAAGTTTTGTTGCAGGCATGAGACTGTTGATTTCTTTCTCTTGTAGAAGTTTTTTGCCAGTTTAGTGACTGAGGTCTGTTCAGTTAAGGTCTTCTCGTGGTGTTGTGCGACCTTTTTTACGATTTCTTCTTCAGAGCTCTTTAAGTACTGTCCAGTACTTATTATCGATGCTCTGTAGGCCTGGTTGATTTCAGTGAGACCCAGACGCCTTCTCTGTGAGGGAGATATATTCTGTCCATGCAGTAATTTCTGTATGTGATTTTGTGGAGGGTGAGCATTTTCCTGGTTTTATCCACAGCTTCTCCTCTTCTTTAATATCCTCCTTGTCAGCACTCAAATTCCATTCCTGGTGTTCAGTGAGAGTTTCTTCTTTAATCACCAACAATGGCTGCATGTCTGTAAAGAAACAAATTAATTAACAGCACTCATTAAAATAAAGTATCAGAATGGTGAATTTGACCTGATGACTAAGTTGTTGCACTGATGGAACTGATAAAGTGGAAATGTACAATGGGAGGATTTGTTTTACATTTTAATTCAGTCTTTCTCTTCCAGAATTGGCTATTGTAATGTTTTATTTTCTGGATTGTCACACAAGACTATGAGATGTCTACAGACTGTACAGAATACTGCTCCGCGTGTTTGATTAAGACCAGGAGGTTTGATCACAGCCGTTCTGGCTTCATGTGACTCGAAGAGCAGATTTAAGGATTTGTTGCTGATATATAAGGCTCTAAATGGTCATGAACCCAAATACAGTGGCTTGTAAAAGTATTTGGGCCCTTGGTATTTCATGCATTTTAATTTGTTTATTCCATTTCAATTGCAATAAATAAATCAGGCTTCTCAACATAAAAATTCCAAAATCTATCTTACTTAAACTCAATCTCAAAACAAATCTCTACAATTTGATATAAATTAATAAAAAAGAAAAAAGCCAAGATGGTGGGTTGCATAGGTCATGGGCACCTTTGGTGTAATTCCTGTAAAGAATCAGTTTGATTGCCAGTTTTCTTCAGACAAGTCAGGGGATGGATACATGAACATTCCCAAGTCACTGAATATGACTTTCAATTACGAGGAAATACAAACAGTATGGCACGCTATGGTAAATCTGTGTGGAGTAAATGGTACTCAAAAAAATTGCCATTTTATATATATATACGAGGTCTGTCAATAAAGTAACGGCCCTTTTTATTTTTTTCAACCCTCGTGCGCATGCGTGAGTTTTTCCACGCCTGTCAGTGACGTCATTCGCCTGTGAGCACGCCTTGGGAAGGAGTGGTCCCGCTCCCTCGTCAGATTTTCATTGTCTGGAAATTGCGGAATGAAAAGGACTTTTTCCATCAGAATTTTTTCAGAAGCTGTTAGAGACTGGCACCTGGAAACCATTCGAAAAATTTATCTGGCTTTCGGGGGAAAATGTTACGGGCTTCACAGAGAATAAGGTCTGTTACTACAGCTTTAAGGACCCCTTTAAGGACGCTCGGCGCGCCGCGCTCCGAGCTGTGACGACGTGGCACAAGCCACCAGACCATTTCTAAACAGATGGCTCTGTGGATACGAGACCGTCGTGTGCTCTTTCTCTGGTTATCACAAGAGCTGGACATCAGCCATTTTCCCTCAGATTTCACTTTTAACAAGAGATGCACATGCGCACGAGGGTTCAAGCATGTCTGACGTAAAAACATATGAATGAAATCCATATAGTTTTTGAAAAAAAATAAAAAGGACTATTACTTTGACAGACCTCGTGTGTGTGTGTGTGTATATATATGTATGTATGTATGTATATATATATATGTATATGTATGTATGTATGTATATATATATATGTATATATATGTATATATATATATATATATATATATATATATATATATATATATATATATATATATATATATATATATTATAGTTTTGACCATTTGTGGGGCCAATTTTTCATATTTTATTTTACCGATACACTTCTGTGAGGAGTGAGAGAAATGGGAAACATAACTCAGGCTTACAAAAAAAGTAATTGTCCCTTGCTGTTCAAGTTGTGACATGTACAATGCACTGTGAATGATTATGTTGCATTTATTCAGATAACAATGTTGGTCTTGTACATGTTGTGACATGTACAGAATGAGGAAAATATAATCAATGCTATGATCATGCTGCACAGATGAGTCATTGGATGCTTCTTTGCGTATTGTGATAGGTTTTGTAGTTTTAAACATAATTATAATATGTTGACATTGTTCAGGAAAAACAAAGAAAAGTTGAACAGTTGATAAAAATGTTATCAAAGAATATCTAATTAATTGTTGTACTTATTTCCATCATGGTCCCCATGACAACACAGAAAAACGAAGAAAGACAAAAAACTTTTTTTTTCCATTTAACCTGGAAAGTCCCATTGAGATTAAAAAACCTCTTTCAAGGAAATACACAAATATATACACAAATTAATAAAATACAAAATTATTGTCTCTCTCTCTCTCTCTCTCTCTCTCTCTCTCTCACACACACACACAAAACTGTTGCGGCATATCATGACAATTTGTACCATTGGTCAAGGCACATATTGTAGCTGGTGCAGTGGATTGTATGTAATGACACACCTGGCACATATTGTCTCTGGTGACAATATGTATCGCAGTGGGGCCATGAACGTCGGCATATATCGTCATGGCAACAGTATATGCTATAACAGCTGTCCCCTTAATGTGTTTATCCTGAAGTATTTAAATAATATTCAAGAATTCAAGGATTCAAAAGAATTTTATTGTCATATGCACAAAGGAACATGTTCCCTGCACAATGAAATGTGTTTACTGCATTTAACCCATCCTAATTGCCAGTTAGGAGCAGAAGTCGCCTTTAGGCACCCGGGGACCAGCTCCAGATGTATGTCCTGCCTTAGGTCAACAGCAGGGCTGAGCAAACCATGACCGGCCTCATGACGACAAACGACACACACAAACAACACACATAAGCCGGCCTGGTACATGAACACATATAAAAAGCACACACAAGGTAAGACTTGGGAAAGAAAAACTTTCATTGCTGCTGCATTGAATCACGCAGCAGCAATGCAGGAAAAAACCCATCAGCACAATGAACAATGATCACACACAACAACAGGACGAGAGACGACGACCGAGATTTGTAAGAGTCCAGTTATCAGACAGAACACCCGGAGGCCGCCTTTAGGCGCCATCAACGGCCTTGCTCGTCCATTCTGGAGGGAGGAAGGGCCCAGCCCTGAACAGTCCACAGTCAACGTCAGAGCTGGAGAAGCTGAGGGCGGGGGAAGACCAGGGGGTGAGGCATGAGCGTTGTTCTTCTCCAGGAGGTTTTTATCACAGCGGCCTTGAAGTGCAGCTGTGTTTTGGGAAGCCGAATGAAAATCCAGATTAGCAGACGCCTGAAAGATTCCACAGTCTGAGACAGAGTGGCTTCCAATACATCTGAATTAGGAGAGTGGTCATTACTGACGATCAATGCGGTTTTCCAGTGCAGCCATCTTACCAAAGATGGTTTCCAACGCGCGGTTAACACCTGCCGACTGAGCTGACACTGCCCTTCCAATCGAATCAATCATGTGGGGCAGCATGGACGGGCCAATTATTGTCGCTTCCACTTTCTTAATTTTCCGGTAAACCAGCACTATGCCTGCTCCACACAGCAGGAACCCGGTCACCACCATGCCAAATATATACACATCTTCGACATCCTCCACAGACAGCGTGTAAAGGCACATGACCTGCCATTTCCTCCAACTGTCCATCACGTAACCCATCACATGTGTCCCGGCAGGACAGGTCGGGTCCTCCGCTCCCGAGTGTCTTGTAGAAAAAATAGTGTCAATTGCGTTCAGAGACCACTTTAACATCCATTTTTGATGTTTCCAGAAGAGCAAAGCTGGTAGCCTCACAGACAACACGCCACAGAAGCAGGAAAGATGAGGGAGGGAGAAGAGAAAAATGCGACCGTCTCGGCCGCGAGCAAGGAGGCAAACAAAATAATAATATGGAGGTTAAAGTCTTTCTATCATATGATGTTGCATTAGAAAAGCGCAGCAATGGTTTGTGAGTGAATTACAGTAAGAAAGTATTTAGTCAGTACCTGATTGTGCAAGTTCTCCTACTTAGAGGTCTGTAATTTTCAACATTGGTACACTTCAATCATGAGAGACAAAATGAGAAAAAAAATCCAGAAAATCACATTGTAGGATTTTTAAAGAATTTATTTGTAAATTATGGTGGAAAATAAGTATTTGGTCAGTAACAAAAGTTCAACTCAATACTTTGTAACATAACCTTTGTTGGCAATGACAGAGGTCAAACAGTTCCTGTACAGTAGTGTTCAGAATAATAGTAGTGCTATGTGACTAAAAAGATTAATCCAGGTTTTGAGTATATTTCTTATTGTTACATGGGAAACAAGATACCAGTAGATTCAGTAGATTCTCACAAATCCAACAAGACCAAGCATTCATGATATGCACACTCTTAAGGCTATGAAATTGGGCTATTAGTAAAAAAAAAGAAAAAAGAAAGAAAAGGGGGTGTTCACAATAATAGTAGTGTGCCATTCAGTCAGTGAGTTTGTCAATTTTGTGGAACAAACAGGTGTGAATCAGGTGTCCCATATTTAAGGATGAAGCCAGCACCTGTTGAACATGCTTTTCTCTTTGAAAGCCTGAGGAAAATGGAATGTTCAAGATATTGTTCAGAAGAACAGCGTAGTTTGATTAAAAAGTTGATTGGAGAGTAGAAAACTTATATGCAGGTGCAAAAAATTATAGGCTGTTCATCTACAATGATCTCCAATGCTTTAAAATGGACAAAAAAAAAAAAACAAAGTCGCATGGAAGAAAATGGAAAACAACCATCAAAATGGATAGAAGAATAACCAGAATGGCAAAGGCTCACCCATTGATCAGCTTCAAGATGATCAAAGACAGTCTGGAGTTACTTGTAAGTGCTGTGACAGTTAGAAGACGCCTGTGTGAAGCTAATTTATTTGCAAGAATCTGCCGCAAAGTCCCTCTGTTAAATAAAAGACATGTGCAGAAGAGGTTACAATTTGCCAAAGAACACATCAACTGGCCTAAAGAGAAATTGAGGAATATTTGGTGGACTGATGAGAGTAAAACTGTTCTTTTTGGGTCCAAGGACCGCAGACAGTTTGTGAGATGACCCCCAAACTCTGAATTCAAGCCACAGTTCATAGTGAAGACAGTGAAGCATGGTGGTGCAAGCATCATGATATGGACATGTTTCTCCTACTGTGGTGTTGGGCCTATATATCGAATACCAGGTATCATGTGTTCAGTTTGGATATGTCAGAATACTTGAAGAGGTCATGTTGCCTTATGCTGAAGAGGACATGCCCTTGAAATGGGTGTTTCAACAAGACAATGACCCCAAGCACACTTGTAAACGAGCAAAATCTTGGTTCCAAACCAACATTAATGCCTCACAGATGTTAAGAAATCATGAAAAATTGTGGTTATACAACTAAATACTAGTTTAGTGATTCACAGGATTGCTAAAAAAAGCAGTTTGAACATAATAGTTTTGAGTTTGTAGCGTCAACAGCAGGTACTACTATTATTGTGAACACCCCCTTTTCTACTTTTTTTTTTTTTTTACTAATAGCCCAAGTTCATAGCCTTAGTGTGCATATCATGAATGCTGGGTCTTGTTGGATTTGTGAGAATCTACTGAATCTACTGGTACCTTGTTTCCCATGTAACAATAAGAAATATACTCAAAACCTGGATTAATCTTTTTAGTCACATAGCACTACTATTACTCTGAACACTACTGTAAGTCTTCACCAGGTTTGTACACACTGTACTGGTATTTTGGCCCATTCCTCCATGCAGATCTCTAGAGCAGTGATGTTTTGGGGCTGTCGCTGGGCAACACAGACTTTCAACTCCCTCAACAAATTTTCTAAGGGGTTTACGGAGCCACTCCTTCATTGCCTGAGCGGTGTGTTTGGGATCATTGTCATGCTAGAAGACCCAGCCACGTTGCATCTTCAATGCTCTCACTGATGGAAGGAGGGTTTGGCTTAAAATCTCACAATACATGGCCATGTTCATTCTTCCCTTAACACAGATCAGTCGTCCTGTCCCCTTTGCAGAAAAACAGCCCCAAAGCATGATGTTTTCACCCCCATGCTTCACAGTAGGTATGGTGTTCTTGGAATGCAACTCAGCATTCTTCTTCCTCCAAACACGACGAGTTAAGTTTTTACCAAAATGTTCTATTTTGGTTTCATCTGACCACATGATATTTTCCCAATCCTCTTCTGGATCATCCATATGCTCTCTGGCAAATGTCAGACAGGCCTGGACATGTACTGGCTTAAGCAGGGGGACACGCCTGGCACTGCAGGATTTGAGTCCCTCTCTGTGTAGCGTGTAGCCTTTGTTACTTTGGTCCCAGCTCTCTGCAGGTCATTAATCAGGTCCCTCCGTGTAGGTGTGGGATTTTTGTTCACCTTTCTCATGATCATTTTGACCCCACGGGATGAGATCTTGTATGGAGCCCCAGATCAAGGGAGATTATCAATGGTCTTGTATGTCTTCCATTTTTTATAATTGCTCCCACAGTTGATTTATTCACACCAACCTGCTTGACTATTGTAGATTCACTCTTCCCAGCCTGGTGCACATTTACAGTTTTCTTCCTGGTGTCCTTTGACAACTCTTTTGTCTTGGCCATGGTTGAGTTTGGAGTCTGACTGTTTGAGGCTGTGGTTAGGTGTCTTTTATACAGATCACGAGTTCCAACAGATGCCATTAATACAGGTAACAGGTGGAGGACAGAAGAGCTTTTTAGAGAAGTTACAGGTCTGTGAGAGCCAGAAATCTTGCTTGTTTGTGGGTGACCAAATACTTATTTTCCACCACAATTTACAAATAATTCTTTAAAAATCCTACAGTGCGATTTTCTGGATATTTTTTTTCTCATTTTGTCTCTCATAGTTGAAGTGTACCTATGATGAAAATTACAGACCTCTCTCATCTTTCTAAGTAGGAGAACTTGCACAATCAGGGACTGACTAAATACCTTTTTGCCCCACTGTATAATCTTGTTCAGCAGGAGAACAATTTGCTGTTTTCTTAACTGTCTCCACCTCATTTTACCTTAAATCCTTGGACGCAAGTGTTTCTATAAAAAAGTAGATGAACAGATTATGATTTTTTAAAAAAACTCAGAAGGATTTTTGTTGTTTATTATTTTAATCCATGTACATGAGGTACATACATACTTGAGGTAATCCCTGGTCAGCCAGGTGCCCACGAGGGGCAATTATCAACAATTAAGGCAGAGGTCTCAAACTCGTTCCAGAAAAGGTGGAGAGAGTGCAGGCTTAACTGATTCCATCTGCTCAAAGTGATGTTAATCAGTGAAATCACCTGGTGGAGTGGGTAGTTGCAAAGAAGACCTGCACCCTCTCGATGCTTTCTGGAATGAGTTTGAGACCTCTGAATTAAGGGAATGATCACCAGCGTGAAGAGAGCCCTCGGATACAATGTTTAGGGTCCAACTATTGACCCCGGGTCTGGGGCCTGTTGCATTCTATTAAAAAGAAATCCAACAGAAATTTAAAAATGTGTCCGTCAGTGTGTCAGCAGATTTGGACTAAAAGGTGGTGTGAAGGTGTGATGTGTTTGAATGTTCATGGTGTTTAAGCTGTCACCAAGGTGTTACAGTAGTCGAGGTGTGAGATGGCGTCTGTGTCAGGAGTCCTGCTGCATGCTGGGACACTTTGATTCTAAGAATGTTTTAATGTTGAATTAATAAATTTTGGGTAAGATATCAAGGGGTTTGGGGGGGGGGGGCATTTATTTGTGGATATTTCTTTTTCTTTTGCCTAATCTCAGCTCTGTTCACAATTCTTCCTCACAACATTTATAATTTTGTTGTAATCATAGACTAGTTGTTTGAACAATAATAAAATTCACCCAAAATGCTTCTTTTCTCCAGTTTGATCAATTTTAATTCTGATGGTTTTGTTTGATTCATTGAATCTCTCTTCTTGAATACAGAATTTTGATATTTAAATTTTGGGGAAATATCAACTCTTAATCATGAAAACTATGAAATTCACCTAAAATGGAGCATATGTTCCTGAATTTCATGTGTTCTAATGGAAACAGTAAGACTGCATTCAAGAAAATTTACAGTCATTAATTGTTTTGGAAAAGAACCTCAACTTCCAGCAAATTTCTGTCCCCTAATACAGTTAGTATAAATACTAAAATGACTAACAAAATTTACAGCCATTGGTAAAGAATTTTATTTGGGGTATGTCATCATTTTCCTCGCCTGCATAGTGCGGGGAAATAGTTGGGAGAATAAACCCAGGTGAGCTCTGGTTATTAACTAGAACTGGTTCATGATGTCTGCTGCTATACCTGTAAGGTCAGAGGTCGATGGTGGAGGTGGAACGAGGAGTGTCTTAAAGATGAACAACATTTTTCTTGAACCAGCAACATTTCAGATTCTGTCATGAAGAAAATTTGGTGGCAGAAATGCTGGAAGATCAATATGACAGAAGAGATGGACATGAATTGAGGACAACAGGGTGTCCAGATTTACAATGCTGCTGTTCAGCTGCTCTGATCATTTTGTCACTCTGACTCACAGTAAAACAACATACTATTTAAAGTACTACAGAGTAACATTACATTGATATTAATATTAAAGTGCCACACAATCAAAAACACTCAAGTGGATAATTTGATGTTTTTCTGTGTGAGTTGCAAAAACAGGTGCAATGATAAGTTTGTTCTGTTTAAAAGTTTAGATTTATGTGACACTATCTTTCTAACACGAACGAAGCCAAACACCTAAAAATAAACCTGTTTTTTTTTTTTTATGAAGTGACGGCCTTCTGCTTACGTAAGTAAAAAGAAAAATATGTAAACTGTATAAAAATCTAACTACAGAACTCTTCAGAAAGTATAACACGTTTTGTTTACACTTTTTCAACTTCTACCTTTATAATTGTAAACACCTTTATCAGACGCACGAGGGCAGCATTTCACCAAAAATAAAGGTGTTCAGAGGATTTTCATGAAGAAACCATCAGTTTGTCTGAAAGCACCAAATTTGGTGTTTATGTTGATGAAACAGTCCACGAGCCGAGGAGGTTTTCCGTCCTGTTTAAAGAGAATAAATTCTCTGATCATAAAGATTCTATAAGTGTATATTTTAGACTATTTATGACTGAATGTTCTGGAGTTATGGGTTTAAAAACGGCAGAAAAGGTGACAAAAGTCAACTTCAATACGCACAATGGTCAAAAGTTAAAGTTGCTCCAAATGTGATGCAAATTATTCTGGTCAGTCAAATACCCTCAGTCAAATTCATTTTTATCATTGAAGATCAAAAGTCTGGGTGTGGGACAAGCACAAAATGGCAATATTTGCATATAATGATGCTGAAATTTCTTAAAACACTTTCATTGTAAAGATAATTATAAAAGTGTGAAATTTCCCCTTTTTTCTGTTTTTCATACAATATGATCAAAGGACATAAGTGCTCGTAGTCTAAGAATCACCCTTGTACGTTCTGCCCGTGTTTGCGTGGGTTCTCTCCGGGTGCTCCGGCTTCCTCCCACATCCAAAGACACACAGATTAGATGGACTGGAAACTTTAAATTGTTTTAGGTGTGTGTGCAGGTGTGTGTGTGTTTGTTTGTCTGTTTGTGGCCCTGCAACAGACTGGCATCCTGTCCAGGGTGTACCCCGCCTCACACTCTGACTGCTGGGATAGCCTCTAGCCCCCGCAACCCTAAATAGGACTAAGCAGTTGAAGATGAGCGAGTGAAGTTTTATATTTGAACTGTGAGTGTTCACATTAGATCAAATTTCTTTTTTTTTTTTTTTTCGTCACACCGTTGAGTCACAATTCTGCTGTTTTGTGCAGAGTGTGAACATGTTAATTTTGGTTTTGGGGTCACATGCACACAGAAAATGTCCAGATTCGATTTCCCAAAAAAAAAAAAAAAAAAAAAAATTGTTCCAATCACCTTGCGTGGGTTCTCTTCCGGGTGCTCTGGTTTTCACAACTTGAATCCTCATGAAAAAAATACACAAGTTTGCCAAAGGACAAAAGTCAGCTCTTTTCTGGATTTCAATTAATGCTCCAGATCCACAAACGCACAAAGGCCACTTTTCATTTATTATATAGATGTAGGCAACCTGTCCATTATCTAATCCAGTAGGTGGTGATAAAGCGCATAAAAGCTGGTTTGCCAACTGTAAAAACAAACCAGCGAGAGCAGTAGCGACAGTTTGTTCAGGTTCACTCGTTACCAGTTTTGTTGTGTGTTTTTGGCTGGAAGAGCCGCGGACCGGGGAGGATGTCTGCATCGATCGGTGGACGAGTGGAGGCGGTTGGCAACGCCTCTGGGTAGTCAGGAGCGGGGAGCTGGCAATGACGTGTCAGGAAGTGAGGGTGAGGAGATGGAAGGTAGCGGGAGTTTTGAACCATGGATTGAGTACAGGGGGACTAAACGGAAAAAGAATCAAACACATCGAGTGAGTGATGACGAAACATTTGTACACACTTTGTACTCCTCACTCCTTTCCGAGGAGTCCTACAAAAGTGGTGCCAGCACCGGTACTGGTGCCAAAAGCTGGGGAACAATCTGTTGAGTGTAAAAACTGTGATAAACGTACTGACCAAACACTGGGTGTGGATAAAAATGCTTTTGTTCTATTCATGGTGGAAGTTATTAACTGTTCAGCGCAGACTATAAGCCGGACTGAAAGAATCAAATTATAGTCAAGTCAGCTGAGAAATACTTGGATATAACAGGTTTTAATTGGAAAACAGTGAGGAATATTTTAAATGATGACGTCCAGCAATCTCAATCTCATGCATTGGTTGGTTCAGCCTGATGGTGTTACTTTAATTGCAGCGGAATGCGAGGAGTTTAATTACAAATGGACAGGAATTTAAAAAGTATATGTCATGTAAATTAAATTATGTAATTAATGTCCACCCAGACGTCATATGTGTTCAAGAAACGTGGGTGATACCAAAGCTGGATTTTACAGTTAAAGGATACACAGCTGTGAGATTGGATAGGAAAGAGGGTGAAGGTGGTGGTGGTGGGGTGATCATCTTCATCCAAAGGGGACTTCAGTACAGGGAAGTGGAGAAAGGGGAGTAGAGTTGGAGCAGCCGGCGAAGATGTGGAAGGGAGTCTGAGGGAAGGTTGTCTGGTGTGGAGATTTTAATTCCCTTCCAAGATGGCGCCACGTGAAGGCACCCTGGTATTCTGGTGCTCCCTGTTTTGTCTGTTTTTGTGTGTGAATCGTGTGTCATCATGTCCCTACACCCGCGAGGAGCTTCTAAACATCAAATCATCAACACCCACGGACATTACGCCAGTTTTTTTGGTGCCTGGAGCTATGTCTCGAACACTCGGGTTCTCAGCACAGGATCTCCACAGGGCTGTGTCCTTTCCTCTCTGCTCTTCTCTCTGTACACTAACTGCTGCACCTCCAGCCACGACTCTGTAAAGCTCATCAAGTTTGCGGACGACACCACCCTCATCAGACTCATTTCGGATGGGGATGAGTCTGCTTACAGGAGGGAGGTGGACCGGCTGGTGACCTGGTGCAGCAGCTACAACTTGGAGCTCAACGCCCAGAAAACAGTGGAGATGATCGTGGACTTCAGGAAAGCCACAGCCCCCTCTCCCTCACCAACAGCCCCATCACCACTGTGGTCTGTCACCGCTTCCTCGGCACCACCATCACCCAGGACCTCAAGTGGGAGTCAACCATCAGCTCCCTCATCAAGAAGGCCCAGCAGAGGATGTACTTCCTGCGGCAGCTGAAGAAGGGCAAGCTGCCTGTCCAGCTGATGGTGCAGTTCTACACGGCCATCATCGAGTCCATCCTCTGCTCCTCCATCATGGTGTGGTACGCCGGGGCCACAGCCAGGGACAGACACAGACTGTAGCACATTGTGGCCTCTGCTGAGAAGGTGATCAGCTGTAGCCTTCCATCTCTCCACGACCTACACGTCTCCAGGACTCTGGGCCGAGCAGGTCGGATCACAGCTGACCCTTCTCACCCTGCACACGGTCTGTTCAAACCACTCCCCTCGGGCAGGAGGCTACGGTCCATCCGGACCAGAACCTCCTGCCATAAGAACAGTTTCTTCCCCTCTGCCGTTAGACTCATGAACTCCTCATAACTCAGTCACCTTAAGCTTAACTCTGTCACTTTATCATCTTATCACGGGTCACTTTAGACAGTGTACTTTGGTTTTTAATTGCACTCATCCCACTGCACTGTTTTTTCTGTTTTTGTTTTTCTGTTGCACACAGCCTTTCATATTTCATATTTCTTTTTTTTTTTATCTTAGATTTTATCTTATTTTGACACATGTTATATTTTATCTTAGCATTTTATCTCTTCTTAAGGTTGCACCATTGTACCGAAGCAAATTCCTAGTCTGTGAATCCTGTTCACTGGCAATGGCAATAAACTTCTTCTGATTCTGATTCTAATGCCCACAGCACACCGTGGGGAGAGACGGATGGTAATGGGAGAACCTTAGCAGAGTTTGAGGAAAAAGAGCTCATCTGTATGAATGATGGAACAGGTATGAGGGTGGATATAGTAAGGGGTACTGAATCAGCTCTTGACCTCACTATAGTAACAAAAGACATTGCTGATAAGTGTGAGTGGGACATACTGAGGGATAGTACTGTTGGGAGTGATCATTATCCAATTGAAACTCAGATAGGAGTCCAGTTTGTATGTGATTCTGGGGTGAGAGGGGACAAGTGGTTCTTAGACAAGGCAGACTGGGATAAATTTAAGGCGGTCAGTGAAGTCAGTGAAGAGTTGTTGCTAATGGTTGATACAAATCTGGACATTGATAATTTAAGCACAGAGATCATTGGCACTCCCAAAATCTAAGCCTAAAACTCTGAACAGAATTGTCCCATGGTGGACAGCTGAGTGTAAGCAAGTTATCAAAGAGAGAAATAGAGCTTTTAGATGTTTGAAAAGGACACACAACTTTCAGAACCTGATTAACTATAACATATTCCAGGCAATGGTGTGGAAAACTGTTAAGAATGCTAAAAAGATGTGTTGGAGGAAGTTCTGTAATTCGATCGGCTGAACAACCCCAGTAGAAAGAATCTGGGGGAATGATCAAGAAAATGAAGGGTAATGGAAGAGTGTATAGGTACCCAGTGCTGAAGGATAGCCAGAATGTGATTACTGACAGTAGAGAGAAGGCGGCAGTTATTGCAAGAACGCTAGCTAAAGTACATAGTACGGATAATTTAAACCAGGAAGAAAAAAGGAGTAGAGAGGGCACTGTTAGAACTTATCGGTTTGAGTTTGGAAATGAAGGTGGGGAAAATGATGCTCTTAATGTAGATTTCTCAAGGTCCGAGTTCAGTAGAGCTCTGAGGAAATTAGGAAAAACCGCACCAGGACAGAATGGAATCTGCTGCATTATGTTGAAAAACTTGACTGGTAAAGAAAGGGAGGTGGTGTTAAGCCTGTATAATAAAATTTGGGAGGCAGTAGTGATTCCGGTGGAGTGGAAGAAGGCTATTATTATTACCATCAAAAAGCCTGGTAAAGATCCTACGCAGCCATGTAATTATAAGCCAGTTGCGCTGATGTCTCACATGGGGAAAACTATGAAGAAAATGATAAATGACAGACTGACATACTGGATTGAAAGCAACAGTAAGATGGAGAGTTACCAAAGCAGGTTCAGAAAAGGCAAATGGACAATGAATCCACTTCTTTGTTTAGAGTACGACATTAGAAAAGCACAAGTTAACAGAGAATCTGTGATAGCTGTTTTCCTCGACATAGAAAAGCATATGACATGTTGTGGAAGGATGTCCTTCTAATTAAATTTAATCAGTTTGGCATTAAGCAGCGAATGTTTCAGTGGGTGAAGGCGTTTCTGTCTGATAGATTAATAGCAGTGAAGGTAAATGGCATCTTGAGTGACTGCTATCAAGTAGACAATGGTACTCTACAGGGTAGTATTATCAGTCCTTTATTATTTTCTGTTATGACTAACGGAATGTTCGTTGACATTCAAAGCTATGCTGGTGTGGCACTGTTTGCGGATGACGGGGTGATCTGGAAAAGGGAGAGAAATGTACCTTACATTATGAATATGGTGCAAGAAGCCATAAATACAGTCCAAGAGTGGGCTCTTAAATGGGGTTTTAGGATATCAGAGGATAAAACAAAATTTGTACTGTTTACTAAGAAAAGAACACTACCGGACCTGAAATTACAACTTGCTGGTAAAACCTTGGAGAAGGTTGAGTCGTTTAAATACCTAGGACTATGGTTTGATAGGACTTTAACAGATGATTGATAGGTGTAAGAAGGTACTGAATGTGATGTGTTTGTGTGGTGTGGACTGAGGAGCCAGCAGGTTGGCCCTGAAAGCTATTTATGGGTGATTCTTAGACTTTGGGCACTTATGTCCTTTGATCATATTGTATGAAAAATAGAAAAAAGGGGAAATTTCACACTTTTATAGTTATCTTTACAATGAAAGTGTTAAAGAAATTTGTTCTAGTAGTCTATGATGACTTTTTCACCTTTTTTCAGCATCATTATATGCAAATATTGCCGTTTTGTGCTTGTCCCACACCCAGACTTTTGATCTTCAATGATAAAAATGAATGGTAAAGAAACGTTTTTTTCTAATGTTTTAAAATATCTCTGAATAAAATATCAGTAAAATAATCAAAACATAATTGGGGTATTCAATGTCATACAACTGTTGATTTTTTTTTTTTTAAACAAAATGTAGTTGTCCCACACTATTGCCATAATTTCCACCACAACACTGTAATGTCCCTAAACAGTTTGTATGAAAGATTGTTTGGGTAGCTTCTACGGAGATAAACAGTGACATCAGAGCACATGTATATAGCGCCAAATCACAACAAACAGTTGCCCCAAGGCGCTTTATATTGTAAGGCAATGGTGTGGTGGAAATTACATTTACAAGGCCAATAGTGCCCGTAGTTAAAGAATCACCCTTATACTGGTCTGATAAGGTCATTGTTGGACAATGGCTGCATGGTGTATGGGTCAGCTTCTACAACATCACTGAAACAGCTAGATGTAGTTCAAAATCCTTCGTCTATGCTGCGGAGCCACGAAAACTACTCCAGTTGAAGCCATCTAGGTTGAGATGGGAGAGATTCCGTTAGACCTTAGGAGAGATCAACTGGCTCTAGTGTATTGGACAAACATAAGGAGACATGATACTTGCCATATGACCCAGTCAGTGTTAGCACCCTGTCAAGAGAGAGAGAGACTGCTGCTATCTGAAGCTTTGGATGGATAATCAAACAGAAAGTGAAAGATATGAACCTGAACAGTGAAGCTCTCACTTACTGTAGTCTTCCCAGTGACTCCATCTCCATGGTTGTTTACAGATCCAAACATTGACTTAGGGCTACTGGAAGAACAGCATGACAATGTGGTGGACAACAATAGGGTCATGTTCTTTCTATGTGAGAAGTACAGTGAGACTACTATAGTCCATGTCGATGCATCAAAAAACACAGATGGGAGAGTTGGAGTGGCCTATGTCGTTCCTAGGTTAAATGTTGCAGTGGCAAAACAAATTACTGATGACCTTGCTGTATACACAGCAGAGTTACTGTCAATATGGCTGCACTACACTGGGTGACTGATCATGACATAAAGAATGCAGTAATGGCGTCAAACTCAAGTGTGGTGTTAGTCTTAAAAACATAGTCTTACACTAGACAAGATCTTGTATATGACATAGTATCCTTGACAAATAAGCTAACAAAATCAGGAGCTCTCACAACATTTATATGGGTCCCAGCTCATATAGGGGTCAGAGGAAATGAGCTGGCTGATACGTTTTCCAAACAAGTAGCAGGGAGGTCCACTATAGATATTGACATCAGACACAGTAGAGTTGAACTGAAGAGTTTGATCAAAGCTAAAAGAATTCGCAAGTGGCAGCACCTATGGCATGCTGGGCACACAGGGCACCATTTCCATGGTATTCAGCATACTGCTGGCAGGGGAAGGTGCACACGTCGAAACAAGAGAGGAGATTGTGTTCTCGAGACTGAGGTTTGGTCACACAGGACTGAATAGCTCACTGGTTAAGATTTTTTTTTTTAAACCCTCAAAATTGGGGAAAAATAAACATCCAAACAATCAAAAAATAAGATACACCAATAACAACATACAATAAAGATACACTAGAAAACTATAAAAGACAAAGTTAGTAAATTGATGAGAGTAAACTCAGCATACCATGGTTTAACAAAATTTTCGTGAAATAAGAGATATCTTAAAGAATCTGTGGTGTCATTACACTGAAATTCAATAGATAATTTCCTAAAATTATATTTTAAAAAATCCAGTGGCTTATCACCCTGCGACATCAATTTATCAAGTAGTGTGTTCTTAATGATCTCACCCTTTAAAACATAATGTGAAAGGAATCTAGATTTCTGGATTTCTTGCACAGGAGATGTAATAGACAAGGTTCTATGATAAAAGCTGTACGTATTCTTTCTTATAACATCAATCACTGTAGGGATTTGCAATTGTTTAGCAAATGTGAATAATGGTGCCTTTTTCTTAGACCCATAACATTTTTAATTATACTACCATGGGCAAATTTTAATGAAGCAATATCAGACCTGCACAGTAGGATGCAATCCATAGCATACAACATTGTGGGACAACAAACACTTTTCCATAAATATGATTTTACAGAAGTATGTTGACCTGGGTGTTGAAGTTCAACTGACGCTAACTTATACATGCTCCTTCTGCCAGCACTTATACTATTATTTACATGGTTGGTGTACTTACCCACAGAATCAAACTTGACACCCAGACTCTCCATATTAGTTTGTATGTAGATTTCACTTGACTTTAGATTAAATTTAGGAGGGCTTTTTAGTCGACTACAATACAAACTTGAGTTTTCTTTAAACCAAAATTAAACTGCCAGTCATCAGCGTAACTAGTTGCAGATATTAATCAGTGACTGGAGACCTGGGGCAGTTGAACTCAGTGTTGTTACATCATCAGCATACACACACACACACACACGTGTTGACTTTGTAATCAAAGACACCAGTATTTGTATTTTGCAAACTCATTAGCAGATCATTAATAAAGATATTAAAAGCAAGGGAGATAAACTTCCCAGCTTCATACCCTTAGTAACATGGAAAGAAGGGCTGACCCTGTGATTCCATCTGACACATGCATAGCTATTTTTATACCAATTGTGTAGAAATAACCAATACCTATGTGGGATTTTATCATACAATTTAAACAGGAGACCATCATGCCAAATTGAGTCAAAGCATTTCTCTGCAGCTAATCAACATATAAAGACAATAATTTCCTAAAATTATATTTAAAAAAAAAAAAATCCAGTGTCTTATCGCCCTGCGACATCAATTTATCAAGTAGTGTGTTCTTAATGATCAAGTGAAACCACGATTATTAAAAGATTCTATGGAATCGTTAATAAGAGATATCGCCAAATTTGTACTTAAACCTTCTCTAAAACCAAACTGAAAGTCTAAACCGGCATGAGTAACATTTTGGCAATTTTTGATTGAACAGAGCTCAAAGAAAAAAAGGTCTGTAATGTTCTGATAGACTGGGATCGAGTGTAAGCTTTTTTAATAGAGGAACTATTACACTTAGTCTAAAAATATCAGGTACTGCATCATATGATAACATCACAGAAAATAAATTAGTGCAGCCCAACTTGATCTGTTTTACCGCTATCATCTGGACATTTAGACTGGAGCACAGGTATGTAACCAAAATTTCTTTCACACTATGTAGTACACCCCATGTTAGTGTATCAGTTGGGTGACACCTGTTTACTTCATGAATGACTGATGTCATACATTAACTGTACAAGCTTCCTGTACAATTTACTATACTGTTGGGGAAATATCTTTAGGCTGCATTGTCCAAACCCTATATGGGTGATTCTTTAACTACGGGCACTACTGGCCTTGTAAATGTAATTTCCACCACACCATTGCCTTACAATATAAAGCGCCTTGGGGCAACTGTTTGTTGTGATTTGGCGCTATATACATGTGCTCTGATGTCACTGTTTATCTCCATAGAAACTACCCAAACAATCTTTCATACAAACTGTTTAAAGGGACATTACAGTGTTGTGGTGGAAATTACGGCAATAGTGTGGGACAACTACATTTTGTTTAAAAAAAAATCACAACAGTTGTATGACATTGAATACCCCAATTATGTTTTGATTATTTTACTGATATTTTATTCAGAGATATTTTAAAACATTAGAAAAAACTTTTCTTTACCATTCATTTTTATCATTGAAGATCAAAAGTCTGGGTGTGGGACAAGCACAAAACGGCAATATTTGCATATAATGATGCTGAAAAAAGGTGAAAAAGTCATCATAGACTACTAGAACAAATTTCTTAACACACTTTCATTGTAAAGATAACTATAAAAGTGTGAAATTTCCCCTTTTTGCTGTTTTTCATACAATATGATCAAAGGACATAATAAGTGCCCGTAGTCTAAGAATCACCCATATATTTGTTTTTGTTGTTGTTTTATTAAAGGCCTGAGAGACACAACCATGGTGGAGGAAGGGGCCAAATGTTCACCGGGGTACAGGAAGCTGCCATTGTAAACTTGGTTTTGGAAAATAATGAAATCAGATTACATGAAATTCAAAGCCACATCATCCAAGACAACACCATATTCAACAACATTCAATGAGTCAGTCTGTCCACATTGGCATGCACTCTCAAGCGAAACCAAAACAGACTGAAACAACTTTACGTATAAGGTGCATTTTGAGAGAAACTCTCAAAGAAACAAAGAGCTTACACGTGCATATGTGGATGTAAATACAATAATGACTGCAGTGCACTAAATGCAACATGTTTTCCAGTGTACTGAATAACACCATATTGACTTTTTGTTCTGTTTTCAGGGAGTACTGGAAATGGATGCTCTTGCAATCCCACATGAGCTCATCTTCACAGATGAGGCTGGCTTCAATCTAGCAAAGACCAGAAGAAGCGGAAGAGCCACAGAGCCATTATAGATGTTCCTGGCCAACGTGGTGAGAACATCACAATGTGCGCTGCCATCCCCAATACGCATGGTGTCCTCCACTGTCATGCCAACCTTGGAACATACAACACCACCCATATTCTCACATTTCTGGACAGACTCTACAACATTCTCATACCACCAGAGTGTATGAATGATGCAGACCATCGTTGTAGTATGGGACAATGTGACATTTCATCGTGCAGCCCCAGTCCAAAATTGGTTTGCTGACCTCCCACCATTTCTGAACCCTATAGAAGAGTTCTTTTCGGCATGGCGGTGGAAGGTATATGACCGGCAGCCCTTTGTGCGCATTCCTTTACTGCAGGCTATGGAAGAGGCATGTGATGAAACTGATGTGGGTGCGATTCAGGGATGGATAAGGCACTCAAGGCGCTTCTTCCCTCGATGTCTGGCAAGGGAAGATATTACCTGTGATGTGGACGAGGCATTGTGGTCAGACCAAGCTGTACGGTAAGATGCTGGCTAATTATTTTTGTTGCCTATATTTTTTTCTGTAATTTTCTTTTTCAGTTTACTGTTTTTATTTTTTTGGTGAGCATATTTTTGTTCATTCCAATGTAAATATGAGGCTTCATCATGGCGTTGCTTTGCGCCATGCGGCACCGCCGTGATGCGCGGAATTCCTCCGCACGTCTGTCTCAATGTGCCAAAAAAGTGCTGATGTCCACATCTTTTCACAATTCCTGTGCTAGTCAGACGACATCCCGGATAAAACACAGCGTCCAGTTTGGAAATGAACGGCACATTCCACTGTTAAAGGAGTTTTTGTCATGGAAAGAGGAGCGGAGGCTTCGCGCGGTGCCGCATGGCTCACAGCAACGCCGTGATGAAGCCCCACGGGACATGTTCTGGCATGTCCAGGCACATCCACAATTTCTCGGATAATCACTCGATGGAAAAACCACCGACAGCTGTCTGAACGCCATCTCAAAGCCGTCCTGAGAGACCAAAATGGAGGTGTTCCTTTGTCTCGCTCCATCAGGAAAACGGTCGTGACGCACGAAGCCTCCGCTCGGCTTTTCATGACAAAATCTCTTGTTAAAAGTGAAATCTGCCAGAAAATGGTTGATGTCCAGCTCTTGTGATAACCAGAGAAAGTGCACACGACGGTCTCGGATCCAAAGAGCTATCCGTTTAGAAATGATCCGGTGGTTTGTGGCTCTCGATGGCGGCACGGAGTGCGGCGCACCGAGCGTCCTTAAAGCCATAGTAACAGTCCTTATTCTCTGTGAAGCCCGTAAAATTTTCACTGAAAGCCAGATAAATTTTTCGAATGGTTTCCGGCTGCCAGTCTCTAACAGTTCCTGAAAAAATTCTGATGGAAAAAAAGCCCAAATCATTCCGCCATTTCCTGACAATGAAAATCGCCGAGGGGGTGGACCACTCCTCACTCAAAGCCTGCTCACAGGCGAATGACGCAACCGACAGGCGTGGAAAAACTCACACATGCACACAAGGGTACAAGCTTGTCTGACGCAATCACACGTGATTCAAATCCATATGGTTTTTGAAAAAAATAATAAGGTCGGATACTTTTCTAATAGACCTCGTATCTGCTGTGCAGTGGTGCACACAGTTCCGATAATTATCGAAGATAATGTTTTCATTAGCGGATTTTAAAACCATTATCGGACTAATTATCTTCCAATAAATTTTTGTCTGATAATTTTTAGACCGTTAATGTGGTAAACAAAGCTGAATAGTTACAAACACTTACAAAATTTAAAATCAGTTGAGCACCTACCTGTTAAATGTTTTTGTAGCAGATGTGTCATCCTCTGCAAACAGAGGATAGAAACAAAATGCTCTATGCAGTTTTGGTTGCAGTGCTTCATTTTTCAGGCTGTAGGAGGTATTTTGCAGTTTGGGTGTCTGGTTTTGTGAATTGTGTTAAGTATTTTGATGAAACCACACTACAAGGGCTGTCCATAAAGTATAGGTCCTTTTTATTTTTTTCAAAAGCTATATGGATTTCATTCATATGTTTTAACGTCAGACATGCTTGAACCCTCGTGCGCATGCGTGAGTTTTTCCACGCCTGTCGGTGACGTCATTCGCCTGTGAGCACTCCTTGTGGGAGGAGTCGTCCAGCCCCTCGTCGGAATTCCTTTGTCTGAGAAGTTGCTGAGAGACTGGCGCTTTGTTTGATCAAAAGTTTTTCTAAACCTGTGAGACACATCGAAGTGGACACGGTTCGAAAAATTAAGCTGGTTTTCAGTGAAAATTTTAACAGCTGATGAGAGATTTTGAGGTGATACTGTCGCTTTAAGGACTTCCCACGGTGCGAGACATCGCGCAGCGCTCTCAGGCGCCATCATCAGCCTGTTTCAAGCTGAAAACCTCCACATTTCAGGGTCTATTGATCCAGGACGTCATGAGAGAACAGAGACGTTTCAGAAGAAGTCGGTTTCAGCATTTTATCCGGATATTCCACTGTTAAAGGAGATTTTTTTTAATGAAAGATGTGCGGACGGGTCCGCGCGTCGGGACGCAGCCGGCGCAGTGCGGCGGCACAGGAAAAACACCTCCGTGTTGATAACCATTTGTAAAATCCAGGCGGCTTTTGATGGCTTTCAGTGGAGTGAGTATATGAGAAATTGTTTAACAGCTGGACATGTTCCATCTTGTCCTTAAGGCTTCCAACGGAGGTGTTTTTCCTGTGGCGGAGCGTCGCGGCAGCTGCGAGCCGACGCTGCAATCCGCCCGCACGTCTTTCATTAAAAAAATCTCCTTTAACAGTGGAATATCCGGATAAAATGCTGAAACCAACTTCTTCTGAAACATCTCTGTTCTCTCACGACGGTCCTGGATCAATAGAGCCTGAAATGTGGAGGTTTTCAGCTTGAAACGGGCTGATGATGGCGCCTGAGAGCGCTGCGCGACGTCTCGCACCGTGGGAAGTCCTTAAAGCGACAGTATCACCTCAAAATCTCTCATCAGCCGTTAAAATTTTCACTGAAAACCAGCTTAATTTTTCGAACTGTGTCCACTTCGATGTGCCTCACAGGTTTAGAAAAAATTTTGATCAAACAAAGCGCCAGTCTCTCAGCAACTTCTCAGACAAAGAAATTCCGACGAGGGGCTGGACGACTCCTCCCACAAGGAGTGCTCACAGGCGAATGACGTCACCGACAGGCGTGGAAAAACTCACGCATGCGCACGAGGGTTCAAGCATGTCTGACGTTAAAACATATGAATGAAATCCATATAGTTTTTGAAAAAAATTAAAAGGACCTATACTTTATGGACAGACCTCGTACTTTGCAAAATTGTGTTTTAGCAATTAGGAAAAAAAAATGTAAATGGTTCAGTCGATCAGACACCTGAAGGTCAAATGTCGGACTGTCTTTATGGACGAGCTTGTTCTGTCCCTCCTTGAAGATGACGGCTGCTGCCATGGGCTGAACCCCTCTTCAACACAACTCCGCTGGTCCTCTGTCCATCAGCCAGCTCCAATATGTGCTTTTGCAGCTTGAAACTTGAGTCAAACCTCTTTAATCCATCACTCAGTCTCTTCTTCCCTCCTCAGTGTGGTGATAACAGTCTCTGCATGAATAATATAATCTGTGACGCTCTCATAATCACCTTTTTGAAGGGACGTCACCTCAATATACAGGCTGATCACACGTGGCTTCACCTTACCAGCATCATGGTCTCTGAGAATCTGAAGCAGCTTCCTGCTGTCGTCCGCTGCATCTCTCATCACAAGTGACAGACTTTTATCATCCAATACTTGAATCCGTTCAACAAACATCTCTTCATTTCTTTCAGCATCTTCATCTGCACCCTCATCACCTTCATCTGACTCTTACAGTTTGGTTCTCTTTCGACCAAAATTTAGTTTCCCATCACTCAGTTTTTCTCATCTCCATTGAAACATAATGTTCCATTGGCTTCCAAACTCCTTCCTGAGTCCATAACCTGTTGATGTTGCAGCATAAAAGCACTGGAATACTGTGTCTTAACATAATGGAGGAACAAAGTCACACGGCCTTCAGTTTGTTTGACTGGCAGGAAAACTGCTCACGGGAGCAAAATTACAGTAATTTATTGATTATCTGCTGCACTTTGACAATGACAGCAGGTGTGAAGAGCACAATGAAGAACCCAACAGTTCAACATCTTTGAATTACAAGAATGATGGAGAGAATATATCTTTTTTCTTTCTTTTACTTCTGTGAATCTCTTGTCAGTACTCTAGACCAGTAGGTGGAACAATAAGTTTGCAACATGATGAGAATCCAGCGAAGAAGAACTGTTACCTGTTGTCATCTGAGGCTAAAGCTAGTTAGCTGGAGATGCTGGAAACTCTTCTCTAAACAGAGCAAACTTCACTCTGTGATCCTCGAATGTTTTTTGAAGAGCTCCAGGTAAACCGGAAGACGAAGAAAAGGCGAAGTTAGCGCAAAAAGGTGGAACAGCTGAGAAGGTTGTTGAAACCGGCTAACTGCTGCTAATGCCGAGATATCTGAGTTGGTAGAAACAAACATCGCAGAGCACCAAGAAGAAACGAGTGGATTTAAAGAAAAGAAGAAACTAGTCAACATGCTGGATGCTGTTTTCAAGCCTGAAGATCGCTGATCCAGAGCAGGTTTGTCCACTAAACTTTATTTCAAACCAAGTCCACCACATCCAAATGATAGCTGTTAGTTTGTGTTGGAGTTCTTATTATAGACTGAACATTAACTATCAGTTCCGCTAATCGCTAATTATCAAAGCTAATGTTTTATTACCGAATTAGCTTTTCAAATAACTTTGAAAACCATCAGCGGACTAATTATCTTCCGATGAATTTTGATCCAATAAATTTGAGACCGCTAACATATTTTTGCAGGCGTAGTGAACAAAGCTTAACAGTTACAAACATTTATGAAATCTAAAATCAGTTGAGTACCTACATGTTAAATGTTTTGTAGTAGATGTACAGTTCTATCCTCTGCAAACAGAGAACTGGTTGTAGAAGAAACCGTTCTATCCTCTGCAAGCAAATGAGAACTGGTCACAGAAAAGAAAAATGCTCATTTGTTTTGACCCCATATTAATATGCTGGCAATATCACCCAAGTCATCCAGAGGCATAGTTTTAACTTATGGTTAAAATTTTAACCCAACTAATTTCGGACAAGTTATTTAAATTAACATCACGCCTGAAGTTTTATAAAGTGACAATATCAGATATATGTTTTAGTTTTAAAGTAATGCACTAATTTTGAAGGTTTTAGTGTGGATATGCTGTGTCCAAGTGCATTATGGGTAATCTCAGGACATTAACAGAAGAAATGCATTTGCAAATGCAATGTCCACACGGACAACAGCATTAAACTCTTTGTATATTGTGCCTAAAAATCTCATGAATATATTCTCTGGGTTTATAGACGTTGTTATTGTGTTTATGTAAAAATGCCAGAAGAAGCTCAGGTTGCTTCTCCATATTTTCAAATGGAATCATTGCAATTGATTCCTGTTTGCTCTTTAGAGTCCTGTTTGTCAAACACTTTGTCGTCTTTGTTTCAGAGTAATAGAAATGTCTGAAATTCAGTTTGCGTTTATTTATACAGTTCTCTGCTGGTAGGTCCACTTCTTTTATCCTTTTCTCAAATACTGCCTGTCCCACTTCTCATGTCTTGAGCAAGCGAAGCAGTGTAAGATCTTTTTCTTATCCCCAACAGCCCAATTCACAGGGGTGTAGCTTGGCTAGTTTCTTTTGGCCTTTTGAGGCTGTTGTTGCTGGGGTCCAGGATCAGTACTTTGGTGATTTGATGGGTTCCCTGTAGCATGAGTAGAAGTTGTATGAATTCTCATGTGTTTGTGCAGGTAGCTCTGAAGTTTAAATCTTTGACCACATTCAGAACAGCCAAATGGTTTTTGGTCTGGTTTGTCCTGTATGAATTATCATGTGTATTTTCAGTTGGCTCTTTAGTCCAAATCGTTGACCACACTCCGAACAGCTAAATGTTTTTTGTCTTTTTTTTTCTTTTCATTTGCCTTGAATTTCCTTCTACAAGAGTGCAGTGGGCCCCAGACCTGGGGTCTAAAGCTGCACCCTTAACATTACTGGCTTCTATCCGAGGGCTCTCTTCAAGATGGTGACCTTTCCTCTCCTCAAATACTGCCTTTGATCTCCTGCCCCACTTCTCAAGTTTGAGTAGGGGAAGCAGTGAGAGATCTTTTTTTTTTCTCCCTGATGGACCAATTTACAATGATGCAATTTCACTGGATTCTTTTAGCCCATTGATGGTGTTGTTGCTGGGGTCCAGGATCACAACTATCTGGTGGATGACACCGCTGATCTGGTGGATGACCCAGCTGAGTGCTGCTACAGAGGAGATGTCTCCCCACAGCACTGGGAGAAGCTGCACCATTTTCTTCATACGCCCTGGTGCCTAGGCGCTTTGTGGAAGTTTTAGCTGGGGTTTGTTTCTTTGGAAACATCCTCATGCCAAGATCTCTCCTGGCAAACCCCTTCACAGTGGGACCGAGGACACTCGAGGCTTGTGTCCAGTAGGAACTCCAACCCACCTTTGCCTTTTGGTTTTTCATTTATCTTTGATGTCTTTTTTGTAGAATGCAATGGGCCCCAAACCTGGGGTCTAAAGTTGCACCCTAGGCTCTATAGTTATCCTAACCAGATCTGGCATTGTATCCGAGGGCTCTCTTCAAGATGGTGATCGTTCTTTTAATCGCAGACAACTGCACCTCATGTGCACTTGGGTGACCGGGGATTGCCTCAAGGTATTTCTTCAGGTTCTTCTTCATCAGGCCTGTTGCTCCCACCACACCTGGGATGATATCGATGTCTTTCAATGACCATGTTGTTCGTAGGTCATTTTTCAGGTCTTGGTATTTTGAGATCTTTCCCCTTTCAGCTCGATTCAGGCCGTAGTCATTGGGGACTGTCACATCGATGATTTTGGCTGTTTTCTCTTGCTTGTTCCAGATGACAATATCAGGTTTGATTGCACCTCCTTCAATGTGTCTTCCTGCTGGGATCTCCTTGTCGTAGAAGATCGTTACTTTTCCGTTGGATGAGACCGGTGCTGGCTCGTGCTCCCAGACATGTTCTTTGACTTCCATCTCCAGTTCCTTGCAGATCTTCCAGTGGAGATATTGACAGATCTTGTTGTGTCTGGATGTATAATGCCCATCTGCCATGAGGATCTGGCATGCTGAAGTTAGATGATTTACACTCTCAACAGCTGTATGACAGAATCGGCATTTATCATTCTGTGAGATCCCTGCCATTTTTTTGAAGCCATTTGTTAGAAGTCCCTGATCTTGTGCTCCAATCAGAATTCTTTCTCCATCAAAACCAAGTTTTCCATTTTTTAGCCACTGCAGTGATCCAACTTTGTCGATGTATTCCTTTTAGAGTTCTTCTTGGAAACGTCCGGCTCTTTTGTGCTGTTTCCATCTTTCCACTCGATGTTT
Organism: Thalassophryne amazonica; assembly: GCF_902500255.1. NCBI lineage: Eukaryota > Metazoa > Chordata > Actinopteri > Batrachoidiformes > Batrachoididae > Thalassophryne > Thalassophryne amazonica. The sequence continues at coordinate 20,393,731 of NC_047120.1, forward strand.
TCCTTCTCTTTTGCTGTATTGTTCTCTGGTCTGTCTTGCAAGTTTTGTTGCAGGCATGAGACTGTTGCTTGCTCTCTCTTGTAGAAGTTCTCTGCCAAAGTTTTTTGCCAGTTTAGTGATTGAGGTCCGTTCGGTTAAGGCCTCATGATGTTGTATGACCTTTTTTCCGATTTCTTCTTCAGAGCTCTTTAAGTACTGTCCAATGCTTATTATCGATGCTCTGTAGGCCTGGTTGATTTCAGTGACACCCAGACCGCCTTCTCTGCGAGGGAGATATATTCTGTCCATGCATTGATTTCTGTATGTGACTTTGTGGAGGGTGAGCAACTCAGCCACATGGGGTGTGCAGCCAGTACATTCCGAGTGCCGGTCCCAAGCCCGGATTAATGAGGAGGGTTGCGTCAGGAAGGGCAGCCAACATAAAACAAGCCAACCCAACTATGCAGACTCAGAATCGAATTCCCATACCGGATCGGTTGCAGCCCAGGTTAACAACGTCCGCCACCGGTGCTATTGCCCAACAGGGTGCCGGTGGAAATTGGGCTACTGCTGGGCGAAGATGACGAAGAAGAGGAGGAAAACGTTGCCATGAACAGCGGGAGAAGAAGAAAACTAGAAGGGTGGAAATGAGAGTGGGGACTTTGAATGTTGGTAGTATGACTGGTAAAGGGAGAGAGTTAGCTGATATGATGGAGAGGAGAAAGGTAGACATACTGTGTGTGCAAGAGACCAAGTGGAAGGGAAGTAAGAGCAGGAGCATTGGCGGTGGGTACAAGTTGTTGTACCATGGTGAGGACAGGAAGAGAAATGGTGTTGGGGTCATTTTAAAGGAAGAGAGGCGAGATTGAGATGGTTTGGACATGTGCAGAGGAGGGACCCAGGGTATATAGGGAGAAGGATGCTGAGGATGGATCCACCAGGCAGGAGGAGAAGAGGGAGACCAAAGAGGAGATTCATGGATGTGCTGAGAGAGGACATGCAGGTGGTTGGTGTGACAGAGGAAGATACAGAGGACAGGGTGAGATGGAAACGATTGATCTGCTGTGGCGACCCCTAATGGGAACAGCCGAAAGACAAAGAAGACTTTGTGGAGGGTGAGCATCTTCCTGGTTTTGTGTCCAACTTATTAAGCTCACGCTGTGGCCAGTCAACTATGCCAAACCCATAGGTCACCACTGGTATTGCAAACTGGTTTATGGCTTTGAGGTCTGTTCAGTTATTGCCTCGTTGTGTTGTGTGACCGTTTTTACGATTTCTTTTTCTTTGCCCTGTATGAATTATCATGTGTCTTTTCAGGTTGCTCTTTAGTCCAAATTTTTTACCACACTGAGAACAGACAAATGCTTTTTGCCCTGTATGAATCATCATGTGTGTGTTCCCAGTGCTCATTTGTCCAAATCTTTGACCACACTCAGAACAGACAAATGATTTTTGCCCTGTATGAATTATCATGTGTGTGGTCAGAGTGCTCTTGTGTCCAAATCTTTTTCCACAGTGAGAACAGACAAATGCTTTTTGCCTTGAATTTCCTTCTACAAGAGTGCAGTGGGCCCCAGATCCGGGGTCTAAAGCTGCACCCTTAACATTACTGGCTTGTATCCGAGGGCTCTCTTCAAGATGGTGACCTTTCCTCTCCTCAAATACTGCCTTTGATCTCCTGCCCCACTTCTCAAGTTTGAGTAGGGAAAGCAGTGAGAGATCTTTTTTCTTCTCCCCAATGGACCAATTTACAATGATGCAGTTTCACTGGATTCTTTTAGCCCATTGATGGTGGTGTTGCTGGGGTCCAGGATCAGAACTATCTGGTGGATGACACCGCTGATCTGGTGGATGACCCAGCTGAGTGCTGCTACAGAGGAGATGTCTCCCCACAGCACTGGGAGAAGCTGCACCATTTTCTTCATACGCCCTGGTGCCTAGGTACTTTGTGGAGGTTTTAGCTGGGGTTTGTTTCTTTTGAAACATCCTCATACCAAGATCTCTCCTGGCAAACCCCTTCACAGTAGGACCAAGGACACTCGAGGCTCGTGTCCAGTAGGAACTCCTTTTTTTATTTCTCTTCAATTTCTTTTTTTACAGAGCGCAATGGGCCCCAAACCTGGGGTCTACAGTTGCATCCTAATCATTAATCATCATTGGCATTGTATCCGAGGGCTCTCTTCAAGATGGTAACTGTTTCTTTAACTGCGGATATCTGCACCTCATTCTTCATAAGCCCTGTTGCTCCCACCACGACTGGTATGATATCAATTTCTTTCAATGACCACGTTATTCGTAGATCATTTTTAAGGTCTTGGTATTTCGTGATTTTCTCCCTCTCAGCTCTATTCAGGCCATAGTCATTGGGGACTGTCACATCAATAATTTTTGCTGTCTTCTCTTGCTTGTTCCAAATGACAATATCAGGTTTTACTGCACCTCCTTCGATATGTCTTCCTGCTGGGATCTCTTTGTCATAAAAGACAGTCACTTTTCCATTGGATGAGACTGGTGCTGGCTCATACTCCCAAACGTGTCCCTCTACTTCCACCTCCAGTTCCTTGCATACTTTCCAATGTAGATACTTACAGATCTTGTTATGCCGGCTTGTGTAATGTCCGTCTGCCATGAGGATCTGACATGCTGATACTAAGTGGTTTACACTCTCAACAGCTGCATGACACAAACGGCATTGATCATTCTGTGATATTCCTGCCATTTTTTTGAAGCCATTTGTTAATAGTCCTTGATCTTGCGCTCCGACTATAATTCTTTCCCCATCAAAACCAAGTTCTCTGTTTGTAAGCCACCGCATAGATCCTTCTTTGTCTATGTATTCCTTTTCGAGTTCTTCTTGGAATCGGCCAGCCCTTTTGTGCTGTTTCCATCTGTTCATTCGATGTTTTTGTTCTCTTTTGCTGTATTTTTCCCTGGCCTGTCTTGCTAGTGTCGTTGCAGGTGTCAGATCATTGCTTTCTCTCTTGCAAGAGATCTCCAAAGTTTTCTGCCAATTTAATAAGAGGTCTGTTGTGGCATAGTCTTAATATGATGTTGCATAACCTTTTTCATAACTTCTTCTTGAGAACTCTTTAAGTACTGCCCAATACTTATTATAGATGCTCTATAAGCCTGGTTGATCTCCATAAGACCTAAGCCGCCTTCTCAACGAGGGAGATATATTCTATCCATGCATTGGTTTCTGTATGTAATTTTATGTAGGGTGAGCATCTTCCTAGTTTTAGTATCTAACTTGTTAAGCTCACCCTGTGGCCAGTCTACTATGCCAAAGCCATAGCTCAACACAGGCAATGCAAACTGGTTTATGGCTGTGATCTTGTTCTTTGGTGTCAGTTCTGATTTACAGATCTTCTTTAAGCGGTTTAAGTATTCTTGTGTTACTTTCTCTCTCATTTTTTTTATGCTCTATTGTAGTGTTTTCTTCAATTCCCAAATATTTGTACGTGGAATCCTCAGCCAAATCTTCAATAGTGTTCCCCTCATCCAACTGTATATTTTCTGTGACCTGCTTCTTACCACGTCTAATTGTACATTTAGAGCACTTATCCAGCCCAAATTCCATACCGATTTCTTTAGAAAACATATGGACTGCCTCCACTAATCTCCTGAGTCCCCTCTCTGAATCTGTAAATATCTTCAAGTCATCCAAAAAGGTGGCTCACCACCTGTTTATGTTTTCTTCCTCTACCTCCATCTAAATGATACCCGATGTCAAATTCCTTGAGGATCTTGCTTAATGGATCAATACTAAGACAAAAAAGGAGTGGAGAGAGACTATCTCCCTGGAATATCCCTCGCGTCACTTTTATGTCTGGGATTATTATCTGCCCCTCTGTATGGTTTAGAGTGATGGTGGTGTTCCACTTATTCATTTATGTTTTCAAGAGAGATCTTACTTCCTTATTGATGTTATAAAGTTCTAGGCATCTCATAATCCATGAATGTGGGACAATATCAAATACATTTTTGTAGTCAATCCAAGCCATGCTGAGGTTTCTCCTCCTTCTTTTGCAGTCCTCCAGGATAGCATTGTCTATCAATAACTGGTCTTTAGCACCTAATCTTTTTCTGAAACAACCTTTCTGCTCATTCGCCAGGTAGCCACCAGTGTCCAAATGTTCATAAACGGCATCAGCTATAATTCCTATCAGCCATTTATAAGTTGTTGTTAAGCAACAGATGGGTCTATACTTGTTGGGAAACTGCGTTTCCTTGGTATTTGGGAGTAGGGTTGTGTTCCCAGTCGATAGCCAGTCTGGTGTGTCCTCTTTTCCGTTCAATATTTTTGTGAAAGCCGCGGCATAATGGTGGTGCAATGCTGTCAGTCTTTTTAACCAAAAATTTGGAACTTTACCAATGCCAGGTGCCTTAAAGTTACTATATTCATGAATTTTATTTCTTATCAATTCTTCAGTTATGATCATTGCTGGCATTTGCTGTTTGTCTTTGTTTTTCCGTTTTATTATTTCAATCCACTCAGCCTCTTGGTGCTGTTTAGGTTCTTCAAACAAAACTCCCTGTATGAATTATCATGTGTCTGTTCAGAGTGCTCTTCAGTCCACATCTTTGACCACACTCAGAACAGACAAATGCTTTTTGCCTTTTTTTTTTTTTTTTTCTCTTCAATTTCTTTTTTGACAGAGTGCAATGGGCCCCAAACCTGGGGTCTACAGTTGCATCCTAGTCATTAATCATTACTGGCATTGTATCCGAGGGCTCTCTTCAAGATGGTGACTGTTCCTTTAACTGCGGATATCTGCACCTCATGAGCACGTGGGTGACCAGGGATTGCCTCAAGATATTTCTTCAGGTTCTTCTTCATAAGCCCTGTTGCTCCCACCACAACTGGTATGATATCAATTTCTTTCAATGACCACGTTATTCGTAGATCATTTTTAAGTTCTTGGTATTTCGTGATTTTCTCCCTTTCAGCTCTATTCAGGCCATAGTCAATGGGGACTGTCACATCAATCATTTCTATTGTCTTCTCTTGCTTGTTCCAAATGACAATATCAGGTTTTACTGCACCTCCTTCGATATGTCTTCCTGCTGGGATCTCTTTGTCATAAAAGATAGTCACTTTTCCACTGGATGAGACTGGTGCTGGCTCATACTCCCAAACGTGTCCCTCTACTTCCACCTCCAGTTCCTTGCATACTTTCCAATGTAGATATTTACAGATCTTGTTATGCCGGCTTGTGTAATGTCCGTCTGCCATGAGGATCTGACATGCTGATACTAAGTGGTTTACACTCTCAACAGCTGCATGACAGAATCGGCATTGATCATTCTGTGAAATTCCTGCCATTTTTTTGAAGCCATTTGTTAGTAGACCCTGATCTTCCCCATCAAAACCAAGTTCTCTGTTTGTAAGCCACCGCATAGATCCTTCTTTGTCTATGTATTCCTTTTCGAGTTCTTCTTGGAATCGGCCAGCCCTTTTGTGCTGTTTCCATCTGTTCATTCAATGTTTTTGTTCTCTTTTGCTGTATTTTTCCCTGGCCTGTCTTGCTAGTGTTGTTGCAGGTGTCAGATCATTGCTTTCTCTCTCTTGCAAGAGATCTCCACCAAAGTTTTCTGCCAATTTAATAATAGAGGTCTGTTGTGGCATAGTCTTAATATGATGTTGCATAACCTTTTTCATAACTTCTTCTTGAGAACTCTAAGTACTGCCCAATACTTATTATAGATGCTCTATAAGCCTGATTGATCTCCATAAGACCTAAGCCGCCTTCTTGACGGGGGAGATATATTCTATCCATGCATTGGTTTCTGTAGGTAATTTTATAATTTTATTCCTAGTTTTAGTATCTAACTTGTTAAGCTCACCCTGTGGCCAGTCTACTATGCCAAAGCCATAGCTTACCACAGGCAAGGCAAACTGGTTTATGGCTGTGATCTTGTTCACAGCCATAAATCTTTGGTGTCAATTCTGATTTACAGATCTTCTTTAAGCAGTTTAAGTATTCTTGTGTTACTTTCTAATTTTTTTTAATGCTCTATTGTAGTATTTTCTTCAATTCCCAAATATTTGTATGTGGAATCCTCATTCCACTGAATTTGCCCTGTATGAATTATCATGTGTGTCTTCAGAGTGCACTTTTGTCCAAATCTTTAACCACACTCAGAACAGACAAATGGTTTTTGTCTTCTTTTTTTTTCATTTGCCTTGAATTTCTTTCTACAAGAGTGCAGTGGGCCCCAGACCCGGGGTCTAAAGCTGCACCCTTAACATTACTGGCTTTATATCCGAGGGCGAAGTAAGCGAAGCAGTGAGAGATCTTTTTCTTCTCCCCAATGGACCAATTTACAATGATGCAGTTTCACTGGATTCTTTTAGCCCATTGATGGTGTTGTTGCTGGGGTCCAGGATCAGAACTATCTGGTGGATGACACCGCTGATCTGGTGGATAACCCAGCTGAGTGCTGCTACAGAAGAGATGTCTCCCCACAGCACTGGGAGAGGTTGCACCATTTTCTTCATACGCCCTGGTGCCTAGGCGCTTTGTGGAGGTTTTAGCTGGGGTTTGTTTCTTTTGAAACATCCTCATACCAAGATCTCTCCTGGCAAACCCCTTCACAGTGGGACCGATGACACTCGAGGCTCGTGTCCTGTCTGAATTTTCATGTGTTTGTTCAGAGTTCCCTTCTGTTTTTGTATTTTACTTTGACCAGAACAACGAAATGGTTTTCTGCTTACTTGCCTCCCATTCTGTTGCTGAGTTCTTTATGTGACCAGATGCTTTTCCATATTTAGAGTAATTAGAATGTTTCTCATCAGTGTTGCCTGAATTTTTTTGACAGTTAAAATGTGACAGAAGTTTTCTGGTCTGTTTCCAGTCACAACTGTCATCAGTCTCACTTCCAGAACTGTCTGAACTCCTGCCACTGGTATCTGGTTGTAAATGACTGTTTGGACCTGAGTTGCTGGCTGGTTGTGGTCCTCCATCATCCTCTCCATCAGTTTCTGCTGTCAGTGTTCTGTGTACAGATGAGCTGCTGGTTACAGGATCAGCCTCTGTGCTCTCATCACTTCGGCTTTGATGAAGCTGTGATGACGCTGGTTTTTCATCATCATTTTCGCTCTTCACAGGGACGGCAGTGAAACCAAACTTTGTGAGATCTGCCTCCTCCAGCTGCTGAAGCTGCTCTCCCTGCTGACTTATACACAGTTTTTCTTCTTCTTTAATGTCCTCCTGGTCAACACTCAGACTCCATTCCTGGTGTTCAGGGAGAGTTTCTTCTTTAATCACCAACAACGGCTGCATGTCTGTAAAAAAAAAAAAAAAAAAATCAATAAATGTTAGAACAACACTCACTGAAATAAAGTAGCAGAGTGGTGAGTTTGACCTGATGACAGTAAATTTTAGCACTGATGGAACTAGAGTGGAAATGTACTTCAGGAGGATTTGTTTTACATTTTCCCCCATTTTAATTCAGCTTTTGTCTTCCAGAATTGACTATTGTTATGCATTTTCTATATTGCTACATAAGAGTATGAGATGTCTACAGATGGTACAGAATACTGCTGCTAGAGTTTTGATGACAACCAGGAGGTTTTATCACAGACATTCTAGCTTCCCTTCACAGGCTCTATGTGACTCAGAGTAGATTTGACAGGGAAACATCAATTACCAAATCAACCCAACCAACTCCCTGTCAGTTGGAAATAAAATGAACATGTAAATCCACCTCAGATCTGCTGTGGCAACCCCGAGTGAAAACAAGGGAACGGCTGACGGGGCTTAATTTTTACACCCAAGGCCTGTCAAGCGTGATGAAATAATCTCCTCTGTCAGCTTTTGCGGAAGCTCCTTTGTCTTTCCCACGACTGCACCTCAAACTTAGTCCCAAAGACAACTAAACTGAAGCAACTTAGCGATTTTAGACCTGTCACTTTAACATCATTAATAATTAAAAGCTTTGAGAGTATTGTGAAGAATCTTATTTTGGAAAGGGTGGACGGAGCCCATGACACACTTCAATTAGCTTACCAGGCAGGGAGGGTGGGGTGGAGGATGCAAAGGTTTTTATTCTTGACTCCTTGTATAAACTGAAGAAACACATGCATATGCCAGACTCTTGTTTGTGGACTTTGTTAGTATTTAATACGATGCAGCCATATCTTTTAGTACAAAGGCTGCGAGATAATTTCCACCTGCCTCACCAACTTGTTTTATGGGTTTTGAATTTTTTCATTGATTTAATATCAAGAATGGAAATATTTTTCCACAATTTTTTTCCAGAATTCATTGAGGCACTTTGACAGTTATTACATTCGCAAAGGACATAATATCATCAGCATTTCTTTATTTATTTATTCATTTGTCCGACTGTTAGTAGGATTACATCAAAACTGTTGCATGGAGTTATTGTCTGAAGAAGACTGAATGTAAAAGTGATGGTTTGTATGTGTTACACTAAAAAGAGGGTACTTACTTATTCACACCATCATTTTTACTTTTAGATTTTTATTTAGTTTAATTCAAGATGTACAGATTACTTTTCAATGCAAGTTTAAAGGACAGAATTTTAAAAATTTTAAATATAAAAAGCCTGAATTTTTGTTTTTGTTTATTTTATTTTTCTTGATGACGTAAAAAATTTCTAACATGTAAAACCTTGCGCGTGCACAAACTTTTTCATAGCACTGTAAGTATTTTGGTGCTATTGGTGATGGCAAACTGAAATTTGATGTAAACAGAGACGCAACTGTGAACCGGGGAAAGCAGAGAATTTATCTTCTCTGTAAACTGAATTCCTTTTCTGTCAGGCCATTCGCCCTTTGTCCCTTTAATCAGTCTTGTTGTTGTGTGGGCCGCTGAAGAGGAGGTACTGCTGGCCCACCACCACCAGATGGCGCCCTGCTTGGAGTACGGGCTTCAAGCACGAGAGGGCGCCAGAGCCACTGGGAGTGACAGCTGTCACTCATCCTCAGGACCTGCTGTCACTCATTCATCATCATCACCATCACCATAAAGGCCGGACTGCAACTCCACCTCCTCGCCGAGAAATCAGCTACCATTCAGGTACTTTTCTCTGCTGACTCAAAAACGCTGAGTAATAATCTGAACTTCTTTTGCAGCCGTTATCCTGTGGTGTTTGCCTTATCTGTGGGATTGGCGTTTGGTGTGATCAGCGACGGCTTCGCTTCACACTCCAATCAGATAAGTGGTTAGACAGGAGCTGCACGAGTGTGTGATTGGAGGTGGAGGTTCTCCCTCCTTTACTGAACACTGACTGTGGGATTACTGAGTGTGCGAACTCACACTCATCAGGACTGTCTCTGTTTTCTGCCAGCAGTACCAGGTCTGACTGCTGAAGACAGCGGCCACCTGGGGCGCAGGGCTTGGCGGCTCCGGTGTTCTTCAGCTCCGTTGGTGGTGGAAGCTGTGTGGGGATCCAGCTCTTCTCTCGCCAGGCGTCTTCTATCGTCGAGCCTGCCCACACGTCACCTGGTGTATGATTGACAGTCCACCATATTGTTATTGTCTGTACGTCGTTGTGCGATTCACAACATTAAATTGTTACTTTTGTCTTATCCATTGTCCGTTCATTACCGCCCCCTGTTGTGGGTCCGTGTCACGACACTTTCACAACACGTGTGCTTTTCATTTACTTGTTGGTTTCATAGTCTCTCAGTCAAAGACAGAAACAGCTTGTAAAACATTGTTACAGCCTGCTCAAAGATTATTGGAGTGAAACAAAAAGACAAACTCTTTTTGTAATCAACAGATCCTCTGGAAGGATGTCAGCATTTTTTCTTTGTCAGGTCATGTTGTGTCAGGGGAGTTTTCTCTGTTGCCTTCGGGGCGCCATTACACTATGTAACACATTTTTATTTTTGTTTTGTTCCTGGGTACACAGTGTGTTTTCCTAACCTGTTATGCCTTAAATAAATAGAAAATAGCTGTTATTCCACAGAAACTTTGCTTCTGTGATCAGGACAATGATATTTTGAAATTTGTCTGTTTTCAACAATATTCTCGATTTGCCTTCACTACTACTGAGTAGTCTTCTAGAATATTCTTTAACTGTTCAAACTGTCCAGAATTTTCTAGAAGTTTCCAGAATTATCTAGAAATTTCAAGAAACTTTTAGAACTTTCTAGAATGTAAAAAAAAAAAAAAAAAAAAATCAAAGTTTGTGCTGAATGTAGTCATTTTTCCATAGACTTTAGACATAAGCAGTTGAAATATAACAGAAGCCAGGAACAAAAATTGTGTTACACAGTGTTATTCTTAACCAGTTTGTAAAACAAACTCTCTTTTAAAGTCAATTATTCCCTCGGCCATTCAACTTTTAAATGCAGGTCTGGTGTGTTTTTTGTTGTTGTCATTTTACCTGGCTACTCATTTTAACTCCTTCTCAAAGTCTGTTTTCATCCATTTTTAGTTTTATTGTTCTTATATGTTATATGTCACTGGTTTTATGGGCTGCTCAAACTTAATTGCCCCTTGTGAATTGAATAAAGTTGTTTGAAGATGAAGTAACTGTTAAATATAAAAACAAATAAGCTGATACAAATTTGTTAGATCAAATTCTTTTTCAAAGAGATGTGGACATCTACATTGTCTGGTGAGCCAGGAACAATAAGAACTCCAATGAATTCTTTCAGGATAAATACATTTGTCCTCCTGTCTGATTTGAATTGAATTAGGTCAGTGGTCCTGCCGAGCAGATGCCCGGAAAAGATTGGGAATATGCATATAAATACAATATACATATTCTAGAGGACTTTTGATGTTCTTGTGGTCAAGCGTGGCGAGAATCTTTGAGTCTGACCATGAAGTCCTTATTTATTCAGTGCACATCTTATAGTTGCAACTGAACTTGTACCAGCCTTCATTAGGTCGCCCTTGCAGTCACATGGGGGTTTCTTTTAGTTGTTCTCACTGAGTTCCTAAGGGTCCTTGATGAAATTATGGGTTTTCTTCCATGGTCAGGTCGGTTTGCAGCTGTTCCATAAGTTTTAAACTTCCTTATAATGCTCCCAATAGTGTTTCTTGGAATATTACATTTTTTGGGAAGCAGGGTTGGTGGCCAAGTGATTATGTGTGCTTGGTTTCAGTGCAGAAAGTTCCTGGTTCAAACCTCACCGCTTGTCATTGTTTCAGGAAGGGCATCAGGTGTAAAACGTATGCCAAATCAACATGTAGATCCACCTCAGATCTGCGGTGGTGTCTAAGTGAAAACAAGGGAACAGCTGAAGGGGCTTAATTCGGATACCCAAGGCCTTTCAGGTGTGATGAAATAATCTTCTTTATCAGTTTTTGTGGAAGCTCTTTTGTCATTATAATGGAGGATCATTATTGCATTCCCAAAGCCTGAATTATGTTTCAACTTCACTTTAGGCCATAAAAACTGTCAGACAGCTTTAAAATCAGCATTATATCAGGGTTGAAAAATTGTGACATTACCTAGTGTCAGTCTGTGTGGGCAGTTACCTCTGTCTGCTGCCAGTAGAGCAACACATCAGACAGTGCAAGAGATTAGTGAGGATGAAGTGAGGGCAGCTATGAAGAGGATAAAGAGTGGAAAGGCAGTTGGTCCAGATGACATTCCAGTGGAGGCATGGAAATGTCTAGGAGAAATGGCAGCGGAGTTTCAAACCAGATTGTTTAATAAAATATTGGAAAGTGAGAGGATGCCTGTGGAGTGGAGATGAAGTGTGCTGGTTCCTATTTTTAAGAACAAAGGCAATGTGGATGTGGATTGTTTTTGTGAATTTAGAGAAAGCTTATGACAGTATGCCAAGATAAGAGTTGTGGTATTGTATGAGGAAATCTGGAATGGCAGAGAAGTATGTGAGGGTAGTACAGGACATGCACAAAGACAGTGTGACAGCAGTGAGATGTGCAGTAGGAATAACAGACTCGTTCAAGGTATTACACCAAGGATCAACTCTGAGTCCTTTCTTATTTCCAGTGGTGATGGACAGGTTGACTGATGAGATAAGACAGGAGTCTCCATGGACTACGATGTTTGCAGATGACACTGTGATCTGTAGTGAGAGTAGAGAGCAGGTTGAATCTAGCCTGGAGAGGTGGAGATATACTCTGGAGAGAAGGGGAATAAACGTCAGTAGGAACAAGATTGAGTCTATGTGTGTGAATGAGAGGGAGTCCAGTGGAATAGTGTGGTGACAAGGAGTAAAAGTGGTGAAAGTAGATGAGTTTAAATACGTGCAGTCAGCTGTCCAAAGTAATGGTGTGTGGTAGAGAGGTGAAGAAGAGAGTGGAGGCAGGGTGGAGTGAGTGGAAAAAGGTGGCAGGAGTGATTTGTGGCTGTACAATATCTGCAAGAGTGAAGGGGAAAGTTTACAAGACAGCAGTGAGACCAGCTATGTTGTACGACTTAGAGATGGTGGCACTGGAGGATGTGGCAGAGCTGAAGATGTTGCGATTCTCTTTGGAATTGATGACAATGGGCAGGATTAGGAATTAACATATTAGAGGGATAGCTCAGGTGGGATGTTTGGAGACAAAGTCAGACAAGATTGAGATGGTTTGGACATGTGCAGAGGAAGGACCCAGGGTATATAGGGAGAAGGATGCTGAGGATGAAGCTACCAGGCAGAAGGAGAAGAGGGAGGCCAAAGATGAGGTTTATGGATGTGCTCAGGGAGGACATGCACGTCCTGCCTTGATGGGGTGCGTGAAACTGTAGTTATGTGCATCCATTCTAAACCAGTGATGCGTCTGGGACTGACCTGAAAACAACTGCTCGCATCACTGATGCAAACAGGTAAAGTGGGCCGGTAGACAGAATCAAAGATAGTTCTGTTAAAGACTATTTCTGGGACCAGACTTCTATCACAGCCCCTCTTTCAAACCCAAATTTCTGTACTATAAGGGAGGTTTCCCTGATTTTTCCCAGTTTAATGTGTAATTTAATGTGGGGCACGAACTCAGAAGACAAAGACTGACAGAAAACAGACTTCAATTTTAGATGTTGTAATGAAAGATACCTTCACTAAACAGAAAGTTGCTACAACCAGCTTGCAAGCTGATCACACAGCACTGTCCCTGCCTCTCCTGCCTGTCCTCAGCTCAGCACCCAGATGGGCGGATCATTGCCCTTAGCGTGGATCAGTTAAGTTATATGATTGGTTGAAAGATGTTGTGTTTAACATTTATATGTGGTGACTGCTCACGTTGTATTATCTGAAATGGTATCTGTAAAAGTAAAACTGTGTTTTGTCTGTGTAGCGTGGTAAGCAAAAGAACAATATGTAGCATGGCATTCCAGAGGAGATATGAAGTTATTATTATTTATATAAAGAGATGTGAAGTTAGGGAAGTAGCAAATATCCCATGAGACATACTGCCCAACAGCACACTTTCACATTTACACTACTTGAATCAACATATCATGCCTGGCAACAAAGCCGGCTATTAATTCTAGCAAGTTACCAAAGAAAATTTTTGTAGCTTGGGTTGTTGATGGAAACTGCAGAAAATAATGGATTTTATTTATTGAAGTCATGTTGATTTGAATTAATATTGCAGTAATTAATAAATTCTGGGAGCAAAGATAATTATTCTACTCATAACCAGAGCTGCTCTTACCAGTGCACAACAGGTTACTGATGTTGACCTTTTAGTGCCAAGTGTTGGATCAAAATAAACCAAACCTCTACGTGCCAGAATACACAAATCACTGCCACCAGAATCCTTTCAGTTACCTTTGTTCATTTCTAAATTCAAAGTCTCTGCTGATCTTGGACAAAGTGAGTCAACATTGAGGGTGGTGAAGTCACTTTCCTTCAGTGAGACATTAGAGATTTTACAAAATATGGAGAAATTTTACGGGTGATTCTTAAATTACGGGCACTTATTATGTCCTTTGATCATATTGTATGAAAAACAGAAAAATGGGGAAATTTCACAATTTTATAGTTATCTTTACAATGAAAGTGTGTTAAGAAATGTGTTCTAGTAGTCTATGATGACTTTTTCACCTTTTTTCAGCATTATTATATGCAAATATTGCCGTTTTGTGCTTGTCCCACACCCAGACTTCTGATCTTCAATGATAAAAATGAATGGTAAAGAAACGTTTTTTCTAATGTTTTAAAATATCTCTGAATAAAATATCAGTAAAATAATCAAAACATAATTGGGGTATTCAATGTCATACAACTGTTGTGATTTTTTTTTAAACAAAATGTAGTTGTCCCACACTATTGCCGTAATTTCCACCACAACACTGTAATGTCCCTTTAAACAGTTTGTATGAAAGATTGTTTGGGTAGTTTCTATGGAGATAAACAGTGACATCAGAGCACATGTATATAGCGCCAAATCACAACAAACAGTTGCCCCAAGGCGCTTTATATTGTAAGGCAATGGTGTGGTGGAAATTACATTTACAAGGCCAATAGTGCCCGTAGTTAAAGAATCACCCTTACATGTATCTTCCATCAAAACCCTTCTCATCCTGTTGTGTAAGTATTCATAGAATCACTGGAGGAATACCTGATGAGGAAAACATTTTACAGTTACAACAACATGTTCTAAAGTATCAGTAATACAAACAAAGCTGAGTGAACAAATCTGTTCTGTAGAACAGATTTGGAGGATTAAAAACAGCATCCAGCCCTTTACCTGTTTTGCTCTCTTCTTTTAAATGACTCATTTTATCTTCCTGGTCTGTGATCATTCGTTCATCAGCAGGTGTTAGCTGTAGTTTCAACATGTCCCTCAGCTGCTGGACTTCAGATATGTTTGTAGAAAGACTTTAAAACACACAAAAGAAAGAGAGTCAATGACCAAGTGGAAGAAAGACTAAAAACAGGCCGATTTAATCATCTGCTGCTGATCTACTGCCCAGGCTGACCAATCATAAGTGTGAGACAACACACGAAATGTCCCTTTTCTGGGACAGACATCCGAAAGCAGGAGACACCAACAATGAAACCAAACATCACCTGACGTGCATGTTTTTTGTACTGATATGAGAGAGTGAGACGAGAGATGATATTAATGTCCATAAGATGTACCTTTAAGTCAAACTAATGTTCTAAACTTAGATGGTCAGTAATCAGAAAGAGAAAAGAAAACAATGAAACATTGTCCACATTTTGAAGCAAAGTAATGGGACATTTGTCAAATACTGTGGCAACAAATTTCTAACATTAATTTTAAGAAATCATTGTGTGTTGCCATATGGAAAAAAATGTATCACCTTTTTTTTTTTTACCCCATATTAACAAATTTTGATCTTGACTATAAAACATAATTTGACTTAAGTCTGAAGAAAACATGTCAGATTGAAAAATCAGTGTTAGATTAAAATAATTTTTCAAACACTCTCAAAGTATTTGTAATTTAACAATGGTTTGGTAGCAGTGTGAGAGACAAAGAAAACACTGTGAAGCTCTGATAATGTGCCAAACATCAGGGGGACTCCCTCTGATATAGATCTAGCAGAGATAGATGTACATACAGTACATTCACAAGCAGACAAACGGCCAAAACACAGTGGGTGATGCTGCCTCAGATTTATCCATTAAACTCCATAAATCCTCCCTCTGACACTCAGTATCATGACAGCTGCCCCCCCAATCTCACTGTCTCATCAGTCCTCCTTTTTATGCTCCTCAAATAACATGTCTGCAGCTGCTCACATGTCCAACAACTCTTCCACTCTCAGAATGTGCAATAAATCATTTGTATTATCAACACGATCAGGAGCCATAATTCACCTACAGTGTTAAAGAGGATTTTAAAGTCGTCTTATCCAGATAGATGTTCAAATTTTTTCTTAATATGGTTATTTTTATTATAGGGCAGCGTGGGGGTTAGTGTGCTTGCTTCCAAACCAGAAGGTAATCGGTTCAAGAGCACCTCTGCTCATTCTCCATGTCATGTGGAATTGTGCCAGGAAGAGCATCCAGTGTAATACTTGTGCCAAATCAACACGCAGATACATATCAGACCTGCTGTGGCAACCGTGAGCAAAAAGAGAAGCTGAAATAACTTATGATGGTTATTTTTGTTATCCAGTCTCCTGCTTTTCATGTCAACTTGTGTCTCTGTTTATCTGTGCAGTTGGAACATCAGCAGTTTCCTTCAGGATAAATTAAAGTCTTCTGATTCTAAATGATTCGAGGGAAACCATGGTGTTGTGCTCAGAGTTCAGCAGTTTGGAGTCATGACGTTGATTCATAAGCTTCAGATTTTACGAATTGTGTACATAGTAACATTTTTTGTGTGTATAAATTAAGGAAAAACTATAATCAATAGTATCGATTGATCGGCTTCATCAGTCCATCACTAAGCTGAAGAACTCCAACACAAACTAACAGCTATCATCTGGATGTGGTGGAGTTGGTCTGAAATAAAGTTTAGTGGACAAACCTGCTCTGAATCAGCAAACTTCAAGCTTGAAAACAGCATCCAGCACGTTGACTAGTTTCTTCTCTTCTTTAAATCCACTCGTTTCTTTTTATTGCTCTGTGAGGTTTGTTTCTACCAACTCAAATATCTCGGAATTAGCAGCAGTTAGCCGCTGTTTCTCCTTCTCAGCTGTTCCACCTTTTCGCGCTTCCGGTTTACTGTCGACCTTTGTGCTTCTGGAGCTCTTTAAAAACATATTCGAGGATCACAAAGTGAAGTTTGATCTGTTCAGAGAAGAGTTTCCAGCTTCTCCAGCTAACTAGCTTTAGCCTCGGACAACAACAGGAAACATTTATTCTACGTTGGGACAAACCGGTTTACAGGCTGATTACCGCCACCTGCTGGACTAGAATATGGACATGTTGTCGACGTCCATAGTGAAGTGGCCGGGGCATCAACTGAAATCCAGAAAGAGCTGACTTTCGTCCGTTGGCATACTTGTGTAGTTTTTTTTCCCCATTAGGATTCAAGCCGTGAAAACAGCAAGGTGATCGGAATAATATTTTTGAGAATAAGTCATTTCTGAAAACAAGACTGTTTATGTCGCACTTCCGCAGTAAGAGCCTGTATTTCAAAATAAAAGCCGGTGAGGTTTCTAGAGTTCATCAGTTTGCCGATTCTCCAACATCCCAGACAGCAGATTCAAATCTGGCCATTTTCTGTCTGAATATGACCCCAAACCCAGAATAAACATGTTCACACTACAGACAAAACTGCAGAAATGTTGCCCTCATGCGTCCGATAAAAGTATTTACAATTTTAAAGGCAGAAGTACAAACAGAAAGTGTAAACAAAACCTGATCGACTTTCTAAACACTTGTGTAGATAGATTTTGTAACCTCCAAACAAATGTAACTTATATTCCAGAAAATACAGAACTTAAAATGATCAGAGCAGCTGAACGGCAGCGTTGTAAATCTGGACGCCCTGTTGTCCTCAGTTCATGTCCGTGTCTTCTGTCATGTTGATCTTCCAGCATTTCTGCTGCCAAATTTTCTTCATGACAGAATCAGAAATGCCGATGATTCAGGAAAAATGTTCACCTTTAAGACACTCCTTGTTCCACCTCCACCACTGACCTCTGACCTTACAGGTATAGCAGCAGACATCATGAACCAGTTCTAGTTAATAACCAGAGCTCACCCCGGTTTATTCTCCCAACTATTTCCCCGCACTATGCAGGCGAGGAAAATGATCACATACCCCAAATAAAATTCTTTCTCAATGGCTATAAATTTTGTAAGAGTCATTTTAGTGTTTACACTATTGTGTAAATAGACTTTTGAATGAAACTTGAAGTACCAGCTGAAATGTTGACAGCAGTGTGTCAACTGGATCAGGGAACAAAAATTTGCTGGAAATATTTTTGCTGGAAGTTGTGATTCTTTTCCAAAACTTTACTGAAAATCTGCAAATTTTCCTGAAAGCCATCCTTTTTTTCTACCAGAGAACATGAAATTCAGGAACATGCTCAATTTATTGGGGAATTTTGTAGTTTTCATAAACAAGAGTTGATATTTTTCCCCAAATTCAAATTTCAAAATTCTGCATTGAAGAACATAGCTTTGACAAATCAAAACCATCAGAAATAAAATATATCAGAAACTGGAGGAGAAGCAGCATTTTGGGTGAATTTTATTATTTTCCAAAGAACTAGTCTGTTTACAACAAAATTCTAAATTTGGCGAGGAAGAATTGTGAAGTATTTAAATGAATCAATCAAAACCATCAGAATTATGATCAGAACGTGAAGAAGAAAATAAGTTGTGATTAATTTCACTATTTTCATCACAATTAAAAATTTTAAAATTCTGTGAGGAACAATTATGAACAGAGCAGAAAAAAGAAAAAAAAAATTCATAAACTGTTCACCATCTACCTTTTTATAAAAACCCTTTCGCGATCTCGTGTCCAAGGATTTAAGGTAAAACAAGGTGGAGACAGTTAAGAAAACAGCAAATTGTTCTCCTGCTGAACAAGATTATATTTCACTCACTAACCATTGCTGCTCTTTTCTAATGCAACATCATATTATGGACTTTTTTGAAATTTGTTTTAATTTGAATTTATTAGGCACACATATACTTAAGTTTAATCTCCACATTATTTAAATACTTCAGGATAAACATTTTAAGGGGACAGATTTTCTACATCTTTTACTTCATTCAACAGCAATTAAAATCTATTGGGCTCAATAAAAGAAATTTTTTGCAAGACTATTTGCTGCAGTTTTCACGAATCAACACAGAGTAGCTTTAGTCTGAACAGCAGAGCTGCATCAGCTACTAACACCGTGAGACAGTGTAAATGAAAACTCTTCTTTTTATTAAGTTTGTTGTTCGTGTTGGATGAATTTACTCTGCAGCACGTTTATTATTTTTTTGACTAGTCTCACGATGTGGCTCCGTGTTTGTGGACATTGCGCCCCGGGGATGCAGTAAATTTTATATCTTGTATCCAGCCTTGATGATTTTGCGTCAAGACGGTGTCAGTGTGAACTCTGCCTTTTGAACAGCACAGATCCTTCAGAACTTTAGCCAAATAAGACAAGTCCAAGTTTTCTTTCTAAAGTGGTCAAAGTTGAGTTTTGGAGCTTTCCTGAGAGTGCACGTGCACGTTGTGACCACAGTCTGTGATAATTGTGTGAAGCTTTTACACAAAAACTGCATTGATGAATCCACCCTGTTGATGAACAGATGAAAGTTCTGATCAAATCTAATAAGAATCCGTCTGATAAAGGTGTTTAATTCGTTACTTGATTCACATAAAAAAAAAGTGTGCATCCTTTCTCTTCAGGTGGTCGACACACAGCACTGTGTTCAACAAAAATACACAAACACACTGCTTCACTTTAAATACACAAGTCTATTTAAGATAATCTGTGTCACTGTTTGAGAGCACAGAGTCAGTAAGAACAGACAGCGAACTCTGCAGCTGCAGACAATCTCTGCAGGCGTCTGGGGCAGGGGCGGAGCCAAAGGGGTGAGGAGTAGGGAAGGGGCCCCCCAAACCCCTTAAAGGTCTACTTCTGCAGGAATTTGAAATACATATTTTGCACATAAAAAGAATCCTCCTCATCATAAGATTCTCATACTTTTCAGTGTGCCAGATTCCTGGTTCAAACGTCAGCCCTGCCACATTTCTCCAAGTAATGTGAAGTTGTGTTAGAAGGGCATCCGGCATAAAACTTCTGCCAAATCAGGATGAAGCTCTACAGGGTGTCCCAAAAAAGTGCCACAAAATCATTTGACTAATTCTGCAACAACTAATGTGTTTTGTTTTTTTTGAGACATCAAGATATATGTGAGTAGTGTCTTCTGATGTAGTTTGAGACTGGTCCAATAAGGATGCTGCTTACAATCGAGCAAAAAGGGAAACTGGTGTAATTCTACTTTTGAGACCTAAATTTTGTGAATGCCAAAACTCTTACAAACTGAGGTGAAATTAGAAATGAACATGAGGGATAAAATTTCCTGAGATATGCTTCAAGATGACAAATGACAGATATCAGTATCCAGAAGTGTTTACATTTTCTACAGCTTTATTTTTGTGGTACTTTTTTGGGATACCCTGTACCTTCTATCTGCTGTGGTGACCCCGAGTGAAAACATGGGACCAGTCAGTCATCGGGATTTACTTACTTTTATACAATGATCATTGGCTTACTATTTGTAATATTTCAGAATAACGTAATTTTGAAGAAAAAAAAAAAAATCAACAACCAAAAAAAAAAACCAAACAAACAAACAGGATGACTCCCGGGAAATTCTACTCAGAGAGATTTCATGTGATGTCATAATTCACAGCAGAGCTGCAGGGCGCCATGATGGACCGCCGTGCTGTTGTTATAAGGCAGACAGCTAGGGTTGACTACAATTGGATAGGATTTAGTGCTACATTATAGTTTTGTCATCTTGTGTGCACATTCTGCTTCCATAAGGCCCACTGTTTACAAAGTATTCACCGACTGTAGCACCACAATTTATGATGCTGAAAAAAAAAATTGCTGTCTTTGGGACTGACGGATTTAAATCTGCACTGCAACTTTTGTATTCTGTTGTTATGTTATATTGCAGTGTTTTGTTTGAACATAGCACCATTTTATTGATCATATTATGGGAGCTGTCTGGACTTTGAAAATATTTGCACAAGATATACAAAGGAATTCTGTTTTTATTTAGGTTATTTCATTGAATTATTTTTCATTGTTATTTATGTTATTTTCATGTGTTTGATCAAATATCAAATCTTTAAGGTCTGTCATACAGCTTTTGTCAATCTATGATCTAAATCATAATCTTTCCTAAAGAAGTACGTCCCTTTGGATGTTCCCTTGTTTGCACACGGGGGTTTTCCACAACAAATCTGAGGCTTCGGGCACCAAAATGGCTAGAACCGGCTCTGAGACAAATTGAAGGAAACCCGTCATAGCGAAGGAGAACTTTAACCCCTGTATCAATTGCTTTCTATGACCATGCTGTTTGCAGATCATTTTCAGGGTTTTGGTATTTCATTGGTATTTCGTCTTGTATCATGTGTATTTTCAGATGGCTCTTTTGTCCAAATCTTCGACCACATTCAGAACAGACAAATGGTTATTGTCTTTCATTTGTCTTGAATTTCCTTCTAATAGAGTGTAGTGGGCCCCAGACATGGGGTCTAAAGTTACACCCTTAACATTACTGACATTGTATTAGAGGGCTCTCCTTAAGATGGTGACCTATCCTCTCCTCAAATACTGCCTTTGATCTCCTCTCCCACTTCTCACATTTGAGTAAGCGAAGCAGTGAAAGATCTTTTTCTTCTCCCCAATGGACCGATTTACAATGGTGTAGTTTCACTGGATTGTTTTGGCCCTTTGATGGTGTTGTTGCTGGGATCCAGGATCAGAACTATCTGGTGGATGACCCAGCTGAATGCTGCCACAGGAGAGATGTCTCCCCACAGCACTAGGAGAAACTGCATCATCGCTTTCTTCACACGCCCTGGTGCTTAGGCACTTTGTGGAGTTTTTAGCTGGGGTTTGTTTTCTTTTAAACATCCTCATACCAAGATCTCTCCTGGCAAACCCCTTCACAGTGGAACCGAGGACACTCGAGGCTCGGTTATGAATCATCATGTGTTTGTTCAGGTTGCCCTTTAGCCCAAATCTTTTACCACACTGAGAACAGACAAATGCTTTTTGTCCTGTATGAATTATCATGTGCATTTTCAGGTGGCTCTTTTGTCCAAATCTTTTACCACACTGAGAACAGACAAATGGTGTTTGTCCTGTATGAATTATCATGTGTATTTTCAGGGTGCTCTTTTGTCCAAATCTTCGACCACATTCAGAACAGACAAATAGTTTTTGTCCTGTGTGAATTATCATGTGTTCGTTCAGGCCGTTCTTTCGTCGAAATCTTTTACCACACTCGGAACAGACAAATGCTTTTTGTCCTGTATGAATTATCATGTGTATTTTCAGCTGGCTGTTTTGTCCAAATCTTCGACCACATTCAGAACAGACAAATGGTTTTTGTTCTGTATGACTTTTCATGTGTTCATTCAGGCTGTTCTTTCGTCCAAATCTTTTGCCACACTCAGAACAGACAAATGGTTTTTGGCCTGTATGAATTTTCATGTGTTCGTTCAGGCTGTTCTTTCGTCCAAATCTTTTGCCACACTCAGAACAGACAAATGGTTTTTGGCCTGTATGAATTATCATGTGTTGGTTCAGGCTATTCGTTCGCCCAAATCTTTTACCACACTCAGAACAGACAAATGCTTTTTGTCCTGTATGAATTATCATGTGTGTGTTCAGGTTGCTTTTTAGTCCAAATCTTTTACCACACTCAGAACAGACAAATGCTTTTTGTCCTGTATGAATTATCATGTGTTTGTTCAGGCTGTTCTTTTGTCCAAATCTTTTACCACACTCAGAACAGACATATGGTTTTTGTCCTGAATGAATCATCATGTGTCTGTTCAGGTGGCTCTTTCGTACATATCTTCGACCACACTCAGAACAGACAAATGCTTTTTGTCCTGCCTGAATTCTAATGTGTTTGTTCAGAGTGCCCTTCTGTTTCTGTCTTTTACTCTGATCAGAACAGCTAAGTTGTTTTCTTCCTGCTTGCCTCTCCTTTTGTTGCTCTGAATTGTTAATATGACCAGATGCTTTTACATATTCAGAGCCTTTGAATTGTTTCTCATCAGTGTTGCTTGAACTAACAATATTGATATTTTTTCGACAGTTAAATTTGACTGAAGTTCTCCAGTCTGTTTCCAGTCATAACTGTCATCAGTCTCAGTTCCAGAACTGTCTGAACTCCTGCCACTGGTAACTGGTTGTAAATGACTGTTTGGACCTGAGTTGCTGGCTGGTTTTGGTCCTCCATCGTCCCCTCCATCAGCTTCTGCTGTCAGTGTTCTATGTACAGATGAGCTGCTGGCTCCAGGCTCAGCCTCTGTGCTCTCATCACTTCGGCTTTGATGAAGCTGTGATGGCGCTGGTTTTTCATCATCATTTTCACTCTTCACAGGGACGGCAGTGAAACCAAACTTGGTGAGATCTGCCTCCTCCAGCTGCTGAAGCTGCTCTCCCTGCTGACTTATCCACAGCTTCTTTTCTTCTTTAATGTCCTCCTGGTCAACTCTCAGATTCCATTCCTGGTGTTCAGGGAGAGTTTCTTCTTTAATTACCAACAACGGCTGCATGTCTGCAATGAAACAAATTAGCAATAACTGTTAGAACAAATACTCATTAAAATAATCAGAGTGGTGAGTTTGACCTGATGACAGTAAGTTATTACACTGATGGAACTGATAAAGTGGAAATGTACATCATGATTTGTTTTACATTTCACAAATTTTAAATAATGTCCACAACTGTAAAGGGACCTTGACACTTGGATGAATTTGATTGCTGTACTGGCACACAATCTGGTGTGTCAGTGAATAAACTTGTTGTAAACTGTGCGTGAACTGTGCACAGCTGCGAGCCAGTGTGCAAAGAAATCTGTGACATGTTCAAAAATTCTGGCATGCATTCTTGTCGTGAATGTTGTCTCACCAATTCGAAAAGACTGTCACTGCGTGCCAATGCACATCTGAACGATTGAGATGTTATGAGATGAGATAATAAATGTAATTTTACAGATATGTTATCAAACTCATGAGAAGGAATGAAAATGCAACTGTTTACTAAACCATGTATATAATAAATAATTACCTTTCAGACTATTCCAAATGCATTCTCCATCGCACAAAGCACATGAGAAAAACTGCAGGTACAGCTAATTTCTCTGTAATTGTGAGAGTGATGAGAGATGGGTTAAGGTTCTGACAGTTCCAACAGCAAATGAGTCATGAGCTATGAAATGATTATTTTATACAACGTGGCATCAAACAGGACAAAGCATGGCATCCAGTGGGACTCACTGGCATGACTAATTGTGCAGCAGTGCAGGGATCAAATCTGTGCTTGTGTCAAGATGGCTTAATGGTTTATTTTCTGGATTGCCACAAAATAGTATAGGATGTCTACAGATAGGACAGAATACAGCTGCTCGAGTTTCGATGAAAATCAGGAGCTTTGATCACAGACATTCTGGCTTCCCTTCACTGGCTCCATGCGCCTCAAAAAGCAGATTTCAAGGTTTTGTTGCTAACATATAAAGCTCTAAATGGTCATGAAGTCAACTCGGGATGGGTATTGATAAGATTTTATGATACCATGATCGATTCCGCATATCAATCCGATTCCTTATCAATTTCCTTATCGATACCTCTTGTGAACTTTATGTGTACTAAAAGTAGTAGTTTTGAAGTTATTAATTCCAACCAGAGTCTGTCTCAGCAGAGAGCGGCGCAGCGTTTGCAGCTGTGCCAACGGAACAGAGGATGATTCTCATTTCTTGACTGCAACCAGACAAGAGTCCCAGTTAGTGACTTTATGCCACACAAAAGTGACTCAAGATTAACATATTTTAATGGCTTTGAGAGGGGTTAAGAAGCAGACTTGCCACTTCTGAAGAGCAGCAAATCAAAGAACCAACAAGCCAGTGGATCGAAGCATTGCTTCATTGAGTCATGCTTTAAACTGGAGTCGCGCTGCAGAAACAGTTGATTACAGACTCGCTGCAGGGTCTCCAATCAACAAACACCCTCAAAAACAACGGCTGCTCTGAAGGACCGATAAGGGAATCGTTAAGCAAAAAGACTATTGATATCGGTGGGTCAAATCATTTCTTCACGATACAGTGGATCGAAGCATTGCTTCATTGAGTCATGCTTTAAACTGGAGTCGCGCTGCAGAAACAGTTGATTACAGACTCACTGCAGGGTCTCCAATCAACAAACACCCTCAAAAACAACGGCTGCTCTGAAGGACCGATAAGGGAATCGTTAAGCAAAAAGACTATTGATATCGGTGGGTCGAATCATTTCTTCATGATACCCAAAAATAACTGGTTCTCGATACCCAACCGTAAACTCAACTATCTTGCTGAACTTGTTAAGCCTTATGTGCATCCTCATGCCCTGTGCTCCTTGGATGCAGATTTGCTCTGTGTCCCAAGGTTTAAAAAAGTCAGCAGAGTTGAGAGCCTTTTCTTGCTGTAATGACCTGGTTTTTTGATGAAACTGTCCTGAACAAAGAGCTCAGAAGTTTATGATTTAAATACAGAAAAGACACTTTATTGAAATCTCATGTGAAGTCACAGATCTGGGTTCTAACCGAACGCAGCTCATGCAGAAACTTGTTCAAGAACTACAAACACAAATACAGTGGCTTTTTATAGAATATTGGAGTCTTCTCCCCGTTACAAAGGGCGGGCCTATTCTCACAACCGGTTCCTATTGGCTTCACATGGGAATGAGAATGGGCAAAGAAAAAAAAACCTTTGAAAATGGTCAGTAGTCTGGATGCTGCCGTAGGCCCGCAGTGGGCTACAGGGGCAACTCCCCTGGTGGAAGAAACTCATAGGATTTGAGAATGTTAGAGGCCTTTTGGGGCCACTACAGAGACCTAATCTCGTGACTTTCCATTTTATATTTTTTGTATGTTGGGGTATGTGGAAACCTTACTGTAACAAAGGAATCTGTCTATGTAGACCTTCTTTCAGTGATACCTGCCTAGTGCTATAAGATATGTACTTACTATAAATGTCATTGCATTGGACAGATATCACTGAACTTGACAAAACTAGTGTTTTTCCTTAACCTGCAATGAGCTCTGAAACACACTAGAACTTCATGCATGCATTGAATGGTTTATTTATTAAAGAGAAAAACTGAAGGAAATCAATTTTAAGGTCTGACAGAAGATTCTGTAGGAAGTATTTTAGCCAGAAGGTCAAGTGAGAGGAAGAAGTGGCTTTTTAAATACTTGAAAGACATTGGACTCATTGAGACGATTTAGTACGGCTATAACGGACTGATGCAGAAGGTGGCAGCAATGCAACATGAAGTGTTTGCCTGGCCTTGTTTTGTGTCATATTTTTTTTCCAGCACAACCTCACCTGTGTGACTTCAGTTTTTCTTTCATTCTGACATACTGCATTAAAACAGTGACCCTACATTCACCCCAAAACCTAAAATTCAAATCAGAAAAAAGTTTGGGTTTTTTTTACTGTGAAAACCTTAAATATATTTAATGAACCATTTTTATAAGCTAGAATGCAAATTCTAAATTGTAAATTTCAAAAATATATGTGAAAATGTAGCATGAACAAAGTTATATATAACAATTCACATTAAAATGCAGGAAGTGCTTCAGGTGTTTTTTGTGGCTATTTACATGCAATAAGATGCCACACAAACTATACTTGTGCCACTCAGAAAAACAATTCCTGTCCAATGCACATCAGAAGCCCCCCAAAATAAGATATTCTACCTCAATATCCATATGTATTTTCCCTAATTCCTTGTTATTGTAGCATTTTTATTGGTGTTGGTACAGACTGTCCTGACTAGGGATGGGTATCGAGAACCGGTTCCTTTCGGGTATCGTTAAGAAATGATTCGATCCACCGACATCAATAACCTTTTTACTTAACGATTCCCTTATCGGTCCATCAGAGTGGCCGTTGTTTTTGGGGGTGTTTGTCAGGAAAATTATAATTTCTCTACATTGATTACAGACCCTGCAGCGGGTTTGTAACCAACTTTTCTGCAGCGCAGCTTTGCTTTGAACCTTGAACCAATCGAAACAGTGATTTTAGCGTAGTAATGTCGAGGGAGCGAAGCGACTGGGGGTGGGGGGGGTGATGTTGCAGAAGGGGGGAAGCTTTTGAAAATTCAAGGTAAAAATTGGCCATTCTAGGGGTACCCAAAGGGGAAAAGCCAGGTACAACAGCCCAAGTCCCTTCATCATGACCAGAAGGCTGGGGAAGTTTGTTGAATGGGCAATCTCATTCTGGGTTAGCCAGTACATGGCCCTCAGTGAGGCAGTCGGAGTCCGTGCACATTTTTAAGTCAAGACTTAAAACTATTTTTATTCTCTTTCTTATGAGTAGTTTTTATTTTGTTATGTTTTATTATTTTACTTCTGTTTTTAATTAGGTATTAGAATTTTTTTATTTATTTTAATTTTTTTTTTATGTTGAACTGTTCTGTGAGGCACCTTGAGATGGCTTTTGTTGTAATTTGGCGCTTTATAAGCTGATTAAGTTGAAATTGAATAACATTTTATTGAGTCTTAAAGTAAATAAATATGAAATTGGTTACTGGATCCTTAAACTCTGGACATAAACTCTACATGGTGGATCCTTGATCTCTGGACAAAAACAGAAATCAAATCTCTTAGTTTTGTCAAAAGCATTTCCTTTCAGACATTATTATTGGCATGAATGTATTTCCATACCTGTGAGCTGAGCTCTAACTGCAGATGTGCTGCATGTCAGGTTTATAAAGAATGCAAGACGTCTCATTTTGGGAGGAAAAAACGTTTTAGTCGACTGTAGTTTATTGTCTGCATTGCAACGTTTGTAAGGTGTCATTTTATTTAAAGCGGCGATTCGTTTTGAAGTTATTAAATCCGAGCGGACTCTGTCTCGGTAGAGCGCCGCGCAGCGTTTAAAGCTGTGACAACGGAACGGAGGATGATTCCCGTTTCCCGACTGCAAGACAAGAGTCCCAGTTAGTGACTTTAATCCACACAAAAGCGACTCATGATATTTTTCAGAGGGGTTAAGAAGCTGACTTACCGCTTCTGAAGAGCAGCGAAGCAAAGAGCCACGAGCCATTGGATCGAAGCATTGCTTCGATTCACGCTTCAAACTAGAGTCGCGCTGCAGAAACGGTTGATTACAGGCTGTACTGAAAATCGTAACGGTCCAAAATTATAGTGTAACGGGCCGTAACGACGCAAGTTTGGGCTAGCTAGAACCCTGATATATATACATTTTTAGGGGTGCTTAAAATATATTAGGGGTGCTTGAGCACCCCTAAAAATAGTTCCGCCCCCGATGCTGCACTCACTGCAGTTTATTGTTTGGAATAGTCCCAGATTGCATTTCAGAGCTTCTGGAATTCAAACATTTTAGTGTGGGTGGTGTTGGGGGGTAATTTTGGGTTTCAGATTTTTTTTGTTTTTCACTACTTTCATCCCTGAATATGTGAAATCATGAGTCACTTTTGTGCGGATTAAAGTTACTAACTGGGACTCCTGTCTTGTTGCGAGAAAGAAACGAGAATCATCCTCCGTTCTGTTCACACAGCTCCAAACGCTGCGCGGCTCTCTGCCAAGTCAAGTTACAACGATAGAATCCAGTCTGAATTAATAACTTCAAAGGGAAACACCGTTTTGTTTATTTTTATTTATGTCCAGAGATCAAGGATACAGTGACCAATTTCATATTTATTTACTTTAAGACTCAATGAAATACATAGAAAACCTGTAAAGCCTACTTTTAGTTCAAAATTCACAAGAGGTATCGATAAGGAATTGGATCGATAAGCAGAATCGATAATGGCATCGATAGATAAAATCTTATCAATACCCATCCCTAGTCCTGACTGTGTTAGTGGCCAAAAAAAAAAAAGATGATAGAAAAATGTGTTTTGGACTTTGGGGGAGTGTCTCTAACTTAACTCCTGTGTTCTCCGGCCCTGGAGCCTGCTGACTGCTGGGGCAATGTGCATCTCCACCCTGCTGTGATTCAAGACTCAGCGCTGGAGCAGAAGCGCATGAGTCCTGGAGAAGATGAAAAGAGAAGCATGTGGTCCGATCCACTGGGCTGATCTGTGCAGACAGATCAGTGAATCCACCTGCTCTGGTTTGTCCAGACCAGAACAGTAAAGTCCACTTCATCAGATTGATCACGCTCTAGTTCAGACTCTGATGATGCGCTCCGCGCTTCAATCGTCTTAATGCAGTTCAAAAAAACACGCTAAAACACACTCCAAGCATGGTGGGTTTGATGACAGAGGAGTTTGTCATCAAACCCACGTAGAGTAGGTGATTGTGACTGGTTAGCTCCTGAGTTTATCACCAATGGTAACGCCCTCTCTCTCCTGCAGTAGAATTAGGAAATTATTCGTTTTTGCTGCGGGTGTCTGCAAAACACGGAGCGAATATGAGAATATTATCCCCCCAAAACTTGCGGAAATTATGAATCATAATTCAAATTATACTTGGCCTATTAACAAAATTTCAAGTATGCAGGTTGAATTCCACTCGCTCAACACGCATTCAAACAGACAGAGTGCAGTGGATTGAGTGTTACATCCACTTAATTAGGTCATGTGACTTTTGACGCGAGGGCGCATCATTGGACTCCAGAGGCTTAATCATACTTTGTTTCCAAACAACCCAATATGACAGGAGCTGATACCAAACATTCCAAGGCACCAAAGCAGTTCACACATATTTCAGCATTTTACAATATTCAGTCAAACTGTGTTCCAGTTTGGCTGAATTTTTGTACAAAAAATGTTCCAATTTTGGTAAAAACTGATGCAAATTATTGGTTGAGTTAAAAGGGTTTTAAAAAGGAATACTTTGTACAATCTGTCATGCTTCGTTATGTTATGGGGTAACGTGTCACATTCATAGAATACAATAGACATCAACCTAGTTTGACCTTTACTTTGGATACCAAGTATTCAACACAGACAAAATTATTCAATTTTTAATCCTATTAGCTCAACCAATAATTAGCATCACTTTATTGCCAAAACTGGTGCAACTTCAACATCTGACCCTTGTAACAAACTGAAATTGATCTTTGTCATTATTTGTGCTGTTTTTACCCTGTAACTCCACAACATTTAGTCACGGATAGTCTAAACCAGGGGTAGGCAACCTGTTCCAGAAAAAGCCATGAGGGTGCAGGTTTTCTTTGCAGCCACTTACTCCACCAGGTGATTTCACTGATTAACTGATTCCATCTGCTCAAAGTGATATTAATCAGTAAAATCACCTGGTGGAGTCAGTGGCTGCAAAGAAAACCTGCACCCTCATGGCTCTTTCTGGAACAGGTTGCCTACCCCTGGTCTAAACTATACCTTTTTGCAATAGTTATGATGACACAAATAATAAAGAATTATTAACCAACTGCAAGGTCTTAACAGGGAAATATCAGAGCAACGTGTTGTCAGTATGGACCTCGCTTATGCTTTGTCCATGCGAAAAACATGGAGGTCTGATATTCCCGTACAGACCGAGCAAGTGAGGTTAATAATTAATTTTTATATATATATATAAAAACACGCGAATATGAAAGTTGCTGACGGCTCATAGACAGAGCTCATAGTCAGAGCGGAAGTGAAGCCATTCGCTTCACCTCTGAGCCTTGAGCAGCAGAGGTTAAGTTCACCTCCAAAAAAAAAAAAAAAAAAAAAAAAGTTCACCTCCTCTGCTTCAGAGCTCTGAAGCTGAGATGAACTGTGGCTCACCTCAACTCACCTCCGAGTTGATGGACGGTGTCCCGACAGAACACCAAAGCAGAGCAGGAAGTTGATAAAAAATGGTCAAGATCGAGCTGGTAAGCTTTCAATCTGTGTGTTTTTTCAGTGCTGTCTAGATAATTATGGAGTACGTTCATGTGCAAATTGGTTTCTTCTAATCGCGTTTTTAGCTTCTTGGTTTGTAAAGAAAATACGCGTTTCGGACCGACTGTCATGGAAACACCGGTGTATTGAAAATATCTGACCGGTAATCAGCCAATTAGAGTGCGCGTAGCGTCGCAGCCATATAATAATATGACATACCTTTCAATATGATTGGAAGTTTTAAATTTTGACACTAGTGTAATTCCTCATTGACCCCCGTAGATCATAAGAGGTCAGCTCCAGGATGCCTCCACATCTGAAAATAAGTATTAGTTCATTTAGAATCTTCTTTCGGCTGCTCCCGTTAGGGGTCGCCACAGCAGATCAATCGTTTCCACCTTATTTAGAATATGTGTGTCAAATTTCAATGCCGTATGGGCCTTTCACACTGAACACGTCAGAAGCATCAAAAAATCGGTCTAAAAAGCATTATATCCAATGAGACGTGTTGCTTTTTTCAGATGCGTCAGAAGCGTTGCGTCAAAAGCCGAGCTAAAGTGACGCTTCCCACGGAAGCGCGCATTGCGGCTTGTCGGCAGGCAGACGCGGTCAAAGTTCAATCCAATCCAACTTTCGACGCGCTCAGCCTGACATAACTTCACGCTGTCCAGTAGGATTGATGTGTTGGGCCAAAACACGGAAGACTAGTGGCAGAAACCACTGATCTGTACAAAACGGATCGGTGCAGAAACCACTGATCTGTACAAATCAGAAACGTGTCACAGGACTTTTCATTTATGGAGCAGTTTTCTGAAGAAAAATCCTTGGAAATGTTTTTTTGTTGTTGTTTGTTACCTCAGAATTTCTGATTACTGTTAAAAAAAAGTTTAGAACACTTGTAATTAAAATAGCTAAATAAATCAATAAATGGTTCTTTAGAAACCTTTCATCTGTAAATTAAAACCACCTGTTATTTCAGATTAGATAATTTCTTGTTTAACATAAGGAACCTAGGACATTTATTTTTAGACAAAATAACATGGAAATCTGTACTTTTTTTAAGTTTGGTAGATTATTTATATCTCATTTAAAAAAGAAAGACACTGTAAATAAATACAAATATTTATTATAAATGCAACAGGAAATAATTTAACAATGACTGCAGTCTGATTGTAAAGTAGGATTTCTATGGCATAAACCTCGTGGTGAATTTTTTTATACTCATTTTAACTTGTAATTTTGTCAAAATATGTAATTGCCTTTAATGTTATCAGGACAGAGTCATTTCTAAAATATGAATTTGAGCACAATAAGTGGAGAGCTTCTACCTGTACCTACCTAACCTGTTCTACCTGTACCTGTCTTTTGACTTTGATTCGTGGACATTTTTAATGATCCGTTCATTTATTGTTAAAATATAAAATTAAACAGCTTTTTAAAACTAATACAATAGTTGCTGTTGAAAGGGCCTTTTATTTAGAATTAGGTGATGTTATGCTGGATTCTCGGGGCCAGATGAAGGTCTCTTCTGCAGCTTTGAACTCTGGTGGTGTTGCTGAAGACACTTTTGTGTCCTATTTTGAAGAGCAGAGATGTTTTCTTTCGACTGGACTTCATGGTGTTCAGCTCATCAATGGAAGTCTGTTTGTCTGCACAGCAAATGTTCCTGATTGGGACAAATAAAAATATTTCTTTAAATATAAAGAAACACTAAACAGTTTATATATATAAAAAGTAGAAAAAAAAAACAGGAAAAAAAAACATGAGAAAAAAAAAAATAAAAAAACGCCCGAAAAAAAAGTTATTTAAAGTTGAGCTTTTGTGGCCTCCGAAAGAAGCTGTAGCTTTATTTGGTAAAAATAAAAAAAGACTGAACCATTTGCAAATTAAAGCATTAACTCTAATCAACTGTGCTAAAAGGCTAAGCTAACATTAGCCGATCATTAAACCTTCACATCAGTTCAGTAAACGTCACTTTTTATTTTTACATTATTCTCACCTCGATAAAGCTGCAGAACTAAACTCCGTTGGGCAAACTGGGACTTCGCATATATCCAAAAAATGGGAGATTTCGGACTGAGTGGGTTTGCTCCATCCCCCCGGCTGCCTGCCTCGGTCTGCCCAGTGATGATGCCTGATGGCCGCCTTCTCCGTGCGGGTCGGCCCCCGCTGTCGCGGTTCAATCGATATCCCACCAAGTCGTCAGTCCTTCCTCGGTCGGCGTCACTCCGAAAAGTAGCTGAAAAAAAAAAAGCTTCTCCGAGCAGAGTGATGGGAGAATTGTTCTGCTGTTTTTTAAAGCTTTTTTGTGGTTCAGGCGACCGCTGAACTTTTTGCAGGTTGTGGAAACAGAGTGTGACGTAGCAATCTCCGCCCCCTTACCGCTTCTGAAGCGAAGCGTCTACGACATGTGTCAGACGCGTTGGAAGTGCATCCTACGGATTGGTCTGACATGTTCAATGTGAAAGGCCACAAAATGCACACAGTCATTTTGCCTCTCTGCTGCACTATTCTGGGATCAGACTTCCATCAAAGTCTCTTTTTCTCTCTCTCTCTCTTTTGCAAAACCACATTTCTGCACACTTACACCTTTACACTATTCAGGTCGACATGTCATGCCTGGTAGCAAAACTGGATACTGATGCTACCAAGTTACCAAGGAAAAGTTCTGTAGTTTTGGTCGTTGATGGGCGGTGAAGAAAATAATGGATTTTATTCACTGAAGTCATGTTGATTTGAATTAAGATTGCAGTGATGAATAAATTCTGGGAGTAAAGATAATTATTCTTTATCTGCTCATAATCAGAGCTGCTCTTACCCATGTACAACAGGTTACTGATGTTGACCTTTTAGTACCAAGTGTTGGTCAAAATAAACCAAACCTCTATGTTCCAGAATACACAAATAACTGTCACCAGAATCCTTTCAGTTACCTTTGTTCATTTCTAACTTCAAAGTCCCTGCTGATCTTGGACAAAGGGAGTCGAAACATTGAGGGTGGTGATGTCACTTTCCTTCAGTAAGAAATTTGAGATATTTTCCAGAATATGGAGAAATTTGACATCTATCTTTCATCAAAATCCTTCTCGTCCTGTTGTGTAAATACTGACAGAACCACTGGAGGAATACCCCTTGAGGAAAATATTTCAGTTACAACAACATGTTATAAAGTATCACTAATACAAACAAAGCTGAGTGAACAAACCTGTTCTATAGAAGAGATTTGGAGGATTAAAAACAGCATCCAGCTCTTTACCTCTTTTGTTCTCTTCTTTTAAATGACTCATTTCTTCTTCCTGATCTGTGATCATTCCTTCATCAGTAGGTGTTGGTTGCAGTTTCAACATGTCCCTCAGCTGCAGAACTTCAGACATGTTTATAGAAAGACTTTAAAACACACAAAAGAAAGAGAGTCAACGACCAAGTGGAAGAAAGACTAAAAACAGGCCGATTTAATCATCTGCTGCTGCCCAGGCTGACCAATCAGAAGTGTGAGACAACACCGAAATGTCCCTGTGCTTGGACAGACGTCCTAAAGGAGGAGACACCGACCCTGATCCCAGCGACATGAAGGTTTTCCTTACATACTGACTGGAGAGAGAGAGAGAGAAGATATTAAAGTCCATAAGATGTTTGTTTAAATCAAACTAAGATTGTGTTAAAATAAAATTAAGTGTTCTGAACTTACACGGTCAGTGATCACAAAGAAGACAGTGAGACATTGTCCCCATTTTGTGGAAAAGTAATGGGACAATTTGATTCACAACTATAAGTTGTGCTTATCAAGAGATATTGCTGTCCTGCTGTCCGTCCTTACGGCAAAACCTCCTTAAACTTAAGGACCGTAAAAAACTCAAAAATCTACATTTTTATACATTAATACTGCACAATCAAATTAAAAAATCATGCATTTCAGACATGTATAAATGCATTTTCTGTCTGTTTTGTTTTTTAAAAACTAAATTTTGTTTGAAGTAGGATGTATGTGCAGAGGCCCTAAAATGATTACATCATCTGCTAGATGCCAAACAAAGCTGCTTCAATGGGTGGCAAGATCCTGACTGTTTATTCATTTCAGAAGTTAACTTTTGGTGAAAATTAAATGGACTAAAAAAAAAAAACAACTTATAGTTGTGTCTGTTTCCCTAAAAGGGCAACTTGCTTAGAATGCGACATTTGCCAAATATCATGGCAACAAATTCAAAACTTTAATTTTAAGGACAAAACTTTCCTTTGTTTTCATTTAGATTTATTTTTATGTTTCGTTGCCTCAATGGTCAAATTTGCAGCCTTGTTGAGTGAATTTAATTTCTTGGTTTGTTGAAGAATAACTTAAAGCTTATATTTGATCTGGTTTGGTCTGGGACATATGGCAAGAAATAGAATCACTTTCCCCACATTGATCAATTCTGATCTTTATGAATAGTAATGATATAAATGATATGCAGCATAGTAGTAATGATATAAATGATATGCAGCATAAATGATACAAAATTGGCCTAAGATAGAGATTTTAATTCTATTTCAATATCGCAATAGTACATGCTGATGACGCAATCTACCCGCGACGTACAAAATGTACAGCCATGAGGCGCATCCGGTTTCAACGTGTTATCGGCGGTCGCCTTGAGTAAACACAGCTGAAAGTGAAACAAAGGAGCTGGTTTCTTCAGGTTTCAGTCAAATTATGTCTTGTAGTAATTTGCTGCAGTTCTCTCTGGGTGCTCCGGCTTCCTCCCACATCCAATAGCGCACAGGTTAGGTGGATCGGAAACTTCAAAAATTTTCCGTTGGTGTGTGTGCGGGTGTGAATGTGTTTTTTTTTGTCTATATGTGGCCCTGTGACAGACTGGCATCTTGTCCAGGGTGTATTCCGCCTCACGCACGGTGACTGCTGGGCTAGGCTCCAGCCCCCACGACCCTTAATTGGAGTAAGCGGTTGAAGATGAGTAATTTGCTACAAAATATAATTTGACTGAAGCCTGCAGAAAACAAGTCAGATTAAAAAAACAATTCATTCATTCATTTTCAGCTGCTTATCCGTGTTGAGATTGCGGTGGCAGCAGAGCAAGCAGCTCAACCCTCACTTTCCTATTCTCGGCCAAATCCTATAAATCTTCCCGGAGGATCCCAGGGCGTTCCAAAGCCAGCTGGGAAATATAATCTCTCCAGCATGTCCTAGATCTTCCCCGGAGCCCCCTCCCAGTTGGACGTGTCTGGAAGACCTCCTTGGGAAGATGACCAGGGAACCAACTCAACTGGCTCTTTTCAATGCAAATAAGAAGCGGCTCCACTTCGAGTCCCTCCCAGATAATCAAGCTTCTCCCGTGTGTCCAGGAGTGTAAGCCCAGACACCTGACGGAGGAATCTCATTTCTGCTGCTTTTATCCGTGATCAAGCAGTGCACATAAAAGGCACATATACACATTTCTGTCTGGATCATATGTACAGTAGTGTTCAGAATAATAGTAGTGCTATGTGACTAAAAAGATTAAACCAGGTTTTGAGTATATTTCTTGTTGTTACATGGGAAACAAGGTACCAGTAGATTCAGTAGATTCTCACAAATCCAAAAAGACCAAGCATTCATGATATGCACACTCTTAAGGCTACGAAATTGGGCTATTAGTAAAAAAAAGGGGGTGTTCACAATAGTAGCATCTGCTGTTGACACTACAAACTCAAAACTACTATGTTCAAACTGCTTTTTTAGCAATCCTGTGAATCACTAAACTATTATTTAGTTGTATAACCGCAGTTTTTCATGATTTCTTCACATCTGCGAGGCATTAATTTTGCTGGTTTGGAACCAAGATTTTGCTTGTTTACTAGTGTGCTTGAGGTCACTGTCTTGTTGAAACACCCATTTCAAGGGCATGTCCTCTTCAGCATAAGGCAATATGACCTCTTCAAGTATTTTGACCTATCCAAACTGATCCATGATACCTGGTATGCGATACATAGGCCCAACACCACAGTAGGAGAAACATGCCCATATCATGATGCTTGCACCACCGTGCTTCACTGTGAACTGTGGCTTGAATTCAGAGTTTGGGGGTCGTCTCACAACAACAATTTTACTCTCATCAGTCCACAAAATATTCCTCCATTTCTCTTTAGGCCAGTTGATGTGTTCGTTGGCAAACTGTAACCTCTTCTGCATGTCTTATTTAACAGAGGGACTTTTCGGGGGATTCTTGAAAATAAATTAGCTTAAATTAAATAAATTAGCACACAGGTGTCTTCTAATTGTCACAGCACTTACAGGTAACTTCACACTGTCTTTGATCATCCTGGAGCTGATCAATGGGTGAGCCTTTGCCATTCTGGTTATTCTTCTATCCATTTGAATGGTTGTTTTCTTCCACACGTCTGTTTTTTTTTGTCCATTTTAAAGCATTGGAGATCATTGTAGATGAACAGCCTATAATTTTTTGCACCTGTGTATAAGTTTTCCCCTCTCCAATCAACTTTTTAATCAAACTACGCTGTTCTTCTGAACAATGCCTTGAACGTCCAATTTTCTTCAGGCTTTCAGAGAAAAGCATGTTCAACAGGTGCTGGCTTCATCCTTAAATAGGAGACACCTGATTCACACGTGTTTTTACACAAAATTGACAAACTCACTAACTGAATGCCACACTACTATTATTGTGAACACCCCCTTTTCTACTTTTTTTTTTTTTTTTTTTTTACTAATAGCCCAATTTCATAGCCTTAAGAGTGTGCACATCATGAATGCTTGGTCTTGTTGGATTTGTGAGAATCTACTGGTACTTTGTTTCCCATGTAACAATAAGAAATAAACTCAAAACCTGGATTAATCTTTTTAGTGACATAGCACTACTATTATTCTGAACACTACTGTACACCAGAGGTGGCAGGACATACAGCGCTCAATGTATCCGGGGGGTCAGCGGTCAGCCTCAAGAGCTGCCCAGAGACTCAGTGATGTTAGGTGGGCTTGCAGGTTTTATGCCTGTCGAAACCTTATGGACCAGCTTCCAGATGTTCTCTGTGTCCTCCATAATCTTGAGGAGGAGAACAATGGAGACAGATGCGTAGAGGCATGTGGACTGCGTGGGCAGATAGACCTAAACTTCTCTGGCAACTTTTCAGGGGATACTTGGAGACACAAAGTTGCTGAGTCATATGCCATGATCCTCATCACTGGACTTACCAGAGCAGTTGAACTCATTGAGGCACTGCAGGATACATTTGTGCACTGCAGAGCATATTTTGAGGAGCTGTGAACAGGAGTGCTGGACGTTGATCAGCAGTGCAACATTAGCACCCGGAGGGTTTCCAGAAGGCAGCCAAAGACCAGGGGCCTGTACTACGAAGCGGGGTTACTGGCTTATCAGGGTAACTTCGGGAGTAAGTTGATGACGTGTGGAGCAACTTCCCGGTTAACCCGTACTACGAAAGGTGGATAAGGCATGCTGCCACGGCAACTTACGCCGTGCGGCAAACCTGCTCCGAGCAGGTTATGTTCCAGGATTAGCGTGAGGTTTGCGCTTAACCACACCCCTTATAAGTACCGCCCATCCACCTGCAATCACTATGAGGACAAAAAGAGCTCTTGTTTGTAGATTTAACAATTCTTTTAATGTGAGTCAGCCGTAGTTCATTCACTGTAAATCCATATACATATTATGTCTGTAATGTTATCTACTGTACTGCTGTATGTTTTACAGGAATTCCCTGGTAACCACAGCTGCCAGCGTTTTCCTGTAAAAACAAGTCATTTTTTACAGTGTAGCAATGCCCCGACGATCGAGCAGATAATGTGCCTTGCGCTTAGATATTTTGCCAGTGGACAATTTATGTATTCCATCGGTGATGCTGAACATCTGAGCAAGAAGACTGTATGTCGTATGATTCGCAAGGTAGTACTTGCTCTATCTAAACTGTTGGATGCATTTGTCGTTTTCCCTGGCCATTTATCCGCAATGCAAATCAAAGAAGGGTTTTATGCAATCTCGGGTAAGTACTAATATCAAAATAGGTCTAATGCATGTCCATTAATTAGGCGAAGTGGGGCTTATCAAGCTATGAATATAAACCTACCGTTCTGAAGGATGTTTTATATTTCATCTTCACCTGCTGCCAGGACTGTTTGGCACTGTTATTGCATCTGAAATATTGACAGGATTAGGAATAGCAATCATACAGTCAAGGTAGCCTATTTAGAAAACAAACATTTATTAGTAGGCCTATGCCCACTTCTGAATCGTGTTGCATCTGGATGTAATTAATGAAAGAAGGTCATTTTTTTACACATATTAGACATTCCACAGGTTAATCATCTGTAACAGATTTGGGGAACAATTGAATTGTACGTACGCATTTACCCGATCAGCAATACGTTGCCAACAAGCCTGTCTTGCTTTATTGGCAGACGATGTGTTCGATTTCCTCCTTAACGTTAATTTAAATTCCTCGTAGCTCCGCATAATAATTGTGCATTCTTCTCCGGTAAAGTAAGGTGACTGCGCCATCATTGAAAAGTGGTAACGTGTGCTGCAACCTGCCCCTTTTATGTGAACGCGCACAAACTCCACTTAGGTTAACACAGGTTCAACAAATCAACATCTTATTCAGCGTCGTAGTACCGATTAACACCACTTGAGAAAACCAGGTTTTGTCAACCCCGGTTTAAAAGGTTGACCCTGGGTTACATCTGAGTAAGTTAACCCCGCTTCATAGTACAGGCCCCAGCTCTGCTCTAGGGATGCACTGATCCACAATTTTTCACTTCGGATCCGACCCCGATACCTGAATTTGGATATCTGCCGATATCTATACTTTTCTGATCCGATACCAGAGCTCTGTTTGCTTTAATATTATTAGCATTATTGTTGATTTTATATGAGGATTTTCTTAAAAAGGAAACCTGAACGTTCAGCTACGATTTGCCAGAAGGTGTATCTGATGAAAGCCTAGATTTGATGTTTTGGTGAAAGAATTAAGTACTTTTATTTTTTTATAGACTTTTGTAGCCTTGTTTTTATAGACTTAAAGACAAAACACAGCACTCTCTGTCCTTCTCGATTTTGAATTTCAATGGAGCTTTATTGATGTGTCATTGTCAAAGCAAGTGTTACAGAACAAAAATTAAGTCCTCTGTCTCTCTATCTCTGCCTGTCTCTCTCCATCTCTCTGTCTGTCTCTCTCGCTCGCTTTTTCTCTCCCTCCGTCTCTCTCTCTCTCTCCCTCTATCTTCCTGTTTTCGTGCTAAGCAAATTTCAAACTGTTTGGAAACATGAAGCCTTTCATCTGTAAAAATAAATGTATCATCACTGACGCTCAAGCGCAGGATTTCAATTGAGCCTTTTTCCTTTTCAGTGGACAGAATCTCTGTCAGCTTCTCCTCCTCGGCTGCACACTGAGCTGGTGTTTCACAGCGTTTGACAGCCTTGGGACAGTGAAGCGGCTAACTTTTTAGCACACATTTTCAGCAACAATTCAGTTAATTTCTCAGAAGATCCGTGGTCGACAAACAGACAATTTGAAATGCAGAGCCGAGCGCAAATTTGCCGCTACCCACAGCTAGAACGCTGCAGAAGAGAGCTCTCTCAAACAGCCCGGTTTCAGAAAACCTCCCCCTCTCCTCCTCCCACTAGGCAGCAAACAAACAGAGAGCAAACAACAGCAGTTGAGAGGATTCACAGTGGCTCTTCTCCGGTATTGGAAAATGTTGCGGGTTGCATAGGTATTTTCCGATACATGAATTATCCGGATTCGGTCCCATCCCTACTTTGCTCTACATTGAGCCATTGTCATTGTCACAGCCACAATTCATCAGCAAAACAGTGATCATGGCAATGATTATTTTTGTAAGACTGTTTTCTATTCCATCTTAGACACTGTGAATGCTGAGCTAGAAAGGTCTTTTTATAAAACCAATTGTGACATAATGAAAGGGATTCAAGCACTTAATCCCAAAAGCAACTGCTTTTTGGAAGAGACTCTTCTGTTTTTGTTGGGAACCATTTACAACACAAATCTGGGTGATCCTAAGCATGAGCTCCATCAAGCCAAACGGATCTTGGAAGAGAAGGAGGCGGCTGGAATGAAGAATCTTATCAGTTTGCTTGAGTTCACAGGAGTTCCTGGAGCCATTCAGTGAGGTCTTCTTTGAACTGTTCAGATCGTGCAAAATTGCCATGACCATGCCTGCAAGCACAGCCGCTTGTGAACGCAGATTTTTCACATCGAAACTGATAAAAAAAAAAAAATCACTTGCACACCACTATGAACAGTGAGAGACTGAGTGATCTGGGGGAGCTACGTGTGGAGTTCAAGAGAGCCAAGGCATTGGATATGGACGAGTTCATAAGGTTGTTTAGTAGCCATCATGGAAAGTGCAAAGTACAGTTGTACTGAAGTGTCTGTACTTCTAAATTATAAGAACTCTGAAATTCCACTGACAATTTGAGTGGTACTTATTCTGAGTAAGACTGAGTACTATATAGAAAACTCATATTTACAGAGCTGAGCACTAAGTAGTGAGTACAGAATGTTATTGTGAGAATATAATGTAATAATTTAAATAAATAAATATTGCAATATGTGATGCGATCATTAACAATGCAGTAATGGCTCCCATTGGTGAGCTTACCAGTTGCACATAAGAACCAGATGTTGATGAGAATATTATAAACAATGGGACATGTCTGTCAGAATTTTAATGTTGACTGTGGAAAATGAAAAGGTCATATCACCTGATTACAAGATAAGCGTTAATGTAGCGAACAAAAACAAAACAAAAAGACACTGCAAATGTACAATCTAAGAAAAGTATGTTTTTCCACTTAGAAGACTAAATATTGAAGACAGAGATTGGTGGCAGCCTTCATTTTGTCACTTTTGGGTTACAGCTTGTGCCCCCACCTGAAAATATTCTGGATCCACCCCTGCTTGGTTATACCCTTGTTTGGGTCCTTTGGAGCAACATCTTTTTCTTATACTGGTGCTAAGGTTTGGAACAGCCTTGATTTACACACAACTGATTTTATAAACAGGGTAAAACAACATGTTTTTCCTTGATGGTCAACAATTTTACTGATAACTTTGTCTATTTCTAGACTTTATTTATTTTCTGTAAATATAATGTGTAAATACCATACTTATACTCTTATTTATGTTTTCATTTTTGTCAATATAGATGGGTTTCCGATGACATCACAGATTTCCCACAATTCCGCAGTCCGCCATGTTGTGAGTCAACTTTCTTTGTCACTGATCTCTATATAATAGATCGGTAACATCGCCACGATAATGTTGATGTCAAAGCCGAATAAAAATAGCAAGAACGAAAAACCAATATATCGTGACACATTGAATCCAATTTGCAAAGCGAGGTATTTACAGAAAATTGTTGAAATTGCCAATAAGGACCCGTACACGATCGGAAAAGAAGAACGGTGCTCGGACGAGGAAGCACTCCCAGCGATTACCTTCCCAGATCTTGTCAACTATTTGGTATATGGTATGAGTGCGTACACATTAGAGGAAATGAAAGCCTACAATTGTCGTGCATGTGCAGACGAGGATGATTCAGGCTACTGCCGGCGGAACAATCACACTGGGATTTATGATGCACCCAGTTGTTGCGCTGATCTGCTGCAGCAGCAGCAGCACTGACATTTTTATTATTACTGAGCCAATATCAATTGAGTGCTTTGAATAATTC
Organism: Thalassophryne amazonica; assembly: GCF_902500255.1. Classification (NCBI taxonomy): domain Eukaryota; kingdom Metazoa; phylum Chordata; class Actinopteri; order Batrachoidiformes; family Batrachoididae; genus Thalassophryne; species Thalassophryne amazonica. The sequence continues at coordinate 20,435,806 of NC_047120.1, forward strand.
ACCAACATCTGAGTGCTAAAAGTCATACTGAAACGACGTGGTGTTTTGCAGCCTTCCCAAAAGCATATCTACGTTACACGTCACCAGTTAGTACAGCACAGATCAAACCACTTTCCTCTGTCCTGTGCAGACTGGTCGCAAAAAGTCCTGGTGCTGTCGAGAAGGCTTGCAAGAAAATAAATGTGGCAATTTTCATACGCTCACGGTGATAAAATGCCAGAACAGAACCGGTATGCATCCACAGGAAGCCTACTTTTTAGACCTCCGTGTGCCGCCTCCCCGTGTCGTAGGTTAACAGCCGACGCGCGATGGTCGCAAAAAACAAACACCTTTGGGTTATGACCTCAGATAATATGACACCACCCACTGAATTTAAGCATCATATTAAATAAATAAATGCTGATGATTTTATTACATTCTTGGCGGATGTAATGACAGCGAGTGCGTGTGTATGTATGTGCGTGTGAGAGACAGAGCGAAAAAAAAAATAGTTTTTTTTAAAATAAGTATGCAATCCCACTCAAAAATGTTGGAAAAAAAGCTGCACTGTCAACATGACAGAAAAACTCTGCCTGTCTTACTGGATTAAAGGTACAGTGTCATTTTTAAAGAAGACAGCAAATGTTATGTCCATCAAACAATGTGTTTTTAAACTTTTCAATGTTATTTATTTTCTTAACTTAGACAGAAAAATGCAAAAAAGAACTCTGATATTACAACATAAGCGTAATTTTGTCTATTATTCTTGCTTTCAATGCATCTAAAACCAGTCAAAATGACTTGCAACGCGCACCGCCTCGGGCGATAATTACCAACAGCTCCGCTATACTAAAAATTTCTGGGGAGAACCCTGATATGTGCCTGGATTGTGATGTGGAGGAGATCACAGTCAAAGCCAACCAGATCCTAGGATGTCTAACCCACACCTTCAGGTACCCTGACTAGGGATGGGTATCGAGAACCGGTTCCTTTCAGGTATCGTTAAGAAATGATTCGATTCACCGACATCAATAAGCTTTGTGCTTAATGATTCTGTTATCGGTCCTTCAGAGTGGCCGTTGTTTTGGGGGGTGTTTGTCAGGAAAATGATCATTTCTCTACATTGATTACAGACCCTGCAGCGGGTCCGTAATCAACTTTTCTGCAGCGCAGCTTTGCTTTGAACCTTGAACAAATCGAAGCAGTGATTCGCAGATTGAAGCAATTCTTAGATCTATTGCTTTGTTTATTCTTTCTTTCGCTTAATTTTCCCCCACTAAAACCCTAAAGATCATACGTCTGTGAGTATTATTTACCTTTTCTATGTTAAACCGACCTGTTATGTTCTTCTGAAACAGTTGATAGATGTATTTTATAACTTAAAAACGGTTAGCATGTCTATGGCATTTTCAATGTTAAAAGTTAGCATTAAGCAGTTGCAGCTGTCATCACGTTCGGGTGCATTTGTTTTCAAATTGTAATATTTCTTAAATTTATTTTTGTTTATATATTAATATTCTAATAATTATTATATACAATATATACTTATTATATACAATTTTAGAGAAAGAGACAAAAAGAACCTGAATAGAAACACAACAGAAAATATAAAAGCAATAATGAACATACATAAATAAATAAATAAATAAATAAATAAATACAGAAATAAATGTGTTTCCTGTGAACACCTAGTGACTCTTACACCTCCACTTCATCCCTGTCTTATTTAAGTTTAATGACAGTTTGTTTCGTTCAGACCATATTTTCAATGTGTAATTTCTTCAGTGATTTCCTCCAGAACTATCTGCCAAGCTAGAAAACTGCTGCATCCTAGTAAGAGCAGAATATTACTGGAATGAATCTGAATAAGGAAAGTTGTTTTTTTTTCTCACCTAAATGGATGCTGCACTCACTCCAGTTGCATTTCAGAGCTTCTAGAATTGAAACATTTTCGTGCGGGTGGTGTTGGGGGATAATTTTGGGTTTCAGCTTTTTTTGTTTTTCACCACTTACATCCCTGAATATGTCAATCGTGAGTCACTTTTGTGTGGATTAAAGTTACTAACTGGGACTCCTGTCTTGTTGCGAGAAAGAAACGAGAATCATCCTCCGTTCTGTTCACACAGCTCCAAACGCTGCGCGGCTCTCTGACAAGTCAAGTTAGAACGATAGAATCTACTCTGAATTAATAACTTCAAAGCGAAACACCGTTTTGTTTATTTTTATTTATGTCCAGAGATCAAGGATACAGTGACCAATTTCATATTTATTTACTTTAAGACTCAATGAAATACATAGAAAACCTGTAAAGCCTACTTTTAGTACAAAATTCACGAGGTATCAATAAGGGAATCGATAAGGAATCAGATCGATAAGCAGAATCGATAATGGCATCGATATCGATAAAATCTTATCAATACCCATCCCTAACCCTGACATGAAAGTCTTTCTCCAGCTCTAAAAATCTATGGTACACCCCATTCTTGAGTATGCTTCATGTATCTGGTCACCACGTTACAAGAAGGACATGGATAAGATCGAGCACATCCAATGACAGGCAACGAAGCTGGTACTAGAGATTCGGCACCTCAGTTATGAGGACTGCCTGAAGCACCTCAATCTACCAATGCTACTGTATAGAAGTCAGAGAGCAGACCTTCTGCAATGCTTCAAGGTCATCAGAGGCATTGACGACATGACCACCATCAGACTGCTTGCTGTGTGGTGTTAAGGTGCTCTTCGAGACCAGCCTGGCAACAACAACACGAGGTCACCCCTATAAGTTACAGGTACAACCAGCAACAGGTCCACAAAAGCATCCTTCGCCACCCGAGTCATCCCCATTGGGAACAAGCTATCTTGTCATACAGTAACAGCTGAAAACATCAACACCTTCAAGTCAAGATTACATGCTGAACTTAAAAATCAAGATATTTATTACAATTACCCTTTTTAAATTTCTTCGACCACACAATTTACCATACACAATATACACTCAACAAAAATATAAACGCAACACTTTTGGTTTTGCTCCCATTTTGTATGAGATGAACTCAAAGATCTAGAACTTTTTCCACATACACAATATCACCATTTCCCTCAAATATTGTTCACAAACCAGTCTAAATCTGTGATAGTGAGCACTTCTCCTTTGCTGAGATAATCCATCCCACCTCACAGGTGTGCCATATCAAGATGCTGATTAGACACCATGATTAGTGCACAGGTGTGCCTTAGACTGCATACAAAATGGGAGCAAAACCAAAAGTGTTGCGTTTATATTTTTGTTGAGTGTACAAGCAACAGAAATCTTCATTAAGCTGTCCTAATTTAATCTCAGATGGTCCTAATACCCACTGGGTATCCATTGACCATGCTGAAGATATGATTCTGAAGATATGATAGTCGCTTGGGACAATATGTGCCAGCGTCTTTTTTGTTAACAAACTGAATCAGTGCGACAAAAATGGACGGCTAGCGCAAAGGGTCATGGGAAATGTGCCAGAGTGGAAACCCATGGCATGTCCATTATCTAGTCTGAGGCTGAATCTCAATTCTACCCCTCGGCCCTTCCCCTTACCCCTTCCCCTCCGTTTTGCGTGGGCACGAGAGACAGAGGGGTGTCTCAATTCTCTTTTTGGAGTGAGGCGGAGGGGTAGGTGGAGGGCTAGAAACCCCTCCGTTTGGAGTGAATCTGGATGCACACTCCGTTTGGAGGGGTAGGAGGAGCTTACTGCTGTCTCCGAAAAAACAAACATGGTGCCGAAAGAGCTGCACAAATGAAGCGGCTTTCATTACAAATTACGCTGTTTAGAAAGTTATAACTTGCCAAAAAACTTTACAGCCAGTTGCCTATGACAGCAACATGTATGCTGCTGGATGCATGTTGCGTATATTGTCTTTCTGAAGAATATCGTAACTTCGCTCGTGCGCTGAGGCGTTATAATGCATATACACACGAACGCTACGATAAGACACTTTTATATCTCACAACGGAGAAAATCATGATAAAAGATAAGCACGTTAATCTGTGTGTTCATAAATCGTTGGATAATATCAATCCCTGCTGTTGGATTTCAAGGACTGTATCGCATGTCTATTTTGTAAACAATCAGCGAGCCCTGAGCACACTCGTCTCCTAATAAGAAAATGAGGCAGAAAATAAGGAGAACTTTCACCAATGGGAGCAAGTTGGAAAATATATACACACACATGTATATGTGTAACACATAACCTGACGTCCTAATAGACTGCTATTATTTGTCAAGGAAATTTCTAAAGGAAATAGGGCTGGATGCAAAAAAATGGGAGAATTTGAAAAAGAAATATAAGGTTAACAGAACTAGATGCAGCCCATAACCATACATACAGGTGCGGGTCATATAATTAGAACATCATGAAAAAGCTGATTTATTTCAGTCATTCCATTCAAAAAGTGAAACTTGTATACATTGATTGCACATAAGACTGATATATTTCAAGTGTTTACTTACTTTAATTACTAATTAATTAATTAATAAATCAATTAATGATTAATCAAACAATAATTACTATTATTGATTAATTATTAGTAGTATTATTAACAATTAATTACTTAATACTAATAATTATTATTAGTAGTATTATAAATTACAAATTAATTAAATTAATTAACATGACATGATTGCGTCAAAGAACTCTGCAACTTCTTCTATTTCTTTGCATTTACACAGAAAGGCGAGAAAATAAAATGAGCAAACAGGCTACTGCAACAAGTTGCATTTCGGTTACCATGTTAACAAACAGTGAAGACGGCAGTTTGCAGGGCCGTCTATAGGAATGTGAAAGGGGGGGTTCAAATCCTTGAGTTGGGGGTCCAGTGGGCCGCAGGGCCCCCGGTGGGGTCGAGGGGCAACGCCCTCATGGGGGGCTCAGGGGGGCAAAGCACCCCCGAAGCAGAAGCTTTTCGAGGATTTCGAAGGGTAAAAAGCTACATAAATTTCATTTGAAACCCAAAATGTATCATTTTAGGAAATACATTTTTATATACAAATAGTCCTTGCTTGGGATTGGATCAGTTGCCATAAGAACCACCCAGGAAGAACCAAGATAACATTAATGCAAACTTTATACCTGCCTGTCAGTTGCGAATGACGCAACCGACAGGTGTGAAAAAAACTCACGCATGCGCACGAAGGTTCAAGCTTGGCTGCTGCAAGCGCACATGATTCAAATCCATATAGTTTTGGCAAAAAATAAAAAGGTCAGATAGTTTTCTAACAGACCTCGTATTTAGCGGTATTAATATTTGCGTTTACATTATGAATATGTACGTATGGGTGATTCTTAGACTACGGGCACTTATGTCCTTTGATCATATTGTATGAAAAACAGAAAAAAGGGGAAATTTCACACTTTTATAGTTATCTTTACAATGAAAGTGTGTTAAGAAATTTGTTCTAGTAGTCTATGATGACTTTCTCACCTTTTTTCAGCATCATTATATGCAAATATTGCCGTTTTGCGCTTGTCCCACACCCAGACTTTTGATCTTCAATGATAAAAATGAATAGTAAAGAAACATTTTTTCTAATGTTTTAAAATATCTCTGAATAAAATATCAGTAAAATAATCAAAACATAATTGGGGTATTCAATGTCATACAACTGTTGTGATTTTTTTTAAACAATGTAGTTGTCCCACACTATTGCCGTAATTTCCACCACAACACTGTAATGTCCCTTTAAACAGTTTGTATGAAAGATTGCTTGGGTAGTTTCTATGGAGATAAACAGTGACATCAGAGCACATGTATATAGCGCCAAATCACAACAAACAGTTGCCCCAAGGCGCTTTATATTTGAAGGCAATGGTGTGGTAGAAATTACATTTACAAGGCCAATAGTGCCCGTAGTTAAAGAATCACCCGTATATGTACGCTATGTATTAAAGTAGCGGTATTTAATTTGGCGACCTTGTTTAACTCGAGAAATTTGTATAATAAATCCCACGCGAATATTTGCACCTTTACAGTATTTGCAACAGGAAGGAGAAGCTCCCTTTATTTCTCAGCTTATACATACAAACATGTTTTTACAAACCGGACAAGTGTAATTGTGTGTCTACATGGATATTTACAAGCCTACTAATCTGTTTAATATCAGACATAAATACGACAGTCGGACTCTGTGGAGACTTTTAACGCCAGGTTGAAGACACATCTCTTCTCCCTGTTTTATCATTAGTATTTTATTGTCTTTTTTTATACATTTTATTTATTTTACTTCTTTTAATTTTTTATGGTTAAATTTTTTATTGTATTTTAATCTTATTTCATTTTATTCTGCTTTTAAATGCTTGTGAAGCACCTTGAGGCGATTACTCGTGATTTGGCGCTATATAAATTAATAAATTATCATCATCATCAGAGGAGGATAGGGAGCAAAAATTGTCAACCCCATGGGAAAAGTTTATCTAGCAGTTTCCCCTTTCATCACTTAAGGGATTACTCTGGCAGAGGAAATTGAAACTTGAGGGTGTGTGATAATAGCTGTGTAACAGTGCTTGTTGCTTATTAGTGTTTTTCAACCTTTTTTGAGTCGCGGCACCCTTTTTATATTTACAAAATCCTGCGGCACACCACCAACTAAAATAATATTATAATGCTATTACCTCTGGTTTTGTGCAAAACCCAATTATCGCAATAGAAAATCGATACAGAAAACATCGCATTTCGAAAATCCTCAAGCATTTTGCGCTCTGATCTCAAGTAGGGCTGTCACGATTAGAAATTTCTGGAGACGATTAATTGTCAGACAAATAATTGCGATTGACGAATATATTCTTTTTTTTTTTCTTTTTTCCCCTTCTTTATATTCTACTATTGTAGTATAATTACACAACTCTGGAAGAACGTTTGGCTTCTGTGAGTGGAGAAACTGGGAATGGTGCAACATTTTTATTTTTATCTTCATTTTACATACAGTCCCAACTTTTTCTGATTTGTGGTTGTTTCTGTTGCATTTCTGAAATTGTTTCTCCTCATCAGTCACGTTTTGTGCTTAAACACTACATTAAGCTCAAGACTGAACAAATAAATACCTTTGGAAAATAACAGCTGTTAAAGTTCAGAGTTCTCACCTGCTTTTTGTGATCTGTGCGTCTGAACATTTTTTTTTTTTGTGTATCTCAGTTCATTCATATTTTCTCATTTTTTAAATATGTTTTTAAAGATATTTGACCGTTTTATTTCATCTCATGATCTCATAAATTCAGCATACGACGCGCACATGGTGTGAACAGGACGGTAACGGCAGAATCACACCTTTAGAGAAAGTTCAGAGAGAAGTAAAAGCTTCACGTTTTCGTTTTGTTAACATGTTCACTCCATTTAAAATCCTCTCTCTGCTCCGCGCTCGCTGCGCACTGAACGTGTCGCGCCTGCATTCAGGAATCTCCCATGTTCTGGCATGTCCAGGCACATCCACACGTGATTCAAATCCATATGGTTTTTGAAAAATATAATAAGGTGAGATACTTTTCTAATAGACCTCGTATATAATGTTGATATCCAGGTCTGAAAAAAATCAGCAGAAAAAAAAAAAATCAGCAGAATTCTCAGGGGGGGTTCAGTTGAACCCCCTCTATATAGGGGCATGATTTGACACAGGCAGTTTTTTTTTTCTCCTAAGGTGGAGGGGTGTCTCAATTCATAGGGCTGGAGGCATACCCCTTCACCTTACCCCTTGTTTTAAAGGGGTAGGGCCAAGGGAAAGGGGTACAAAAGAGAATTGAGATTGGGGGTTATGATTTTTATTGGGCCACAATGGGGAAAAGTGCATTTGTCGCTTTGTGTGTTACCCTGTATTTTAACGTATTCTTGTTTTTACATTATTATACAAATCGAACTGAATCCCCGCTCACTATCGCACGGCGTTCTGGCCTGGAGTTCAGGGTAGAAGTTCCCAGCGTCCTTGGAAGGCGAAGCAATGGCTGAAAGCTTCGTCTTAACCGGCGAAGATAAACTAATGCTAACGGGCCCGCTAGCCGACCAGACACTAAGATCGTCTGGAGTGTCACTGATATCTAACTCCACTGAACTCAGAAGCTGCTCTAACTTACGGACACGGCTCTCTCAGAGGGCCAACCTGTGTGACAACATCGCCCAAATTACTTTGAAGAGTTGCGCACGAAGAAAAGAACAAACGAGGACCGAAAGCTAGCACAGGCTAAACGCTAGCGAGAAGCTAACCACTGCTAGACTTCACAGCAGTAAACTCATGAGCTAAAATCCGCAGCTGTTTTACTTAAAGACTAACAAAAGCAATGCACAGGTAACTAAGATAAAAGAGACAACTCCAACCTTGTAGTCAATCAAAAAGCATTGCTGTGTCCAGTCGCTGGTGCGGGTCTTTCATGGTGGCAGGGTGACCCGTTCTCCTGATAATCTGATTGGCCATCCTGTGTGCCCTCTCAATTATTACTGGCTCTTCGTTATGTCAATCATTGTGCTGATTGTCATTCACCGTTGTAGGATCAAACGGAAATAAAACTGAAACCTAGTGCATAACTGAACTGTGTATGAAACTCTTCCAAAGCTTTTATTTTGACACAAATTCAGGAAGTGGTTCAGCGACTGCACAAATTAAATGCTGTAGCTTCACCGATCACGGACTTCCCTCGTCTTGACAGCAGCAGCGTGCGCGTAAAGTAACATTCTTAATTTCAATTTATTTTCATTTATATAGCGCTAAATCACAACAAAGGTGCCTCAAGACGCTTAAAACAAGTAAGATCTAACCTTACCAACCCCCAGAACAAGCATGCTTTTCACTGTTGCAGCGCCAGTATTTATTTATGTATGTATGTATGTACACTCAACAAAAATATAAACGCAACACTTTTGGTTTTGCTCCCATTTTGTATGAGATGAACTCAAAGATCTAAAACTTTTTCCACATACACAATATCACCATTTCCCTCAAATATTGTTCACAAACCAGACTAAATCTGTGATAGTGAGCACTTCTCCTTTGCTGAGATAATCCATCCCCCCTCACAGGTGTGCCATATCAAGATGCTGATTAGACACCATGATTAGTGCACAGGTGTGCCTTAGACTGTCCACAATAAAAGGCCACTCTGAAAGGTGCAGTTTTATCACACAGCACAATGCCACAGATGTCGCAAGATTTGAGGGAGCGTGCAATTGGCATGCTGACAGCAGGAATGTCAACCAGAGCTGTTGCTCGTGTATTGAATGTTCATTTCTCTACCATAAGCTGTCTCCAAAGGCGTTTCAGAGAATTTGGCAGTACATCCAACCAGCCTCACAACTGCAGACCACGTGTAACCACACCAGCCCAGGACCTCCACATCCAGCATGTTCACCTCCAAGATCGTCTGAGACCAGCCACTTGGACAGCTGCTGAAACAATCGGTTTGCATAACCAAAGAATTTCTGCACAAACTGTCAGAAACCGTCTCAGGGAAGCTCATCTGCATGCTTGTGGTCCTCATCGGGGTCTCGACCTGACTCCAGTTCGTCGTTGCAACTTCGCACAGCCATTGAAGAGGAGTGGACCAACATTCCACAGGCCACAATTGACAACCTGATCAACTCTATGCGAAGGAGATGTGTTGCACTGCATGAGGCAAATGGTGGTCACACCAGATACTGACTGGTATCCCCCCCCAATAAAACAAAACTGCACCTTTCAGAGTGGCCTTTTATTGTGGGCAGTCTAAGGCACACCTGTGCACTAATCATGGTGTCTAATCAGCATCTTGATATGGCACACCTGTGAGGTGGGATGGATTATCTCAGCAAAGGAGAAGTGCTCACTATCACAGATTTAGACTGGTTTGTGAACAATATTTGAGGGAAATGGTGATATTGTGTATGTGGAAAAGGTTTTAGATCTTTGAGTTCATCTCATATAAAATGGGAGCAAAACCAAAAGTGTTGCGTTTATATTTTTGTTGAGTATATGTATGTATTTAGCTTTTCATTGTGTTTGTGTGGACTGTCTAATTGACTAATTGAGTTTATTTAGTAAAATCAATATAAACATACAGAGGTGAATATATCAATGATACACGGATAACAAAGAATAAACGCTTATTTCCATTGTGGGTCTTGAGAAACTATCACGTGACAAAATAGAGGCGTTTGATTGAACATGTACAACGTGTAAATAAGATAATAGGACCTTAATAATTAGTGTAAATAACTATATATATAGTTTGCACTGTAATACAAATTAAACAAGTCCAAAATCTAAAGAAAACAATAAGATCTTAATAGTTAATGTAAATAGTAACGGTATACCTATAGACATGTAAACACAACAACAAAGCACTGAATTTAAGACTAGAAAAACAAAAAAGATAGGCTAGACATATGAACTAAAAATCACATTAATAACAAATAAAAGGGTTGAGTTCCTCTTCCCTTAACTGACTGAATAAAAATGACTTTAACTGTATTTTAAAACTTATCTTGTTGCTTATTGACTGTAACTAAGTAGTGATATTGTTCCATGCTGTGGCAGAAGTATGTTTGAAGGACGTTTGTCCAAAATATTTTACAGGATAAATAATGAGTAGAGCCCTGAGTGAGTATTAGAATTTAGACAAAAGGAGGGTGACAGATAGATACCATGAATTATATTATGCACTAAGATAATTTCTAACGGTTTAGCTCTGAGACTTACTGGAAGAATTTTGACCTGTTTGAACTCAGCGTGGCCTATGTGGGTCCTGGGAGGGACATTGAGGATATTTTTTAACTGTTTTGTTCTGGAAGGTTTGCAGACAATTCTGAAGCTTCTCAGTAAGACCAGAGTACCAAGAAGTGCTGGCATACACTGCAAAAACTGATATCTGAGGAAGTAAAATAAATTTTTACTTAATTTTTGTTGACATAGAAAAATAATCTTGTCAAGCATTTTTTTTGTTACATAAGAAAAATGTCTTATTTTGGGAAAATTTATCTCACTTTTACTTAATATGTTTTTCCAACTCATGTCAAGATGTATTTAACCAGTTACAAGGAAAGGCAATGGATTTCAAATCATCCAAGCAAAGGAACAAAATTGTTTTCCTTTTTTTAAGATAGAAGCTAATCTTAAAATAAAAATTCTGTCTAGTTTTAAAGGCACATTTTGATTACTCAGTGCCCAGATATTTTGCTAGTTTAGAGAATTCCAACAAAGTAAATTTTTCTTAACCCACTGGCAGATTTTGTTTTTGCTTAATACAAGACAGTTTGGCTAGATTTTGTATTATTTGTCATATTTTGAGAGGGACAGTTTTTGCAGTGGAGTCATTTGTGACATTGAATCAAAACAGAAATCAGTAGTTTTTTTTTTTTTTTTTTTATTTCAGGATCTAAATGTCTGATATGGTGATGTAAAAACTTTTAGTTTCTCGGTGTCCATCACAGAATTGTCCAGTCAGGTTTCATTCACACCTATAACGGCAGTTCTGGATCCCTCAGCGATCAGACGAAGTTCGTCTACTTTGGGCAACACGCTCCATGCATTCACGTGGAGGAAACGCAGCCTTTCTGTTTGAAACAGTTAAAGTTTGGTTCTGGTGTTCGATTTGGACTTCAGAAAGTGAAATGTTATTTGGATTCACTGTTAATGTGCACTTACTGCAGGACCAAGGTTGGTCAGCGTTCCAGAGCCTTGTGTAGTAGAGGGGGCGGATCGATCCTAATACTGATAATATTGATACCAACACTGGTATTGATATTGAACGATCCTCATGTAATACTCAAGCTTTTTTTGTCTCCCGCACGGACTGACTGCTGTGCACGCAGATTCATCAGAGTCTACTCTGTCTGTAAGAGCAGCGCTGCGTCACACAACAAGGAGCAGCGCACATTCCCTGCCTCTGGTCTTTTGTTGTTGCGCCGTCACATGGCTCAGCGGCGCCAGCCAACAGCCATGGAGGTAGGCTCAGCCTGGCCCGCCCACTCAGCGCTCTCCTGGAGTCAGCCTTCTACCTCAGGAGATTTTGTTTTAAGTTGTGTTGAGTGATATTTCTTTAAACAAAAATGTTGATTGTGATAATAAAGTATTTTGTTGTCATGTACAATGTTTGGTGAAATTCTATCCTAGGTCTTTTGGATGCTTTGGATCTATGAAGCTTAAATATGAAAACTACACCTTACGACTTTGATGCTATTGAAAATATAAACAATAAAAAATTCTCCAAACTTTTTTAAAATTACTTTTTTCCAAACTGAGTGCTGTAGTATAATCTACAGGGCACGGCTGTTATGTGCAGTAAATTTTGTGTCACTACACCTTACGACTTTGATGCTATTGAAAATATAAACAATTAAAAATTCTCCAAAATTTTTTTAAAATGACTTTTTTTCCAAATTGAGTGCTGTAGTATAATCTACAGGACACGGTTGTTGTGTGCAGTAAATTTTGTGTCACTACACCTTACGACTTTGATGCTATTGAAAATATAAAGAATAAAAAATTCTCCAAATGTTGGGGAAAGTGAAATGCGCGGACCCACACCAGCTGGCGTAAATGAACGGCCAATAGAGAATCCAATAAATACAGTTTATTGCTGCAAATGTGCACAACAGGTCAAATAATGCTTTTAGTCTGTCAATATCAATAGAACCAAAGATGACACGTGGGCAGGCCCGAGGATAGGAGACGCCTAACCAGAGAAGGACCCACGATGTTTCACTGCCAAAGGAGACCTGCAACACACCGGAGCCGCCAAGTCCTGAGTCCCCAGGTGGCCACCGCTTCCAGCTGTCAGATCCGGTACTGCTGGCAGGAAAAGAGACAGGTTATGGGGTGGGTGTGTGAACACCCAGCAAACAAATCAGCTGAATTTACAGTTCCTTTCTGGGGGAAAACCTCCACCTCCAAACACAGGAACACAGAGTACGTGCAGTGCCTTATGTATCACTTAATCAAGTCTGAAGTGAGGAGTGGAGACGCCAACTCCTCCAACTTCCACAAACTCGGCTACAAGCTGCAAGTGTACAAAAGGTTCAGGGCCTCCCTGACCACTTCCTCCACGTCCCACGTGAGGGTGGCGACGATAGTGGACTCCGGCAGAATGGTATCAGGTGGATCCGACAGCTTTGGTCCAACTTCATCTTCATGCACCCGGGACAGTGCGTCAGACCTTTGGTTCTTCGTCCCAGGGCGGTAGGTGATCTTGAAGTTGAACCTACCGAAAAACAGTGACCAACGGGCTTGCCTGGGGTTCAGACGCTTGGCGGTCTGGATGTATTCCAGGTTCCGATGGTCAGTGAGAATGATAAATGGGACCACAGCTCCCTCCAGCAAGTGTCTCCACTCCTCCAGGGCCTCTGTCACCGCCAGGAGTTCCCGATTGCCAACGTCGTAGTTCCGTTCAGCTGGGGTTAACCTGCGGGAGAAATAGGCACATGGGTGGAGAACCTTGTCGGACTCCCTACTCTGGGACAGCACGGCTCCTATCCCTGAGTCTGAGGCATCCACTTCCACTATAAACTGGCGGTTGGGATCGGGCTGCACCAGAACTGGTGCAGTCGAAAACCGGCGTTTCAGCTCCCTAAACGCGGCTTCGCACCGATCCGACCAGGTGAAGGGGACTTTTGTGGAGGTCGTAGCAGTAAGGGGAACAACAACCTGACTAAATCCCTTAATGAACCTCCTGTAAAAATTTGCGAAGCGAAGGAACTGTTGCAGCTTCCTACGGCTTGCCGGTTGGGGCCAATCTCTCACCGCAGCTACCTTAGCCGGATCAGGTGCGACAGAGTTGGAGGAGATGATGAACCCCAGGAAGGACAAAGAAGTACGGTGGAACTCGCACTTCTCGCCCTTCACAAACAGCCGGTTCTCCAACAACCGCTGCAGGACCTGACGTACATGCTGAACATGGGTCTCAGGATCCGGGGAAAAGATGAGTATATCGTCTAGATACACAAAGACGAATCGATGCAGGAAGTCCCGCAAGACGTCGTTAACAAATGCTTGGAACGTCGCGGGGGCGTTAGTGAGGCCGAACGGCATGACCAGGTACTCAAAGTGACCTAAGGGGGGTGTTAAATGCCGTCTTCCATTCGTCTCCCTTCCGGATCCGAACCAGGTGATAAGCATTCCGCAGATCGAGTTTGGTGAAGATTTTAGCTCCATGCAAGGAGTACTGAATCTAATAAGGGCAACGGGTATCGGTTGCAAACCGTGATCGCATTCAGCCCTCTAAAATCAATGCATGGATGGAGTCCGCCGTCCTTCTTGCCCACAAAAAAGAAACCCACACCCAACGGGGAGGAAGAGTTTCGGATTAACCCGGCAGCTACAGAGTCCCGGATGTAGGTCTCCATTGATTCGTGCTCAAGACGTGAGAGATTGTACAGCCTGCTGGACGGATACTCAGCACCCGGAACCAAATCAATGGCACAATCATACGGTCGGTGCGGGGGAAAGGTGAGTGCCAGATCTTTGCTGAAAACGTCAGCAAGATCATGGTACTCAGCCAGCACCGTTGTAAGATTGGGGGGAACTCGGACCTCCTCTTTAACAGTCTCACCGGGTGGCACCGAGGATCTTAGACACTCCCGGTGGCAGGTTTCGCTCCATTGAGCCACAACCCCAGATGACCAATTGATCCGAGGATTGTGCTTCACCATCCAGGGAAAACCCAAAATAATCCTGGAGGTAGAAGGTGTTACTAAGAACACAATCTCCTCCCTGTGATTACCAGAGACAACCAGTGTTAAGGGCTGTGTCTGGCGTGTGATTACTGGGAGGAGAGTGCCGTCTAGTGCCCGTACCTTCAATGGTGAAGGAACGGCCACCAGAGGGAGCCCTATCTCCTTGGCCCATCTACTGTCCAGTAGATTTCCCTCTGACCCCGTGTCAATCAGTGCTGGGGCATTAAGGGTTAAATCCCCACAGAGGATTGTGACTGGGAGTCGTGCGGATTTACGTGGTGTTCCCGCATGTGTATTATGGCTCACCCTTAGCGCAGTTTCTAAGGGCGAGCGTTTGGCGTTTAACCGCTTGGGGCAGTTTTTCTGCATGTGCTCCCTCGAGCCGCAGTAAAAACACTCTCCACAGGCCAGCCTCCTTTGTCTGTTATCAGATTTCATTTTAGCCCTGCTCGTGTCCATAGCTTCGTCAGCAGGGGGAGCTGTCGTCACGCAGAGTGCCCTGGCTTTGGAGCGGGGGGAGGACGGCGCTGCTTCGGACCCGGAAGGGAGAGGGACGGCGCGCGCCCGGCCACGTCCTTCGCCTCACTCCCATCAACGTTCCTCTAATCGATTGTCTAACCATATAACCAGGTCGATAAGCCCATCTGAATCCTGCAGCTGATCCTTGGCCACCAGGTGCTCCTTAAGGGCCGGAGACAGCCCATTTACAAAGGCGGCGTGGAGCGCTACCGTATTCCAGCCGGTTCTCACTGCCGCGACGCAGAAGTCGGCGGCATACTCAGCTGCACTCCTGCGCCCCTGTCGGATTGACAGTAGCACATTTGAAGCAGTCTCGCCTCGGTTGGGATGATCAAACACCTGTCTGAACTCCCGAATAAACCCAGTGTATGTTGCTAGGAGCCGTGAATCCTGTTCCCAGAGCGCCATAGCCCAGGCGCGTGCCTCACCTCAAAGCAAATTCATAACATAAGCCACCCGGCTCTGGTCTGACGCGTACATCATGGGGTGTTGTGCAAAGACGAGCGAGCACTTCATTAAGAAGTCCACGCACGTCTCGACACAACCCCCGTACGGTTCCGGGGGGCTAATGTATGCTTCAGGGGATGGGGGGGGGGGGGTGTCCGTTGAATGACCACTGGAAGGTCTCTGTTCTGCGACAGGTCCGCAGGAGGAGGAGCTGCAGCCGTGCCTTGTCCGCACACTTCCACCTGAGCGGTGAGAGCCTCCATCCTATGATTGAGCAATATATTCTGCTCGGTCACTAAATCCAGCCGAGCAGTGAGGGTGGTTAGAATCTGCTGCAACTCACCCAACACGCCTCCTGCTGGAGCCTGCGCACCTTGCATCTCCATTGGTTGTTCAACCGGTGCTGTGCCCCCCTCGGAATCCATGACGTGGCTGAGTTATCCTGTTGGGGAAAGTGAAATGCACGGACCCACACCAGGGGGCATAAATGAACGGCCAATAGAGAATCCAATAAATACAATGTATTGCTGCAAATGGGCACAACGGGTCAAATAATGCTTTTAGTCTGTCAATATCAATAGAACCAAAGATGACGCGTGGGCAGGTCCGAGGGTAGGAGACGCCTAACCAGAGAAGAGCTGGGACCTACGATGTTTCACCGCCAACGGAGACCTGCAACACACCAGAGCCGCCAAGTCCTGAGTCCCCAGGTGGCCACCGCTTCCAGCTGTCAGATCCGGTACTGCTGGCAGGAAAAGAGACAGGTTACGGGGTGGGTGTGTGAACACCCAGCAAACAAGTCAGCTGAATTTACAGTTCCTTTCTGGGGGAAAACCTCCACCTCCAAACACAGGAACATAGAGTACGTGCAGTGCCTTATGTATCACTTAATCAAGTCTGAAGTGAGGAGTGGAGATGCCAACTCCTCCAACTTCCACAAACTCGGCTACAAGCTGCAAGTGTACAAAAGGTTAACGACTGCAAAAAACTCAGAAGCAAAAATGTGCGCGTACGGCACAGAACGGCTGAGTAAGTTTACCCGTGTGGTAAGCTGATAACTCAGCAGAGTTCTGATGTCTCTCCCAGGCTTTTATGGGTGGTGGTGATGATCTGATGAGTGACAGCTGTCAGCTCCGGGCTCCTGGTGGACTCCTGCGGCAACTGCGCCCTCTGGTGCCTGAAACCCGACAACAGGCAGGGCGCCCTCTGGTGGTGAGCCGTACCTCCTCTTCGGGCGGCCCACACACCACCAAAATTTTTTTAAATTACTTTTTTCCAAACTGAGTGCTGTAGTATAATCTACAGGACACCACTGTTGTCTGCAGTCAATTTTGTGTCACTACACCTTATGACTTTGATGCTATTGAAAATATAAACAATAAAAATTTCTCCAAAATTTTTTTTAAAATGACTTTTTCCCAAACTGAGTCCTGTAGTATAATCAACAGGACACAGCTGTTGTGTGCAGTGAATTTTGTGTCACCACACCTTATGACTTTGATGCTATTGAAAATTTAACAAAAAATTCTCCTAAATTTTTTTTTAAAATGACTTTTTCCCAAAGGGAGTGTTGTAGTATAATCAGCAGGACACCCCTGTTGTGTGCAGTAAATTTTGTTACTACACCTCGTGACTTTGATGCTATTGAAAATTTAACAAAAAATTCTCCTAAATTTTTTTTTAAATGACTTTTTCCCAAAATGAGTGTTGTAATATAATCAGCAGGACACCACTGTTGTCTGCAGTGAATTTTGTGTCACCACACCTTATGACATTGATGCTATTGAAAATTTAAACAATGAAAAATTCTCCAATTTTTTTAAATGACTTTTTTCCAAAGCGAGTTCTGTAGTATAATTAACACGACACTGCTGTGTGCAGTGAATTTGTTGACACCACATCTTGTGACTTTGATGCTATTGAAAATTTAACAAAAAATTCTCCTAAATTTTTTTTTAAAATGACTTTTTCCCAAAGGGAGTGTTGTAGTATAATCAGCAGGACACCCCTGTTGTGTGCAGTAAATTTTGTTACTACACCTCGTGACTTTGATACTATTGAAAATTTAAAAAATGAAAAATCCCCCCCAATTTTTTTTTAAAATGACTTTTTCCCAAAATGAGTGTTGTAATATAATCAGCAGGACACCACTGTTGTCTGCAGTGAATTTTGTGTCACCACACCTTATGACATTGATGCTATTGAAAATTTAAACAATGAAAAATTCTCCAATTTTTTTAAATGACTTTTTTCCAAAGCGAGTTCTGTAGTATAATTAACACGACACTGCTGTTGTGTGCAGTGAATTTGTTGACACCACATCTTGTGACTTTGATGCTATTGAAAATTTAAACAATAAAAAATTCTCCAAAATTTTTAAAAATTACTTTTTTCCACACTGAGTTCTGTAGTATAATCTACAGGACACAGCTATTGTGTGCAGTGAATCTGGTGACACCACATCTTGTGACTTTGATGCTATCGAAATTTAAAAATAAAAAATTCTGCAAAGTTTTTCATAATGACATTTTCCCAAACTGAGCTCTGTAGTATAATCAGCAGGACCCCACTGATGTATGGAGTGAATTTGGTGATATCACTCCTTATTACAGTGATTTATTCAATAATTTTCTGGTGTCTTTTTTTTCCGCGTTTGCACTTTGTAGACGGTCCCTAAGCTTCCGTTTCTCTGCCGGCTGCCCGTTCAGATCAGTGATATTTTTCAACTCAGAGGATGGCTCATATGGATAAAAATAAGGTTGTAGCTCGTTGTATACCTTCCTGAGGTTAGAAACTAGTGGTGTTTGTCTTTCTACAACGTTTCTCTTAAGATCTACTAAGCCATGAACATCGAATCTGTGAATATCTTTCTAACTTTACCGAAGTGCCTTACTTGGCTTTACAGGAATTTACACAAGAATGTGTGGCTTTTTACTATAAGGTATTTTATTGATATTTTACCCTGATTTTTAAAATATTCTACAAGCTTTAGCTGTGGTTTTTGACATGGTTTAACAGTCTTTTCAGTCTTCATGAATTTTATGTAGTTTAATTGTTCTGAGCTAATGCATAATTTGGTTTACAATTAAAAGGAAAAACATTCCAGGTCCTACTACCACATCATATTGTGTTATTTCAACATGATCATTGACGGTTCAAAAAGGTTGACTCCAGGATCATTTAAATATGACTAATTTTGAGATTTGTTCTTCCGGGAGATGTTGAAAATGTATCAGTAGATGAAAATTTAATTTGGTTTCTGGGGCTCCACAAGGTCCTAGACCCCAGCCCCCGGGGGGGGGGGGGGGGGGGGGTTGCGCCCCCCCCCCAGACCCCCTGCGAATTTTCCTCGGATTTCACAATTTTCATTTCACAGCCCTGCTTTTATGTTTTAATTAATTAGTATGAAGTTGTAGAGATTTGTTTTCAGTTTGAGTTTAACAAAAATAAATTTAGAATTTTTTATTTTTTGTATTTGAAACAGTATAAATAAATAAAAATGTGTGAAATACTAAGTCTTACAATACTTTTGGAGGGCACTGTAAATGAATAACAACACGTATTCTAAAACCTAAGTTATTATATTTTAAACCTTGAAATTTAAAAATTTGCAAGATTGAAAATCAGACATTTACATTTAATTTTGTGGTGTCTCATAGACTATCTGCAGTACCTTCATGGCCCAAACTTTATGTATCGCTGCCATGCTGTTTTTACAGGGTTCCTGCAGATCATTAAAAAGTCTTCAGTAATAATAAAAAAAAAGTCACATAATCTTGTCTGAAATCCTGTTTGAACAGCACAATGTCTATTTTGCAAGGAGAGAAAAAGTCTTACCATGTTTCCTGATGACACAAGATGCAGTTCGCTTTTCCTGTTTGTTTTATCTTTCGGATGTCTTCATGAAGACAATTTTAAATTCAAGCAATTCTACAGATTCTTGAGTCCTTATCAAACTTTTTCAAACCGTGTTAATCGCCATCTGCCGTCTGTCCGACGTCGCTCCGTGACACAGACATGCGGCAAAATTCTTCTTTTAAAAACGTGATAGCTCTTAATGTATGTGAAGTCCGCATGCTGCGTTTAGCTTAAGAACAGCGGCTTGCAGCAATCACATAGCGTCGCCATAGCAACCAACCAGTCCTGCTTTACAACAGCTGCCGTAACAGCCACGCTTTGAAAGAGGGATTTTTCTCAGCGGAGTTCCAGGGACACTGATTTGTATCTGCTATACAGATCAGTGTCCGTGGAGTTTGAACATTTCAAAATTTTCTTTGCACATTTGCACAAAGCCGCGCACAGTTTACAATGGTTTTCAATGAGTTTACAACAAGGTTACTCTCCTGCATGGCAGATTGCGTGCCACTGCACGGATCAAATTCGGGCAAGTGTTAAGGCACCTTAAAGGTCCTTGATGAAATGATGGGCTTTCTTTCAAGGCCAGGAAAGGTTTCCAGCTGTTCCATAAGTTTTAAACTTCCTTATAATGCTCCCAAAGGTGTCTTTTAGAATGTTAGATTTTTTGGAAATCTTCTTATACCCAAGACCCTTCAGGTGTGATGAAATAATGTCCTCTCTCAGCCTTTATCTTTCCCATGATTGGACCTCACCTTGAATACCTTCATGGGTGGGGTTTATATTTACAACACAGCAGAAGCAAATGAAGGATCATTTTCTAGTTCCCAAAGACTTAATTATGGTTCAGCTCCACTTTAGACCATAAAAACTGTCAGACAGCTTTAAAATCAACAATATTATATTGGTGTTGAATAATTCTGTCATGGCTATCTTAACCAAATATATTGTTGGACACAAATACCACGTTGTGTTGATTTTATGCATCAAACTCATAAAGAAGTCGTCCAAAGCAGAATCTTGCTCTTTGAAAAAAGTAAAGTATGTGTGAAATGTAAAATAAATCCTCCTGATGTACATTTCCACTTTATCAGTTCCATCAGTGCAAAAACTTACTGTCATCAGGTCAAACCCACCACTCTGATACTTTATTTTAATGTGTTGTTTTAACATTTATTGTTAATTTGTTTCTTTGCAGACCAGCAGCCGTTGTTGGTGATTAAAGAGAAACTCTCCCTGAACACCAGGAATGGAATCTGAGTATTAACCAGATGAACATTAAAGAAGAAGAGAAGCTGTGGATAAGTCAGCAGGGAGAGCAGCTTCAGCAGCTGGAGGAGGCAGATCTCACCAAGTTTGGTTTCAGTGCCATCCCTGTGAAGAGTGAAAATGATGAAAAACCAGAGTCATCACAGCTTCATCAAAGCCAAAGGGATGAGAGCACAGAGGCTGAGCCTGTAGCCAGCAGCTCATCTGTACACAGAACACTGACAGCAAAAGCTGATGGAGAGGATGATGGAGGACCACAACCAGCCAGCAACTCAGGTCCAAACAGTCCTTTACAACCAGATACCAGTGGCAGGAGTTCAGACAGTTCTGGAACTGAGACTGATGACAGTTGTGACTGGAACAGACCAGAGAACTTCAGTCAAGTTTTAACTGTCAAAAAAATACCAATATTGTTCGTTTAGGCAACACTGATGAGAAACAATTTAAAGGCTCTAAATATGGAAAAGCATTTGTTCACATGAACAGTTCAGAACAACAAAAGGAGAGGCAAGCAAGCGGCTGTTCTGATCTGCGTAAAAGGCAGAAACAGAAGGGCACTCTGAACAAACACATTAGAATTCAGGCATGACAAAAAACATTTGACTGTTCTGAGTGTGGTCAAAGTTTTGGAAGAAAAGGCAACCTCAATGCACACATAATTATTCATACAGGAGAAAAAATATTTGGCTGTTCTCAGTGTGGTTGAAGATTTGGACGAAAGAGCAACCTGAAAAAACACGGTAGTTCATACAGGACAAAAGGTGGGTTGGAGTTCCTACTGGACACGAGCCTCGAGTGTCCTCGGTTCCACTGTGAAGGGGTTTGCCAGGAGAGATCTTGGTATGAGGATGTTTCAAAAGAAACAAATCCCAGCTAAAACCTCAACAAAGCGCCTAGGCACCAGGGCGTATGAAGAAAATGGTGCAACTTCTCCCAGTGCTGCGGGGAGACATCTCTCCTGTAGCAGCACTCAGCTGGGTCATCCACCAGATCAGCGGTGTCACACACCAGATAGTGCTGATCTTGGACCCCAGCAACAACACTATCAAAGGGCTAAACGAATCCAGTGAAACTGCATCATTGTAAATTGGTCCATTGGGGAGAAGAAAAAGATCTCTCACTGCTTCACTTACTCAAACATGAGAAGTGGGGCAGGAGATCAAAGGCAGTATTTGAGGAGAGGAAAGGTCACCATCTTGAAGAGAGCCCTCAGACACAAAGTCAGTAATGTTAAGGGTGCAGCTTTAGACCCTGTGTCTGGGGCCCACTGCACTCTTGTAGAAGGAAATTCAAGGCAAATGAAAAAAAAAAAGACAAAAACAATTTGGCTGTTCTGAATGTGGCTGAAGATTTGGACAAAAGAGTGACCTGAAAAAACACATGATAATTCATACAGGACAAAAGCCTCGAGTGTCCTCGGTCCCACTGTGAAGGGGTTTGCCGGGAGAGATCTTGGAATGAGGATGTTTCAAAAGAAACAAACCCCAGCTAAAACCTCCACAAAGCACCAAGGCACCAGGGCGTATGAAAAAAATGGTGCAACTTCTCCCAGTGCTGCGGGGAGACATCTCCTCTGTAGCAGCACTCTGCTGGGTCATCCACCAGATCAGTGGTATCATCCACCAGATAGTTCTGATCCTGGACCCCAGCAACAACACCATCAATGGGCTAAAAGAATCCAGTGAAACTGCATCATTGTAAATTGGTCCATTGGGGGGAAGAAAAAGATCTCTCACTGCTCCGCTTACTAAAACTTGAGAAGACGGGCAGGAGATCAAAGGCAGTATTTGAGGAGAGGAAAGGTCACCATCTTGAAGAGAGCCCTTGGATACAAAGTCAGTAATGTTAAGGGTGCAGCTTTAGACCCCGGGTCTGGGGCCCACTGCACTCTTGTAGAAGGAAATTCAAGGCAAATGAAAAAAAAAAGACAAAAACAATTTGGCTGTTCTGAATGTGGCTGAAGATTTGGACAAAAGAGTGACCTGAAAAAACACATGATAATTCATACAGGACAAAAGCCTCGAGTGTCCTCGGTCCCACTGTGAAGGGGTTTGCCAGGAGAGATCTTGGTATGAGGATGTTTCAAAAGAAACAAACCCCAGCTAAAACCTCCACAAAGCGCCTAGGCACCAGGGCGTATGAAGAAAATGGTGCAGCTTCTCCCAGTGCTGTGGGGAGACATCTCCTCTGTAGCAGTACTCAGCTGGGTCATCCACCAGATCAGCGGTGTCATCCACCAGATAGTTCTGATCCTGGACCCCAGCAACAACACCATCAATGGGCTAAAAGAATCCAGTGAAACTGCATCATTGTAAATTGGTCCATTGGGGAGAAGAAAAAGATCTCTCACTGCTTCCCCTACTCAAACTTGAGAAGTGGGGCAGGAGATCAAAGGCAGTATTTGAGGAGAGGAAAGGTCACCATTTTGAAGAGAACCCTCGGATACAAAGCCAGTAATGTTAAGGGTGCAGCTTTAGACCCCGTGTCTGGGGCCCACTGCACTCTTGCAGAAGGAAATTCAAGGCAAATGAAAAAAAAAAAGACAAAAACAAT
Organism: Thalassophryne amazonica; assembly: GCF_902500255.1. NCBI lineage: Eukaryota > Metazoa > Chordata > Actinopteri > Batrachoidiformes > Batrachoididae > Thalassophryne > Thalassophryne amazonica. Next base: position 20,459,093 of record NC_047120.1, read on the forward strand.
TTGGCTGCTCTGAATGTGGCCGAAGATTTGGACAAAACTGCAACCTGAAAAAACACATGATAATTCATACAGGAAAGTGATGATGAAAATGATGATGAAAAACCAGAGTCATCACAGCTTCATCAAAGCCGAAGTGATGAGAGCACAGAGGCTGAGCCTGTAGCCAGCAGCTCATCTGTACACAGAACACTGACAGCAGAAGCTGATGGAGAGGACGATGGAGGACCACAACCAGCCAGCAACTCAGGTCCAAACAGTCATTTACAACCAGATACCAGTGGCAGGAGTTCAGACAGTTCTGGAACTGAACAGAAGAACACTCAGCTGGATAATCCACCAGATCAGCATAGTTCTGATCCTGGACTCCAGCAAAAACAACATCAATGGGCCAAAAGAAACAAGCGAAATTACACCACAGTTAATTGGACCATTGAAGAGAAAAAAAAGATCTTTCACTGCTTCACTTACTCAAGGCATGAGAAGTGGGGCAGAAAGAAAAAGGCAGTATTTGAGGAACGCATAAAAGAAGCGGATTTACCTACACAAAAGAAAGAAGCCACCACAACCGCAAAACTGGAATCGATTGCCTCACAGATCGCAAAATATCTGACGACTGAGGAAATAAAAAAAATAAAGGAAGAAGCCCAAAAGGAAGCGATAAAAGACTATCAATTGCTGGATAAAGGGAAGCAACTACAGTTTAAAAGGAGTCAGTGGAAGAGGGAGGAAGAGTGGATACTGTTGTGGGCAAAAGAATATGCCAAAATAAAATACCCCCAAAATCAGACAAAGACATCCAAAGAATGGCAAAAAATATTCCACCACCACTGCCCAAGTAAGAAAGACATCACTTGTAAGACTCTCACAACCCAAAAATCAAACTTTATCAAACAAAAACATTTCTCAGATAATGAAATAAAAACAATGCAACAGGAGGTTGAGAAAATGATAAGAGAAGGCATCTGCCCTCTGACGCAACCCATTACACCACCAAAAAACAATTGCCCTCAAAAAAAGTTTATCCCCGAAAAACCGAACCATTCACTGCCTCCCGAAAAAATGAACAAGTCATTGCCCCCCAAAAAAAACGAGCAACTCACTACCCCCCGAAAAAATGAACCATTTACTGCCTCCCGAAAAAACGAACAACTCACTGCCTCCTGAAAAACCGAACCATTTACTGCCTCCCGAAAAAATGAACAACTCACTGCCCCCTGAAAAAACGAGCAACTCATTGCCCACCAAAAAAACGAGTAACTCACCAGCTCATCTACAAAATAATTCACAGGTGCACACAGACACAGAACAGCAGGAACTAGAAGAGGAATTGGCAAATAAGATTGAAGAAACAAGAAAAATGGACATGAAAGAGCGCCCAAAGCTGACTAAACTAAAAGAGAATAAAAAATTCAAAAATATCCTTCAAAAGGTTAACATAGGACTGACCAAACTGGTCCCAAGAGGAGCCACATTGACAGAGTTAAACTCTGTAAATTATGGAGTGGCATGGTACATACAAAGTAAATTAGCCCCACAAGATTTGGAGAGAAACAGTACCACAAATAAGAAAAAGAATACCATGCCACGATGGAAAAAGAAATTACAACAAAAAATCAGCTGCCTAAGAGCAGAGATCTCCCAAATGACCACATTTTTGGGAAACAAGAACCACAAAAAGAATCTTCTAAAAAAAAAAAAAATCGCATTAAAAGAAAATACAATGTTGAAGACAAACTGCTAGGTGGAAGGCTGGCTGAACATCAAGCCTTAGTAAAAGCTTTCGCAGCACAAATTAGGAATAAAGACAAGAAAATACAAGCAAAACAGATAGATAAACTATTTGCAACAAACCCGACTAGTGTACAGAAAGCTGGCAAATGACACAATAGAAGTACAACAACCACCTGAGAGAAAGGAAATTGAAAAATTTTGGAGACCACTCTTTGAAGACCCAAAACAACACCAAGAGGCTGAATGGATTGAAAAAATACAACAGAAAAACAAAGACAAACAACAAATGCCAGCAATTGTAATCGATGAAGAAGAGATCAGAAAGAAAATGAGTGAATACAGTAACTTCAAGGCACCTGGCATCGACAAAATCCCACATTTTTGGCTGAAAAGACTGACAGCATTACACCAACATTATGCTGTGGCTTTCACAAACATATTAAACGGAGAAGAGGACACACCAGACTGGCTAACGACAGGGAACACAAGCCTAATTCCAAAGACCAAGGAAACACAGCTTCCCAACAAGTACAGACCCATCTGCTGCCTAACAACAACATACAAATGGCTGACAGGAATCATAACTGATGCCATTTATGAACATCTTGACAATGGTGGCTACCTGGAAAATGAACAGAAAGGATGTTCCAAAAGAAGATTAGCAGCTAAAGACCAGTTACTGACAGACAAAGCTATCCTGGAGGACTGCAAAACAAGGCAGAGGAACCTCAGCATGGCTTGGATTGATTACAAAAAGGCATTTGACAGTGTACCACACTCCTGGATCTTGAGGTGCTTAGAACTCTACAACATCAACGAGAAAATAAGAACTTTCCTGAGAGCACAAATGAACAAGTGGAACACCACCATCACCCTCAATCACACAGAGGGACAAATAACAATCCCAGATGTACGAGCTCAGAGAGGGATACTTCAAGGAGACAGCCTTTCACCTCTCTTATTCTGCTTAATCATGGACCCGCTCAGCAAGATCCTGAAGGAGCAAGACATCGGATATGACTTAAGTAAAGACAAAGGAAAGGAAAACCAAAAACCTGTGAACCATCTGTTGTTCATGGACGATTTGAAAATCTATGCCAACACAAAAAACGGACTCACTCAACTTGTGGAAACAGCCCATAAGTTCTCAAAAGACATTGGCATGGAATTTGGACTGGATAAATGCTCAAAATGCACAATGACAAAAGGAAAAAAGACAAAAACCGAAAACATACAATTGGATGAAGGGAGCTACATTGAAGACCTGGCTGCAGACTCCACATACAAATACTTGGGAATTGAACAAAGTAATTCAATTGAACACAAGAAAATGAGAACAAAAACAACAAAAGAATACCTAAACCGCTTAAAAAAGATCTGCAAAACACAGCTGACACCAAAAAATAAAATCACAGCCATAAACCAGTTTGCAATACCAGTGGTGACCTATGGGTTTGGCATAGTGAACTGGCCACAATGCGAGCTTAATAAATTGGACACAAAAACCAGAAAAATGCTCACCCTCCACAAAATCACATACAGAAATCAGTGCATGGACAGAATATACCTACCTCGCAGAGAAGGCGGTATGGGTCTTACTGAAATCAACCAGGCCTACAGAGCATCGATGATAAGTATTGGACAGTACTTAAAGAGCTCTGAAGAAGAAATCATAAAAACGGTCACAAAACACCACGAGGCCATAACTGAACGGACCTCAATCACTAAACTGGCAAAAAACTTTGGCGGAGAACTTCTACAAGAGAGAAAAAGCAACAGTCTCATGCCTGCAACAAAACTTGCAAGACAGACCAGAGAACAATACTGCAAAAGAGAAGGAAAACATCGAGTGGAAAGATGGAAACAACACAAAAGAGCCGGACGTTTCCAAGAAGAACTCGAAAGGAATACATCGACAAAGTTGGATCAATGCAGTGGCTAAAAAATGGAAAACTTGGTTTTGATGGAGAAAGAATTCTGATTGGAGCACAAGATCAGGGACTTCTAACTAATGGCTTCAAAAAAATGGCAGGGATCTCACAAATGATAAATGCCGATTCTGTCATACAGCTGTTGAGAGTGTAAACCATCTAACATCAGCATGCCAGATCCTCATGGCAGATGGGCATTATACATCCAGACATAACAAGATCTGTCAATATCTCCACTGGAAGATCTGCAAGGAACTGGAGATGGAAGTCAAAGAACATGTCTGGGAGCACGAGCCAACACCAGTCTCATCCAACGGAAAAATAACGATCTTCTACGACAAAGAGATCCCAGCAGGAAGACACATTGAAGGAGGTGCAATCAAACCTGATATTGTCATCTGGAACAAGCAAGAGAAAACAGCCAAAATCATTGATGTGACAGTCCCCAATGATTACGGCCTGAATCGAGCTGAAAGGGGAAAGATCTCGAAATACCAAGACCTGAAAAATGACCTAAGAACAACATGGTCATTGAAAGACATCGATATCATTCCAGTTGTGGTGGGAGCAACAGGCCTGATGAAGAAGAACCTGAAGAAATACCTTGAGGCAATCCCCGGTCACCCAAGTGCACATGAGGTGCAGTTGTCTGCGATTAAGGGAACGATCACCATCTTGAAGAGAGCCCTCGGATACAATGCCAGATCTGGTTAAGATAACTATAGAACCTAGGGTGCAACTTTAGACCCCAGGTTTGGGGCCCATTGCATTCTACTAAAAGACATCAAAGATAAATGAAAAACCAAAAGGCAAAAGAAAGTCACTAATGTTAAGGGTGCAGCTTTAGACCCTGGGTCTGGGGCCCACTGCACTCTTGTAGAAGGAAATTCAAGGCAAATGAAAAAAAAAGACAAAGGCTAAAGCTAGTTAGCTGGAGATGCTGGAAACTCTTCTCTGAACAGATCAAACTTCACTCTGTGATCCTCGAATATGTTTTTTGAAGAGCTCCAGAAGCACTAAGGTCGACAGTAAACCGGAAGAAGAAGAAAAGGTGAAGTTAGCGCGAAAAGGTGGAAGAGCTGAGAAGGTTGTTGAAACAGCGGCTAACTGCTGCTAATGCTGAGATATTTGAGTTGGTAGAAACAAACAGATCGCCGAGCAGCAAGAAGAAACGAGTGGATTTAAAGAAGAGAAGAAACTAGTCAACGTGCTGGAAGCTGTTTTCAAGCCTGAAGTTCTCTGATCCAGAGCAGACATGCAGCCGTTGTTGGTGATAAAAGAAGAAACTCTCCCTGAACATCATGAATGGAATCTGAGTGTTGACCAGGAGAATATGAAAGAAGAAGAGAAGCTGTGGATAAGTCAGCAGGGAGAGCAGCTTCAGCAGCTGGAGGAGGCAGATCTCACCAAGTTTGGTTTCACTGCCATCCCTGTGAAGAGTGAAAATGATGATGAAAAACCAGAGTTGCCAGCAGCTCATCTGTACACAGAACACTGACAGCAGAAGATGATGGCGAGGATGATGGTGGACCACAACCAGCCAGCAACTCAGGTCCAAACAGTCATTTACAACCAGGTACCAGTGGCAGGAGTTCAGACAGTTCTGGAACTGAGACTGATGACAGTGATGAAAGCTCTAAATATGGAAAAGCATCTGGTCACATGAACAGCTCAGAGCAACAAAAGGAGCAGCAAACAAGAAGAAAACCATTTAGCTGTTCTGATCGACAACAAATACTGGAACAGGAGGACACTGTGAAGCCACAAAGGACAAACCACACAGGACAACTCTCCCATGGAAGCACTCAGCTGGATATTCCACCAGATCAGCATAGTTCTGGTCCTGGACTCCAGCAACAACAGCATCAATGGGCCAGAAGAAACAAACGAAACTACGCCACAGTAAATTGGACCATTGAAGAGAAGAAAAAGATCTTTCACTGCTTCACTTACTCAAGGCATCAGAAGTGGGGCAGAAAGAAAAAGGCAGTATTTGAGGAGCGCATAAAAGAAGCGGATCTTCCATCAGAAAAGAAAGAAGCCACCACAACTGCAAAACTGCAATCGATTGCCTCACAAATCGCAAAATATCTGACAGTAGAGGAAATACAAAAAATAAAGGAAGAAGCCAAAAAAAAAAGCGATAAAAGATCATCAGTTGATGGATAAAGGGAAGCAACTTCAGTTTGAAAGGAGTCAGTGGAAGAGGGAGGAAGAGTGGATACTGCTGTGGGCAATGGAATATGCCAAACTAAAATACACCAAAAAACCAGACAAAGAGATGTGGAGAATGGCAAAAAATATTTCACCACCACTGCCCAAGTATAAAAGACATCCCAAGTAAGCAACTCACCACCCAAAAATCCAACTTTATCACACAAAAACATTTCTCAGATGCTGAAATAAAAGTGATGCAACAGGAGGTTGGGCAAATGATCAGCCCTCTGACGCAACCCATTGCACCACCAAAAAATGATTGTCCTCAAAAAACGTACACCCAACAAAAAACACCAGACCAAGCCAGCCTCTCACACCAAAGAAAAAGTAGATGTCAAACACAACCCCAACAAAAAAGAAATCACGCACTGCCCCCGAAAAAACGAATCATTCACTGCCCCCCGAAAAAACGAGCAACTCACTGCCCCCCGAAAAAACGAGCCATTCACCAACTCATCTACAAAACAATATACAGCTGCACACAGACCCAGAACAGCAGGAACTAGAAGAGGAATTGGCAAATAAGATTGAAGAAACAAGAAAAATGGACATGAAAGAGTGCCCAAAGCTGACAAAACTAAAGGAGAATACAAAATTCAAAACTGTCCTGCAAAAAGTTAACATAGGACTGACTAAATTGGTCCCAAAAGGAACCACATTGACAGAGGATTGAGGTCAGATGAGCGTAGGGACCACCAGGAACTGCCTGCATACTCTCACCACGAGGTCGGGCACCAGGAGGAACCCAGGACCCACTACACCAGTATAGGGTCAAACAATGAGTCCAAGGACTTCATCCTGATACCTGATATCAGTCAGGGTGCTGTTGTTTAGTCTGCAGATGTCTGTGTGTCCTTAGACCATCACTGTCCCACCAAACCGGTTGTGCTGAGTGATGTTGCAGGCAGAATAATGTTCTACACTGCTTCACCAGACCCTTTCACGTCTGTCACATGTGCTCAGGTTGAACCTGCTCTCATCTGTGAAAAGCACAGTGGTGGACCAACCAATTCTGGTCTTCTATGTTAAATGCCAGTTGAGCTCCACGGTGCCGGTCAGTGAGCACAGGGCCCACTACAGGACGTCAGGACCTCAGGTCCCCTCATGAAGTCTGTTTCTGATTATTTGGTCATAGACATTCACACCAGTAGCCTGCTGGAGGTCATTTTGTAGGACTCTGGCAGTGCTCATCCAGATACCGGTCCTGCTGATGGGTTAAGGACATTCTGCCTGTTTCCTGTTTCCTCTGTGCTCCTGAGATTGTGCTGAAAGACACAGCAAACCTTCTGGCAAAGGCACATATTGATGTATGTGATGGGTCCAGGTACCACACCATGGTACCAGTGCTGACATTGACCCGACCCAAATGCAAAAACAAGTGAAAAATCAGTCAGAAAATATGAGGGAAAAAATGTTGGTGGCCTCCACCTGTAAAACCATTCCTGTTTTAATTAATTAATCATCATTATCATCATTATTATTCATGCTGGGATCCTTTATGTACTGTAGTGTTTTGTACGTATATTCATGAACATTCAAGGAAATTGTATATGTATAAGGGAAAATTATGTTTTAGTTCACTATTGTGTCCACCTGAGGGCAGTGAATCATCGTGATTTCCTGTGTGGATGGTAACAGTCTGATATATTTATATTACATATTTTAAAATCTGTTCTAATGTCTGTATTATTCTGACTGAAATTCATGACGTTGTAGTTCAGCATTATGTCCACTTGAGGGCGGTAAACACTCATGAGATTAGTTTCAACTCCTCAGAATTCGTTTGGTGAAACATCCATCCATCCATCCATCTTCTACCGCTTAGTCCAATTAAGGGTCGCAGGGGGCTAGAGCCTATCCCAGCAGTCATAGGGCGTGAGGCAGGGTACACCCAGAACAGGACAGTCTGTCGCAGGGCCACAAATAGACAAACAAACACAGACACATGCACACCTAAGGACAATTTTAAAGATTCCAATCCACCTAACCCGCATGTCTTTGGATGGGGGAGGAAACCTACACAAACACGGGGAGAACATGAAAACTCCACACAGAAAGGCCACGGGAATTGCACCCATGACCTTCTCGCCGTGAGGCAACAGTGCTAACCACTACGCCACCGTGCTGCCTTGGTGAAACATTTTTGTTGTAAATAGTTTTAAATAATCTCTGCAGCAATGTCTACATTATTCATTCAATGTGGTGTTTTGTATATTTGTGAATATTTAATGAAAAATATAGCTGCCTGCTGTGCTACATTCTTATGTCTCTTCCAGAGAGTGATGGAGCTGGAGCCAGACGTTACGGGTCATGAACTGATTTTTGTGGATGAGGCAACCTGAGCACATGTGACAGACGTGAAAGTATCTGGAGAAGCTGTGGAGAACGTTATGCTGCCTGAAACATCACTCAGCACGACCTGTTTGGTGGGTCAGTGATGGTCTGAGGAAGCATCTACTGACTGAACAACAGCACCCTAACTGATATCAGATATTAGGATGAAGTCCTTGGACTCACTGTCTGATCTCATGCTGGTGCCGTGGGTCCTGGGTTCCTCCTGGTGCCGTGGTCCTGTGGTGAGAGTATGCAGGCAGTTCCTGGTGACCCCCACGCTCACCTGACCTCACTCCAACAGACATTATGTTTTGGTCAATCTGACACCACCAGGCTGCACCTCAGTTAAGTGATGCCCTGATCCAGATCTGAGAGGACGTCCCCCAGCAGACCACCCATCCTCTTTTTTGGAGTCCTGATGTTGTCAGGCAGGAATACAAGCACATGGGGGCCACACAAACTACTCAGTACTATTTTGAGTTACTGCGAAGAAATTTTGGCAAAATGCACAAACCCGCTGCATCATTTTTTTTTTTTTACTTTGATTTTCTGGGTGTCTTTGAATTCAGCCCTCTGTAGGATGACAATTTGCATTTCCATCAAACGATGTGGCGTCCTTTCATTCCTCACACATTACCCACAACACATCAGGAAAGATAATCAGGATTTTTTCCCCCTTTGATATCTGTTGTGTTTTACAAGCACTGGATTCTTTGTTTGTTAATTATATGAGTGCAATGAACGCTGTGACATCACCGGATAAAATGGCCAACAGCCACTTCAAAACACGACCGGTCAATTTAAAGAAATAAATAAAAACACAACCAAACAACTTGTAAAGGGAAAACCACACCTCCCACAAAATACACCAGTTTAATGCTAGATCTCAGTGTGTCGGCCGTTAAAGAAACACCTGGATGCTGAGTGACTCTGGGAAGATGAACAATCAGGACATTCCAGAGGAGGTTTTCTAGGCAGCAACACCTTTGAACATCCAGGCAGGTTTTATGATTAGTGGAATTTATCTGCTGAATCCAGATGTTTTTCTGGATAAACTCCACCCTCCTCCTGCCACAGAGGCTCACGACACCTCCAAAATCCAGGTGACTGACGCTGTCAGAAACCTGGTCAGAGCAGCTGGACGGCAGCGTTGTAAATCTGGACACCCTATTGTCCTCAGTTCATGTTCGTCTCTTCTGTCTTGTTGATCTTCCAGCATTTCTGCTGCCAAATTGTCTTCATGACAGAATCAGAAACGCCGCCGATTCAGGAAAAATGTTGTTCCCCTTTAAGACACTCCTCGTTCCACCTCCACCATCGACTTCTGTCACCGCTGATGGTTTGACCTCTGACCTTACAGGTATAGCAGCAGACATCATGAACCAGTTCTAGAGCTCAGCCGAGTTTAGTCTCTCAACTATTTCCCCGCACTATGCAGGCGAGGAAAATGATGACACTCCAAATAAAATTCTTTATCAATGGCTGTAAATTTTGTAAGAGTCATTTTAGTGTTGACACTATTGTGTAAATAGACTTATGAATGAAACCTGAAGTAGCAGCTGGAACGTTGACAGCAGTGTGTATCAGGGGACAGAAATTTGCTGGAAATATTTTTGCTGTAAATTTTCTTGAATGCTGACTTGTTTCCCCCCCCCCATCAGAAACATGAAATTCAGGACCATGCTCAAGAAACTGGAGGAAAAGAAGCATTTTGAGTGGATTTTATTATTTTTCAAACAGCTAGTCTGTTTACAACAAAATTCAAAGTTTTATGGGGAAGAATTGTGAACAGTTTTTAAATGAACCAAGCAAAACCATCAGAACTAAAATTAAAAACTGAAGGGAGTAAGAATTTTGAAGAGCTTAGATTAAGCAAAAAAAACAAACAAAAACTGAATGACATTTACTGTTTGTCTTTTTCTGTTTTATTATTTAAATCCACTCTGCATCCTGGTGTTGTTTTGAGTCTTCAGAGTGGTCTCCAGAATTTTTCAACTTCTCTCTTGGGTGGCTGTTGTACTTCTATTGTGTACTTTGCCATATTCCTGTACACTAGTCTGTTTTGTTTTTTTAAATTGCGTGCTTATCTGTTTTGGTTGTATTTTCTTGTCTTTTTTCCTTATCTGTACAGCCAAAGCTTTCACTAAGGCTTGATGTTCAGCCACCCTCCCACCCAGTTGTTTATCTTCAACATTGTATTTTCTTTTAATGTGACTTTTTTAAGGAGATTCTTTTTATGGTTTTGGCCTCCCAAAATGTTGCCATTTGGGAGATCTCTGCTCTTCAACGGCTGATTTTTTGTTGTAATTTGTTTTTTGATTGTGGCACAGTATTCTTTTTCTTAATTGTGGCTCCTTTTCTCTCCAAATCATGTGGGGCTAATTTACTTTGTGTGTACCATGCTGCTCCATAATTTACACAGTTTAAATCTGCCAATGTGGTTCTTTCTGGGACTGGTCTAGCCAATCCCAGGTTAACTTTCTGTTGTATAATTTTAAACGTTTTATTCTCCTTGAAATTTGGTCAGTTTTGGACACTCATTCTCCTTGTTTACTCAATCTTGTTAGCCCATTCCTCTTTTAATTCCCACTGCTCTATATCTGGGCGCATCTGAAAATTGTTTTGTGGATGAGCTGGTGAATAGCTCCCAGCTTGTTGGGGCAATGAATGATTAATTTTTTGGGGTGGGGTGGGGGGGGCATGAATGTGACCTGTTTTGTTGTGGTGAACGACTCGCAATTTGTTGGTGTCACATGTGACTCTTACTTTGTTGGGGGTGGAGTTTGACTTCTACATCTCATTTTGCGTGAGAGGCTGGCTTGTTCTGGTGTTATTTGCTGGATATGTGTTTGCTGAGGAGAGTCATTTGTAGGTTGTGCAATAGGTTGCGTGAAAGGGCATATACTATACCGTTTTTGTCCTGTATGAATTATCATGTGTTTTTAAGGTAGCTCTTTTGTCCAAATCTTTGACCACATTCAGAACAGCCAAATTGTTTTTGTCTTTTTTTTTCATTTATCTTTGATGTCTTTTTAATAGAATGCAGTGGGCCCCAATCCTGGGGTCTAAAGTTGCACCCTAGGCTCTATAGTTATCCTAACCAGAGCTGGCATTGTATCCGTGGGCTCTCTTCAAGATGGTGATTGTTCCCTTAATTGCAGACAACTGCACCTCATGTGCCCTTGGGTGACCGGGGATTGCCTCAAGGTATTTCTTCAGGTTCTTCTTCCTCAGGCCGGTTGCTCCCACCACAACTGGAATGATATCTATGTCTTTCAATGACCGTGTTGTTCGTAGGTCATTTTTCAGGTCTTGGTATTTCGAGATCTTTCCCCTTTCTGCTCGATTCAGGCCGTAGTCATTGGGGACTGTCACATAGATGAATTTGGCTGTTTTCTCTTGCTTGTTCCAGATGACAATATCAGGTTTGATTGCACCTCCTTCGATATGTCTTCCTGCTGGGATCTCTTTGTCGTAGAAGACAGTTACTTTTCCACTGGATGAGACTGGTGCTGGCTCGTGCTCCCAGACGTGTTCTTTGGCTTCCATCTCCAGTTCCTTGCATACTATTTTATACTATTTTTGTCATTTTTTTTTTCATTTGCCTTGAATTTCCTTCTACAAGAGTGCAGTGGGCCCCAGACCCGGGGTCTAAAGCTGCACCCTTAACATTACTGACTTTGTATCCAAGGGGCTCTCTTCAAGATGGTGACCTTTTCTCTCCTCAAATACTGTCTTTGATCTCCTGCCCAACTTCTCAAGTTTGAGTAAATGAAGCAGTGAGAGATCTTTTTCTTCTCCCCAATGGACCAATTTACAATGATGCAGTTTCACTGGATTCTTTTAGCCCTTTGATGGTGTTGTTGCTGGGGTCCAGGATCAGAACTATCTGGTGGATGATACGGCTGATCTGGTGGATGACCCAGCTGAGTGCTGCTACAGAAGAGATGTCTCCCCACAGCACTGGGAGAAGTTGCACCATTTTCTTCATACGCCCTGGTGCCTAGGCACTTTGTGGAGGTTTTAGCTGGGGTTTGTTTCTTTTGAAACATCCTCATACCAAGATCTCTCCTGGCAAACCCCTTCACAGTGGGACCGAGGACACTCGAGGCTCGTGTCCAGTAGGAACTCCAACCCACCTTTTGTCCTGTATGAACTACCATGTTTTTTCAGGTTGCTCTTTTGTCCAAATCTTCAACCACACTGAGAACAGCCAAATATTTTTTCTCCTGTATGAATAATTATGTGTGCATTGAGGTTGCCTTTTCTTCCAAAACTTTGAGCACACTCAGAACAGTCAAATGTTTTTTGTCATGCCTGAATTCTAATGTGTTTGTTCAGAGTGCCCTTCTGTTTCTGCCGTTTACTCAGATCAGAACAGCTAAATTGTTTTCCGGTTGCTTGCCTCTCCTTTTGTTGTTCTGAACTGTTCATGTGAACAAATGCTTTTCCATATTTAGAGCCTTTAAATTGTTTCTCATCAGTGTTGCCTAAACGAACAATATTGGTATTTTTTTGACAGTTAAAACTTGACTGAAGTTCTCTGGTCTGTTCCAGTCACAACTGTCATCAGTCTCAGTTCCAGAACTGTCTGAACTCCTGCCACTGGTATCTGGTTGTAAATGACTGTTTGGACCTGAGTTGCTGGCTGGTTGTGGTCCTCCATCATCCTCTCCATCAGCTTTTGCTGTCAGTGTTCTGTGTACAGATGAGCTGCTGGCTACAGGCTCAGCCTCTGTGCTCTCATCCCTTTGGCTTTGATGAAGCTGTGATGACTCTGGTTTTTCATCATTTTCACTCTTCACAGGGATGGCACTGAAACCAAACTTGGTGAGATCTGCCTCCTCCAGCTGCTGAAGCTGCTCTCCCTGCTGACTTATCACAGCTTCTTCTTTAATGTTCTTCTGGTTAATACTCAGATTCCATTCCTGGTGTTCAGGGAGAGTTTCTCTTTAATCACCAACAACGGCTGCTGGTCTGCAAAGAAATAAATTAACAATAAATGTTAAAACAACACATTAAAATAAAGTATCAGAGTGGTGGGTTTGACCTGATGACAGTAAGTTTTTGCACTGATGGAACTGATAAAGTGGAAATGTACATCAGGAGGATTTATTTTACATTTCACACATACTTTACTTTTTTCAAAGAGCAAGATTCTGCTTTGGACGACTTCTTTATGAGTTTGATGCATAAAATCAACACAACGTGGTATTTGTGTCCAACAATATATTTGGTTAAGATAGCCATGACAGAATTATTCAACACCAATATAATATTGTTGATTTTAAAGCTGTCTGACAGTTTTTATGGTCTAAAGTGGAGCTGAACCATAATTAAGTCTTTGGGAACTAGAAAATGATCCTTCATTTGCTTCTGCTGTTGTAAATATAAACCCCACCCATGAAGGTATTCAAGGTGAGGTCCAATCATGGGAAAGATAAAGGCTGAGAGAGGACATTATTTCATCACACCTGAAGGGTCTTGGGTATAAGAAGATTTCCAAAAAATCTAACATTCTAAAAGACACCTTTGGGAGCATTATAAGGAAGTTTAAAACTTACGGAACAGCTGGAAACCTTTCCTGGCCTTGAAAGAAAGCCCATCATTTCATCAAGGACCTTTAAGGTGCCTTAACACTTGCCCGAATTTGATCCGTGCAGTGGCACGCAATCTGCCATGCAGGAGAGTAACCTTGTTATAAACTCATTGAAAACCACTGTAAACTGTGCGCGGCTTTGTGCAAATGTGCAAAGAAAATTTTGAAATGTTCAAACTCCACGGACACTGATCTGTATAGCAGATACAAATCAGTGTCCCTGGAACTCCGCTGAGAAAAATCCCTCTTTCAAAGCGTGGCTGTTACGGCAGCTGTTGTAAAGCAGGACTGGTTGGTTGCTATGGCGACGCTATGTGATTGCTGCAAGCCGCTGTTCTTAAGCTAAACGCAGCATGCGGACTTCACATACATTAAGAGCTATCACGTTTTTAAAAGAAGAATTTTGCCGCATGTCTGTGTCACGGAGCGACGTCGGACAGACGGCAGATGGCGATTAACACGGTTTGAAAAAGTTTGATAAGGACTCAAGAATCTGTAGAATTGCTTGAATTTAAAATTGTCTTCATGAAGACATCCGAAAGATAAAACAAACAGGAAAAACGAACTGCATCTTGTGTCATCAGGAAACATGGTAAGACTTTTTCTCTCCTTGCAAAATAGACATTGTGCTGTTCAAACAGGATTTCAGACAAGATTATGTGACTTTTTTTTTTATTACTGAAGACTTTTTAATGATCTGCAGGAACCCTGTAAAAACAGCATGGCAGCGATACATAAAGTTTGGGCCATGAAGGTACTGCAGATAGTCTATGAGACACCACAAAATTAAATTTAAATGTTTGATTTTCAATCTTGCAAATTTATAAATTTCAAGGTTTAAAATATAATAACTTAGGTTTTAAAATGTGTTGTTCTTCATTTACAGTGCCCTCCAAAAGTATTGTAAGACAGTATTTCACACATTTTAATTTATTTATACTATTTCAAATACAAAAAATAAAAATTCTAAATTTATCTTTGTTAAACTCAAACTGAAAACAAATCTGATACTAATTAATTAAAACATAAAAGCCAAGATGATGGACTGCAGAAGTAATGGGTCCCTTTGGTATAATAGCTGTAATCAGTTTTATTGCCAGTTTTTTTCAGGGGCTGGATACATGAACATTTCCAAGTCACTGAATATGTCTTGGATTTTATTTACATAAATTCTGAACAAATATAAACAGTATGTCATTCTGTGGTCAATCTGTGTGGAGCAGACAGTTCTCAAAAACTGAGTGACTGTGCAAGAAGGAGAAGAGTGAGGAAAGCCACCAAGACACCCAGACAACACAGAAGAAGTCATAGGCTTCTCTGACTGTGATTGGAGAAATTGTGCATAGTGCATGTTTTGCATTTTGTGTCCCCAGTTATACAGCTTCATAATGAAGTGGTATAGAGGAGGATTTTCCTAAAAACAAGAACTGAAAGTTCGGCTTCAATTTGCCAGAAGGTACATCTGAGGTCCAAGCCTAGACTTGATGGTTTGGTGAAAGAAAATCCTCACTATGCTCAGTCCATATTATCAACACCTCTATCTGATATTTTCCTGTACAGACTGAGCAAGCGAGGTCAATAACTCATTTACAGGGCTGTGAAATGAAAATTGTGAAATCCAAGGAAAATTTGCAGCCCCCCAGGAGCCGGGACCCAGGGCCCGCAGAGCCCCAGAAACCAAATTAAACTTGTATCTAATGATACATTTTCAGCATCTCCTGAAAGAAAAAAAATCTCAAAACCGGCACATATTTAAATGATCCTACGTTCAACCTTTCATTTGAACTGTCATTGATAATGTTGATATTGTTGTGTGGGCCGCCAGAAGAGGAGGTACTGCTGGCCCACCACCAAAGGGCGCCCTGCCTGAGGTGCGGGCTTCAGGCACGAGAGGGCGCTGCCGCCACGGACACAGCCGGGAGTGACAGCTGTTACTCATTCTTCATCATCTCACTCCATAAAACCCAGACGTCATCTCCACCTCATCGCCGAGATATCATACTTCATTGGAGGTAATATCCTCAGCCGTTTTGTGTTACAATATTGTTTGTATATTGTGAGTGTTTGCAGGAGTACCGGTACCGCTGTCAGTGGAAGCTGAGAGAGCGCTAGAAGGCACTCTTTTCCCCTGAGGAATCTACAGTACTCTGCAAGTTATAGAGTGAGAGGTGGAGGTGGCATTCCCACCGTTATTGTTACTGGGTGTGCACACACCTACACTTGACTGTTCTCTCCAGCAGTACCAGATCCGACAGTCAGGGACGGTGATCACCTGGGAATTCGGGACTTGGCGGTTCCAGTATTCACCAGGTTCGGTGGTGGCGGAAATCGTGTGGTTCCGGCTCTTCTCAGGACAGACGTCTTCTATCCTCGAGCCTGCCCACACGTCACCTTTGTGATTTGACTGTAATTATATTCTGAGATTGTCTGTATTTCGTTGTGCACATTTCACAACATTAAATTGTTACTTTTTGGCTCATCCATTGACCGTTCATTTGCGCCCCCTGTTGTGGGTCCGTGTCACTACACTTTCACAACAGGATATCTCGGCCAGCGTCATGGACTCCGAGGGGCGTCACCCGGCTGTTGAACGACCAATGGGAGAGCAGGGAGCGCAGGCGTCTGCAGGAGGCGTGATTGGTGAGCTGCAGCACATTCTCACCGCCTTTACGGCTCGGTTGGATCAAATGACCGAGCAAAACATCCTCCTGAACCGCAGGGTGGAGGCTCTCTCCGCGCAGATGGCGGCGAGTGCTCAGGGCGCTGCTGCAGCTCCGCCTCCTGCCGACCCTGTGCAGGATATGAATGTTCCAGTGGTGGTTCAACAACCCCTCCCACCATCCCCTGAAGCATACATAAGACCTCCTGAGCCGTACGGAGGTTGTGTGGAGACGTGCGCGGACTTTCTCATGCAGTGTTCGCTCGTCTTCGCACAATGTCCCGTCATGTACGCGTCAGATGCTAGTAAAATAGCTTATGTGATTGCTCTGCTTCGGGGTAAGGCACGCGCCTGGGCTACGGCGCTCTGGGAACAGAACTCACGGTTGTTATCAGCATACACTGGGTTTGTGGGGGAGTTCAGAACAGTGTTTGATCACCCTAACAGAGGAGAGACCGCTTCAACAATGCTGCTGTCAATGCGACAGGGGCGCCGATGTGCAGCCGAATATGCAGTCGACTTCCGCATCGCGGCTGCGAGGTCCGGCTGGAATGACGTTGCGCTCCGCGCCGCCTTCATAAACGGACTGTTGTTAGTCCTGAAGGAGCATCTGGTTGCTAAAGAGGAACCGCGGGATTTAGATGGGCTTATCGATCTCGTTATACGGTTAGACAATCGGTTGGAGGAACGCCGTCGGGAGCGAGGCGAAGGACGTGGCCAGATACGCGCCGACCCTCTCCCTTCCGGTTTCGAAAAGGGGCCGCCCTCCCCACGCTCCACAGCCGCAGCGCTCTGTGGGGCAACAGCTCCCCCTGCTGACATTGTTAGGGAAACGCACAGGGCCAAAATGAGGAGGCTGATCCGCGGGGAGTGTTTTCTCTGCAGCTCAAAAGAGCACACACAGAAAAACTGCCCCAAACGGCCACAACCGCAACCGCCCTCAGAGACTGGGCTAAGGGGGGGTCAAAACATTCACGTGAGACACACACAGATTGCCACACGACTCCCAGTTACAATCCTGAGCGGGGATTTAACCCTTCAAGCCCCAGCACTGGTGGACACGGGGTCAGAAGGGAATTTGCTAGACAGCAGATGGGCAAGGGAGGTAGGGCTCCCTCTGGTGGCGCTTCCTTCGCCATTGCCGGTTCGGGCACTAGATGGCACCCTCCTCCCTTTAATCGCACACAAGACACAACCAGTAACTCTGGTGGTGTCTGGAAACCATCGGGAGGAGATTGAGTTTTTTGTAACTCCTTCTACCTCCCGCGTGATTTTGGGCTTCCCATGGATGTTGAAGCACAATCCCCGGATTGATTGGCCATCTGGGGTGGTGGTTCAGTGGAGCGAAACCTGCCATCGGGTGTGTTTAGGATCCTCGGTTCCTCCCGGTTTACAGGCTAAGGAGGAGGTCAAAGTCCCTCCCAATCTGATGGCAGTGCCGGTTGAGTACCACGATCTTGTTGACATCTTCAGCAAGGATCTGGCACTCACCCTTCCCCCGCACCGTCCGTACGATTGTGCCATTGATTTGCTTCCAGGCGCTGAGTTCCCGTCCAGCAGGCTGTACAACCTCTCACGACCTCAGCGCGAATCAATGGAGACCTACATCCGGGACTCATTAGCTGCCGGGCTGATCCGGAACTCCACCTCCCCGATGGGGGCAGGTTTCTTTTTGTGGGCAAGAAAGATGGCGGACTCCGTCCATGCATTGATTACAGGGGGCTGAATGAGATTACGGTTCGCAATCGATACCCGTTGCCATTGTTGGATTCCGTGTTCACCCCCCTGCATGGAGCCAAAATCTTTACTAAGCTGAATCTTAGAAATGCGTATCACCTGGTTCGGATCCGGAAGGGAGACGAATGGAAGACGGCATTTAACACCCCGTTAGGTCACTTTGAGTACCTGGTCATGCCGTTCGGCCTCACCAACGCCCCCGCGACGTTCCAAGCCTTGGTTAACGACGTCTTGCGGGACTTCCTGCACCGATTTGTCTTCGTATATCTGGACGATATTCTCATCTTTTCTCCGGATCCTGAGACCCATGTCCAGCATGTACGTCAGGTCCTGCAGCGGTTGTTAGAGAACCAACTGTTTGTGAAGGGCGAGAAGTGCGAGTTTCACCGCACCTCTTTGTCCTTCCTGGGGTTTATCATCTCCTCTAACTCCGTCGCCCCTGATCCGGCCAAGGTTGCGGCGGTGAGAGATTGGCCCCAACCAACAAGCCGTAGGAAGCTGCAACAGTTCCTCAGCTTCGCTAATTTCTGTAGGAGGTTCATTAAGGGCCCCTGGTCCCACATCGGCCTGGATTTCGTCACGGGCCTCCCGCCATCCCAGGGCAACACCACCATCTTCACGATAGTGGACCGATTCTCCAAGGCGGCCCACTTCGTGGCCCTCCCGAAGCTCCCAACAGCCCAGGAGACAGCAGACCTCCTGGTCCACCACGTCGTCCGTCTGCATGGGATGCCCACCGACATCGTCTCTGATCGTGGTCCCCAGTTCTCCTCACATGTTTGGAGGAGCTTCTGCAGGGAACTGGGGTCCACCGTGAGCCTCTCGTCCGGGTACCATCCACAGACGAACGGACAGGCAGAGCAGGCCAACCAGGAGCTGGAACAGACCCTCCGCTGCGTTACATCCGCGCACCCGACGGCCTGGAGTAACCATCTGGCCTGGATCGAGTATGCGCATAACAGCCAGGTGTCTTCTGCCACCGGCCTCTCCCCGTTTGAGGTGTGTTTGGGGTACCAGCCCCCATTATTTCCTGTGGTGGAGGGAGAGGTCGGTGTGCCCTCGGTCCGGGCCCATCTTCGGAGGTGCCGTCGGGTGTGGCGCACCGCCCGTTCTGCCTTGTTGAAAGCCCGGACGAGGGCCAAGACCCATGCAGACCGCCGGCGGTCCCCGGCCCCTGCATACCAGCCCGGGCAGGAGGTGTGGTTGTCGACGAAGGACATCCCCCTCCAAGTACAGTCTCCTAAACTGATGGACAGGTTCATCGGCCCTTTTCGTATCCTCAAGGTCCTCAGCCCTGCCGCTCCCAGCTTCACTGCGGATCCACCCGGTCTTCCACGTTTCAAGGATCAAACCTCACCACACCTCACCCCTCTGTGCTCCCGGTCCGGCGCCGCCTCCTGCCCGGATCATTGACGGGGAGCCGGCTTGGACAGTGCGCCGGCTCCTGGATGTCCGTCGAATGGGCCGGGGGTTCCAATATCTGGTGGACTGGGAGGGGTATCGACCCGAAGAACGCTCCTGGGTGAAGAGGAGCTTCATCCTGGATCCAGCCCTCCTGGCCGACTTCTACCGCCGACACCCCGATAAACCTGGTCGGGCGCCAGGAGGCACCCGTTGAGGGGGGGGTCCTGTTGTGTGGGCCGCCAGAAGAGGAGGTACTGCTGGCCCACCACCAAAGGGCGCCCTGCCTGAGGTGCGGGCTTCAGGCACGAGAGGGCGCTGCCGCCACGGACACAGCCGGGAGTGACAGCTGTTACTCATTACTTCCTGACAGCTGTCACTCATTCTTCATCATCTCACTCCATAAAACCCAGATGTCATCTCCACCTCATCGCCGAGATATCATACTTCATTGGAGGTAATATCCTCAGCCGTTTTGTGTTACAATATTGTTTGTATATTGTGAGTGTTTGCAGGAGTACCGGTACCGCTGTCAGTGGAAGCTGAGAGAGCGCTAGAAGGCACTCTTTTCCCCTGAGGAATCTACAGTACTCTGCAAGTTATAGAGTGAGAGGTGGAGGTGGCATTCCCACCGTTATTGTTACTGGGTGTGTACACACCTACACTTGACTGTCTTTGTTCTCGCCAGCAGTACCAGATCCGACAGTCAGGGACGGTGATCACCTGGGAATTCGGGACTTGGCGGCTCCAGTATTCACCAGGTTCGGTGGTGGCGGAAATCGTGTGGTTCCGGCTCTTCTCAGGACAGACGTCTTCTATCCTCGGGCCTGCCCACACGTCACCTTTGTGATTTGACTGTAATTATATTCTGAGATTGTCTGTATTTCGTTGTGCACATTTTACAACAATAAATTGTTACTTTTTGGCTCATCCATTGACCGTTCATTTGCGCCCCCTGTTGTGGGTCCGTGTCACTACACTTTCACAACAGATATAACAGAATATGACATGGAAGTAGGGCCTGGAATGATTTTCCTTTTAATTGTAAACCAAATTACGCATCAACTCAGAACAATTAAACTACAAAATATTCATGAATACTGAAAAAAACTGTTAAAGAATTTCAAAATCCACAGTTAAAGCTTGTAAAATATTATGAAAATCATGGTACACAGACATGCCGCAAATTTTTTCTTTTAAAAACTTGATAGCTGGTAAGCTTTCAATCTGTGTGGTTTTTCCGATGCTGTTTAGACATTTATGGAGTATGTTTGTGCCCCACTTGGTTTTTCTAATTATGTTTTTAGCTTTCTGGTTTGTAACGAATGTGATACACAATCTGGACCGATTGTCAGGGTAGCGGTCGTACATGAAAAAATATCAGACCGGAAATTGTTTGAGGTCAAGCTAGAGAATGAAAAATATCATTGTTGTGTATTTTTCTTCAGATTTAGTACTAAGAGAATGTTTTTGAAAATGGTGCACCTTTCAATATCAAAATCAAATCAATTTTATTTATATAGCGCCAAATCACAACAAACATTTGCCCCAAGATGCTTTATATTGTAAGGCAAAAGCCATACAATAATTACAGAAAAACCCCAACGGTCAAAACGACCCCCTATGAGCAAGCACTTGGCGACAGTCGGAAGGAAAAACTCCCTTTTAACAGGAAACCTCCAGCAGAACCATGCTCAGGGAGGGGCAGTCTTCTGCTGGGACTGGTTGGGGCTGAGGGGAGAGAATCAGGAACAAGACATGCTGTGGAAGACAGCAGAGATCTATCACCAATGATTAAAAGCAGAGTGGTGCATACAGAGCAAAAAGAGGTGAATAAAAAGAAACACTGGGTGCATCATGGGAAACCCCCCAGCAGTCTAAGTCTATAGCAGCATAACTAAGGGATGGTTCAGGGTCACCTGATCCAGCCCTAACTATAAGCTTTTTCAAAAAGGAAAGTTTTAAGCTTAATCTTAAAAGTAGAGAGAGTGTCTGTCTCCCTAATCCGAATTGGGAGCTGGTTCCACAGGAGAGGAGCCTGAAAGCTGAAGGCTCTGCCTCCCATTCTACTCTTACAAACCCTAGGAACTACGAGTAAGCCTGCAGTCTGAGAGCGAAGCGCTCTCTTGGGGTGATATGGTACTAAGAGGTCACTAAGATAAGATGGGACCTGATTATTCAAAACCTTATAAGTAAGAAGAAGAATTTTAAATTCTATTCTGGAATTAACAGGGAGCCAATGAAGAGAGTGTTGTGAAAGTGTAGGAACACGGACCCACAACAGGGGGCGCAATGAACGGACAATGGAGGAAGATAAATAACAAGGTTTACTATTGTGAAACAAGCACAATAAGTACAACAATCACAATTTGGGGTCGAATTTGCTGGTGTCGTGTGGGCAGGCTCGAAGGTAGGAGACGCCCGTCTCAGTCGAACCGGAACCACCCCGATCTCCTCTGCCACCGAACCCTGGAAATACTGGAACCGCCAAGTCCCGAATTCCCAGGTGGCCACTGCCTCCGCTCGTCGGATCCGGTACTGCTGGCAGGAGAGAGCAACAACACACAGGTGTGATGCGACAGCACCCAGTAACGAAGAGGGGAGAAGCCGCCTCCACCTCTTGTCAATGCACAACAGGAAGGTGAGTACTTATCCAAGCAATATAGCTTTTAGCAGTCAACAATCCTGAAAAGGTTTAACAAATGATTAGCTGGTTAATCAGAATAAGAATGCAGAGATACTACCTCAGTCTTAGGCGATATCTCGGCACTGAGGTGGAGACGCCGTCCTCCTGATATACCTTGGTGCCGAGTAGAAACAGCTGTGTCCAATAATGGGTGACAGCTGTCACCCTGGCTGCTCATCTCAGGTGGCGACGCCCTCTGGTGCCTGGAGCCCGCACTCCAGGCAGGGCGCCCTCTGGTGGTGGTGGGCCAGCAGTACCTCCTCTTCAGCGGCCCACACAACAGAGAGGCCAATATGGGTGAAATATGCTCTCTCCTAGTCCCTGTCAGTACTCTAGCTGCAGCATTTTGAATTAACTGAAGGCTTTTCAGGGAACTTTTAGGACAACCTGATAATAATGAATTACAATAGTGCAGCCTAGAGGAAATAAATGCATGAATTAGCTTTTCAGCATCACTCTGAGACAAGACCTTTCTAATTTTAGAGATATTGCGCAAATGCAAAAAAGCAGTCCTACATATTTGCTTAATATGCGCTTTGAAGGACATATCCTGATCAAAAAATGACTCCAAGATTTCTCACAGTATTACTGGAGGTCAGGGTAATGCCATCCAGAGTAAGGATCTGGTTAGACACCATGTTTCTAAGATTTGTGGGGCCAGGTACAATAACTTCAGTTTTATCTGAATTTAAAAGCAGGAAATTAGAGGTCATCCATGTCTTTATGGCTGAAAGACATTCCTGCAGATTAACTAATTGGTGTGTGTCCTTTGGCTTCATGGATAGATAAAGCTGGGCATCATCTGCGTAAAAATGAAAATTTAAGCAATGCTTTCTAATAACACTGCCTAAGGGAAGCATGTATAAAGTGAATAAAATTGGTCCTAGCACAGAACCTTGTGGAACTCCATAATCATTCAATATGAATGTAAACAAGTCTGTTTCCTTTCACTACAAAGTATTTTTTGTAAAACAAAAGAAGAGCTGGCACTTTAATTCCAGGTGTGAAATAAGGGTTACTTTTGTTAGTTTTTGATCAAATAAAAGTAAAAATTGTTTTTAGTTATCTGTTATTTGCACTTACTGCTTTCTTTAAAAAGGGGGGGTCGGACAAAATCGGAAGTAGAATTTTTTATGAAAAAATCTGAGAAACTCTTTTTTAGGCCATATCGGCCAGCCCTGGTTACAACATGTTATAAAGTATCAGTCACACAAACAACGCTGAGGGAACAAACCTGTTCTGTAGAAGAGATTTGGAGGATTAAAAAGAGCATCCAGCCCTTTACCTCTTTTGTTCTCTTCTTTTAAATGACACTTTTCTTCTTCCTGGTCTGCGATCATTCCTTCATCAGCAGGTGTTAGCTGTAGTTTCAACATGTCCCTCAGCTGCTGGACTTCAGACATGTTTGGAGAAAGACTTTAAAACACACAAAAGAAAGACAGAGTCAACGACCAAGTGGAGGAAAGTCTAAAAACATGCAGATTTAATCATCTGCTGCTGCTCTGCTGCCTAGCCTGACCAATCACAAGTGTGAGACATCGAAATATCCCTGTCCTAAAACAGGAGACACCAACCCTGATCTCAGAGATCACCTGACGTGAACGTTTTCCTGACGTACCTGCAACAACCAAATGATTGATTGATAGATAGATGTGACACGGTGTGATGTCACACCGATCTGTTATTAATGTCCATAAGCTGGAAGAATTTACGATTGTTATTTTTCTTATCCAGTCTCCTGCTCTTTATGTTGACTTGTATCTCTGTTTATCTGTGCATTTGGAACATCAGCAGTTTCCTTCAGGATAAATTAAGTCTTCTGATTCTAACTGGTTATCAGGGTGCTGCGTTTTTAAGCTCAGCGCTTCTACAACATAGTTTTTTCAGAGGTTTGCATCACTGTGATTTAGAATCTTTGAGTGAAACCATGGTTTTGTGCTCAAAGTTCAGTAGTCTGGAGTCATGATGTTAATACATGAGCATCAGATTTTATGAATTGTGTGCATAGTTCCATTTTTGTGTGTAAAAAAAGAGGAAAATTTAGATTTGATCATATCAATTGATCACTTCATCATTCCATCTCCAAGCTGAACTGTCCATTTATCGTCATAAATGAGTTTGTTTCAGCTATACTAAAATATGAACTGGACGAAATGGAGCAAAATGGGGACTGATCATCATGAAATGGGGGTAAAATATAACGAAATGAAGCAGACTGACCCAGACTGACTCCAAATATAATTAAATTAAGTGCTTTAATTTTTTAGCGAAATGGGTACTGATCATCACGAAATGGGAGTAGAATGGAATGAAATGGAGCAGACTGACCCAGTGGCTGAGGTCTCATCTCTTGAACACTAGATGTCGCACCTGCCCCAAGTATGTGTACCGAGCACATCTCACAAAAACAAACACCAAACAATTAAGTAAAACTACCTGGAGTCAGTCTGAATTAGTCTGCTCCATTTCAGTCCCCATTTCGCTCCATTTCCTAAAACTGTAATCAATAGTATCGATCGTTCATTTATCATCATAAAGCAGAGTTTGTCTTATTTATTTTTGCTGATATTTGGTGTTCCGTCTACGAGGTCTGTCCAAAAAGTAACGGACCTTTTTATTTTTTTCAAAAACTATATTGATTTGAATCACGTGTGATTGCATCAGCCAAGCTTGAACCTTCCTGCACATGCGTGAGTTTTTCATGCCTGTCGGTTGCGTCATTCGCCTGTGGGCAGGCTTTGAGTGAGCACTGGTCCAGCCCCCTCGCCGGATTTTTATTGTCAGAAAAATGGCAGAGCGACTGCCGCTTTGCTCCATGAAATTTTTTTCAGAAACAAAAAAAAAAACACCTCCGTGTTGGAAACCATTCGGAAGATTCAGATGGCTTTCGATGGCTTTTCAGTCGAGTGAGTATCCGAGAAATTGTGTAACAGCTGGACATGCCACAAAATGTCCTGTGAGACTTCCAACACGGAGGTGTGCTCCGTGCCGACGTGCGAAATCCTCCACACGTCTTTCATTACAAAATCTCCTGTAACAGTGGAATGTGCAGCAAAAGTGCTATGTCCAGCTCTCTTGCCATTTCTGTGGTAGTCACACGATGTCCCGGATCAACACAGTCTTCAGTTTGGAAATGATCTGGTTGTTCCAGCCTGTCGATGGCCGCTCGGTGCGCCACGCGCCCTCCGCCGCTGTGGGCTGTCTTTAAAAAGGTTTTAACACTCCTTAATCCGTGTGACGCCGACAGAATCTTCACCGAAAGCCATCTGAATCTTTCGAATGGTTTCCAACTGGCTGTCTCTAACAGTTTCTGAAAAAAATTTCATGGAGCAAAGCGGCAGTCGCTCTGCCATTTCCCTGACAATAAAAATCCGACGAGGGGGTGGACCAGTGCTCACTCAAAGCCTGCCCACAGGCGAATGACGCAACCGACAGGTATGAAAAAACTCTCGCATGTGCACGAAGGTTCAAGCTTGGCTGATGCAATCACACGTGATTCAAATCCATATAGTTTTTGAAAAAAATAAAAAGGTCCGTTACTTTTTGGACAGACCTCGTATAATAAGAACTCCAACACAAACTAACAGCTATCAGTTGGATGTGGTGGAGTTGGTCTGAAATAAACTTTAGTGGATAAACCTGCTCCAGATCAGCGAACTTCAGGCTTGAAAATAGCATCCAGCACATTGACTAGTTTCTTCTCTCCTTTAAATCCACTTGTTTCTTCTTGTTGCTCTGTGATCTGTTTGTTTCTACCAACTCAAATATCTTGGCATTAGCAGTTAGTTGCTGTTTCAACAACCTTCTCAGCTGTTCCTCCTTTTCGTGCTAACTTTGCCTTTTTTCTTCCAGTTTACTGTCGACCTTTGTGCTTCTGGAGCTCTTCAGAAAACATATTCAAGGATCGCAGAGTGAAGTTTGATCTGTTCAAAGAAGAGTTTCCAGCATCTCCAGCTAATTAGCTTTAGCCTTGACCGACAACAGGAAAGTTCTTCGTTAGATTCTTCTTCCTCTTTTAATGATTTCCGGCAGGCTGTACGCTAAAGAAGCTTAATGCTGCCCCATCCGGTCAACATGAACCACTTACACTATATTCTTACGTAGAGGTTGGTGGAGCGAAGAAACCCAATAACAACACTGTCTATCAACTGCGAATTCTGTCCGGAGGAAAAAAAATAGACTTTATAGAGAACGTTGTTAAGTCAATCTCTGAAAGCTCCTAAACCACAACACATGCAAAATAGTTTCAGCTGGACCACACTGACAAAGCCCATCTGGGTGCTTACCTATTATTTTCAAATATATCGCAAGTCCACAATGCCCCAGCCTTAATCTAGTAATTTTGACTTGATTCATCCGACGAGATGACCCCAAAGTTCTTTCATTCCGAACAGAAGGTTGGCACTTAAAATTATGCCTCCCCTTTGACCCATCCACCCACCCATGTTCCCACTGCTGCCGCACAAAACTTTTAAAAATAATACATATTACATAATACATTCAAGTTTCTCAAGACAGATTTCATACTCAACTTCTTTGTGAAGGAGTGACCCCTTTGCCAACTTATCAGCAATTTCGTTCCCTTCAATGCCTGAGTGACCAGGAATCCAGGAGAAAGCGACACTACACCCCATCATTTCTATTCGATGAACACAGGCCAAAATTTCCAGCACCACATCTGTCCGAGCTCCAGAGATTCCCCAGTAACCGCCTGCAAAGCAGCTGAGGAGTCAGAATATATGTAGGACATCTCAGGCTTATTTCTTTCAATCCAGTCTAAGGTATTTTCCTTTTAACACCTTAAACATTACTGGCATTGTAGTCTTGGGCTCGCTTCAAGATGGTGACCTATCCTCTCCTCAAATACTGCCTTTGTCCTCCTGTCACACTTGTCATGCCTTGAGTAAACGAAGCAGTGAAAGAGCTTTTTCTTCTCCCTAATGGACCAAGGATGTAATTTCATTTGTTTCTTTTGGCCCTTTGATGCTGTTGTTGCTGGGGTCCAGGATCACAACTATGCTGATCTGGTGGATTATCCAGCTGAGTGGTGCCACAGCAGAGATGTCTCCCCAAAGCACTGGGAGAAGTTGTGCCATTGCTCTCCTCACACATCCTGGTGCCTAGGCACTTTGTGGAGTTTTTAGCCAGGGTTTGTTCAGGTAGCTCTTTGGCCCAAATCTTCGACCACACTCAGAACAGACAAATGGTTTTTGTCTTTTTTTTATTTCTCTTAGATTTCTTTTTTTTTTTTTTTTTTTTTTTTACAGAGTGCAATGGGCCCCAAAGCTGGGGTCTACAGTTGCATCCTAATCATTACTGGCATTGTATCTGAGGGCTCTCTTCAAGATGGTGACCGTTCCCTTAACTGCGGATATCTGCACCTCATGGACACTTGGGTGACCAGGGATTGCCTCAAGGTATTTCTTCACATTCTTCTTCATAAGCCCTGTTGCTCCCACCACAACTGGTATAATATCAATTTCTTTCAATGGCCACATTGTTCATAGGTCATTTTTAAGGTCTTGGTATTTCGTGATTTTCTCCCTCTATTCAGGCCATTGTCATTGGGGACTGTCACATCAATAATTTTTGCTGTCTTCTCTTGCTTGTTCCAGATGACAATATCAGGTTTTACTGCACCTCCTTCAATATGTCTTCCTGCTGGGATCTCTTTGTCATAAAAGATAGTCACTTTTCCATTGGATGAGACTGGTGCTGGCTCATGTCCTGTATGAATGTGTATGTTCGTTTAGGTGGCTCTTTTGTCCAAATCTTTGACCACATTCAGAAGAGCCAAATTGTTTTTGTCTTTGTTTTTTCATTTATCTTTGATTTATTTTTAATAGAATGCGGTGGGCCCCAGACCCAGGGTCTAAACTTGCACCCTAGGATCTATAGTTACCCCAACTAGCATCTGAGGGCTCTCATCAAGGTGGTGATCGTTCCCTTAATTGCGTACAACTAAAACTTGTGTGCGCTTGGGTGACTGGGGATTGCCTCAAGGAATTTGTTCAGGTTCTTCTTCATCAGGCCTGTTGGTCTTTCAATGACCACGTTGTTCATAGGTCATTTTTCAGGTCTTGGTATTTCGTGAACTTTCCCCTTTCAGCTGTAATCAGGCCATAGTCATTGTCACATCGATGATTTTGGCTGTTTTTCTTGTTGTTCCAGATGACAATGTCAGGTTTTATTGCACCTCCTTCGATATGTCTCCCTGCTGGGATTTCTTTGTTACTTTTCTGTTGGATGAGACTGGTGCTGGCTCATGCTCCCAGACGTTTTCCTTGACTTCCATCTCCAGTTCCTTGCATACTTTCCAGTGGAGATATTGACTGATCTTGTTGTGTCGGGATGTATAATGTCTGTCTGCCATGAGGATCTGGCATGCTGATATTAGATGGTTTACACTCTCAACAGCTATATGACAGAATTGGAATTTGTCATTTTGTGAGATCCTTGCCATTTTTTGGAGCAATTTGTTAGAAGTCTCTGATCTTGTTCTCCAATTAGAATTCTTTCTCCATCAAAACCGAGTTCTCCATTTTCCAGCCACTGCATTGATCCAACTTTGTCAATGTATTCCTTTTCAAGTTCTTCTTGGAATCATCCAGCCTTTTTGTGCTGTTTCCATCTGTCCCCTCTGTGTTTGTTCTCTTTTGCTGTATTGTTCTCTGGTCTGTCTTGCGAGTTTTGTTGCAGGCGTCAGATTGTTGCTTTCTCTCTTGTAAGAGTTCTCCGTTAAAGTTTTTTTTTTTTTTTTTGCCAGTTTGGTGACTGAGGTCTATTCAGATAAGGTCTTCTCGTGATGTTGTGCGACCTTTTTCATGATTTCTTCTTCAGAGCTCTAAGTACTGTCCAATACTTATTATCGATGCTCTGAAGGCCTGGTTGATTTCAGTGAGACCCAGGTCACCTTCTCTGTGAGGGAGATATATTCTGTCCATGCACTGATTTCTGTATGTGACGTTGTGGAGGGTGAGCATCTTCCTGGTTTTTGTGTCCAACTTATTAAGCTCACATTGTGGCCAGTCTACTATGCCAAACCCATAGGTCACCACTGGTATTGCAAAGTGGTTTATGGCTGTGATCTTGTTCTTCGGTGTCAGCTGTTTTGCAGATCTTTTTTAAGCTGTTTACGTATTCTTTTGTTGTTTTCATTCTCATTTTCTTGTGCTTGATTGTAGCATTTTGTTCAATTCCCAAGTATTTGTATGTGGAGTCCTTTTAACAACTCTCCAGAAAACTAGCTTTAGCCTCAGAAGCTAACGGGAAACAATTCTTCTTTCGTTATGGCGGTTGGCAAACCAGCTTTTAGGTGCATTACCGCCACCTGCTGGACTAGATTATGGACAGGTTGATGATGTCCATATAATAAAAGGGAAGTGGTTTCTGTGTGTTTGTGTATCTGGAGCATCAAGTGAAATCCAGAAAGAGCTGACATTCGTCCTTTAGCAAACTTATGTATTTTTTCATGAGGGGGTGATTCTTAGACTACGGGCACTTATGTCCTTTGATCACATTGTATGAAAAACAGAAAAAAGGGGAAATTTCACACTTTTATAGTTATCTTTACAATGAAAGTGTGTTAAGAAATTTGTTCTAGTAGTCTATGA
Source organism: Thalassophryne amazonica (assembly GCF_902500255.1). Taxonomy (NCBI): domain Eukaryota; kingdom Metazoa; phylum Chordata; class Actinopteri; order Batrachoidiformes; family Batrachoididae; genus Thalassophryne; species Thalassophryne amazonica. Next base: position 20,489,001 of record NC_047120.1, read on the forward strand.
TGACTTTTTCACCTTTTTTCAGCATCATTATATGCAAATATTGCCGTTTTGTGCTTGTCCCACACCCAGACTTTTGATCTTCAATGATAAAAATGAATGGTAAAGAAATGTTTTTTCTAATGTTTTAAAATATCAGTAAAATAATCAAAACATAATTGGGGTATTCAATGTCATACAACTGTTGTGATTTTTTTAAACAAAATGTAGTTGTCCCACACTATTGCCGTAATTTCCACCACAATGTAATGTCCCTTTAAACAGTTTGTATGAAAGATTGTTTGGGTAGTTTCTATGGAGATAAACAGTGACATCAGAGCACATGTATATAGCGCCAAATCACAACAAACAGTTGCCCCAAGGCGCTTTATATTGTAAGGCAATGGTGTGGTGGAAATTACATTTACAAGGCCAATAGTGCCCGTAGTTAAAGAATCACCCGAGGATTCAAGTCGTGAAAACACCAAGGTAATTGGAACAGTACTTTTGGAGAAATCAGTCATTTTTGAAAACAAGCCTGTTTATGCCTGTTATGTCTCATGTGAACAGTGTCACAGTGCAAATATAAAACTTCAGTTATTCATAATTTCTTTACATGGAATATTGTCCTAGTTAAGCAGAGTTAAAAAAGTTTATTGATGACAAAAATTCATTTCAGAAAATTGAACACAACTGAAAACAGATTAAATCTTCAATACAAATTTTTCGATGTCAATACTGAAAAAATATGGAGCATAACTATGTGCAGATTTTCCCCAAAAGTCAGCGGCCCTCCACATATAGCACAAATGACCACATCTAGAACTCGTGATTCGCCACGGGTCAACATCATAGTATTTGTCATAACTGAGTTACGTTGTTTGGAGATGACAGCAGACAAAATCACCACCATTAATTTCATTTCTGTCCGATGTGGTTCAGTAACACATGGAGCCATCCCAGGGTGGCAGCTGGAGTCAGGTTGAGGTCAACCAAGGATTACACAGGGGTCAATATTTGAAAATACTCCAGTCAGATTGAAGCATATACCACTATTTGACTGATCATAATTTACATAACTTTTTAACAAATTTGGAGCATCTTTAACTTTTGGTACGTGTGTGTACTGAAGTTGACCTTTGTCACCTTTTCTGCTGTTTTTAACCCAAAACTTCAGAAAATTCAGTCATAGTCCATACTATACACTTACTCATAAATTCATCCTCTGTGTGAGGATGAATTTATGAGTGCTTGAGTGTTTTTAGTCATAGTATTATTGTAGTTATTTTAGTATCACTTTAGGGTTTATTTATTGTGTACATGCATCCTGAGGCAAGATTGCACTTTTAATTTCATTGTGTGTACATGCACAGTGACAATAAAGACATACTATTCTATTCTAGAATCTTTATGATCAGAGAATTTATTCCCCTTAAACAGGACAGAAAACCTCCTCGGCTCAACACCAAATTTGGTGCTTTCAGACAAACTGATGGTTTCCTCGTGTAACGGAGGCCAGCAGATGTCGCTGTGCAGCTGTAGTTCGTAAAACTCCCTCCCAACAGCTCAAAAGGATTCTCTGGTCACAAGGCCAGAGCCCTGGGTTTTAGCCTTCTGGTTACAGAGTCTGACTTTCAAGCCGAGGATCGTGAGTTCGCGTCCTGAGAGGAGCAAATGGGTGGAGTCATAACAACACAACGCAGAGTGCAGCCACTACACTCTCAAAAATCCTGTAAATGCCTTTACTTTTGGTGAAATGCTGTCCTTGTGTGTCCGATAAAGTTATTTACAATTACAAAGGCAGAAGTTGAAACAGCTGACTGAAGCTGTCAAACCTGGATCAGAGCAGCTGAACAGCAGTGTTGTAAATCTGGACACCCTGTCATCCTCAGTTCATGTCTGTCTCTTCTGTCATGTTGATCTTACAGCATTTCTGCTGCCAAATTGTCTTCATGACAGAATGAGAAACGCCGCTGATTCAGGAAAAATGTTGTTCACCTTTAAAACACTCCTTGTTCCACCTTCACCCTCCACTTCTGTCACCACTGATGGTTTGACCTCTGACCTTACAGGTATAGCAGCAGATGTCATGAACCGGTTTGAGTCAATAACCAGAGGTCACCTGGGTTTAATTCTCCCAACTATTTCCCCGCACTATGCAGGTGAGGAAAATGATGACATACCCAATAAAATTCTTTACCAACAGCTGTAAATTTTACGAGTCATTTTAGTGTAAGTAGACTTTTCAATGAAACTTGAAGTACCAGCTGAAACGTTGACAGTAGTGTGTCAACTGTATCAGGGGACAGAAATTTGCTGCAAATACAGTATTTTTGCTGGAAGCTGAGGTTCTCCAAAACTTTAATGACAATCTGTAAATTTTCTTTTTTTTTTTTTCTCCCCTATCAGAAAATTCAGGAACATGCCCAATTTTGGGTGACTTTCATAGTTTTCATCGCCAACAGTTGATATTTTCCCCCAAATTCAAATTTCAAAAATCTGCATTTCAGAACAGAGGTTTGATGAATCAAACAAAACCACCAGAATTAAAAATTTATGAGAAACTGGAGGAAAAGAAGCAGTTTGGGTGAATTTTATTTTCCAACCACCTAGTCTGTTTACAACAAAATCCAAACTGTGGGGAAGAATTGTGAACAGAGTTTAAATGAATCAAACAAAACCATAAGAATTAAAATCAGAAACTGAAGGACAACAATTAACCACAATTAAAAATTTCAAAATTCTGCAAGGAAGAATTGTGAACGGGGGGGGGGGGGGGGACCATAAGCTGTTCACCATCTGCCTTTTTATAGAAACCCTTTTGTGATCACATCGTAGGATTTAAGACAAAACAAGGTGGAGACAGTTAAGAAAACAGCAAATTGTTCTCCTGCTGAATAAGATTATATTTCACTCACTAACTATTGCTGCTCTTTTCTAATGCAGCATCATATCATAGAAAGACTTTAACCTCCACATTATTTAAATACTTCAGGATAAACACATTTTAAGGGGACAGATTTTCTACAACATTTACTTCATTCAACACCAATTAAAATCTATTGGGATAAATAAACTTTTTGCGAGCTTTTATTTGATGCCATTTTCACAAATGCTTACACAGCAGCTTTAATGCAGGCTGGTGGCCAAGTGGTTTGAGCACTTTAAGTGTGGAAGGTTCCCAGTTCAAATCCCACTCCTGCCACATTTCACCATGTAATGCAGAGTTGCGTCAATAAGGGCATCCGGTATAAAACTTGTGCCAGTTCAACATGCAGATACACCTCAGATTTGCTGTTAACTTACTTACACGCAGTAGCTTTAACGTGAAAAGCAGAGCTGCATCAGACCCTTTAACACCGTGACACAGAGTGTAAATGCAAACTCTTCTTTTCAGTAACAGATCGTTATTCGTGCTGGATGAATTTACTCTGCAGCACGTTTATTATTTATTTTTTGAATTTAATAAGTGCATTGTCTTCTTAAATACGCAGTAATTAAACACAAAAGGGGTTCAGTAACAAAACAAAAACCAAAGATGTTATTCTAAAAAAAAAAAAAAAAACAGCTTTTGAATAGGGATTGGTACTGATAAGATTTTTATCAATATCGATGCCATGCCATTATCGATTCCACTTATCGATACCTCTTGTGAATTTTCTGTGTACTAAACGTAGGCTTCACAGGCTTTCTATGTCAACATTTTATTGAGTCTTAAAGGAAAAGAAAACCCATTGATAAAATACAGCTGGGAAGATAGACTGTGCAATAAACTAAGGATTGATGTGTATCATTGAAAATAAGGAGCTCTCACAACTGAAATATCCACCTGGAAAGTCTGCATTTCAATCTGTCCATTCAATGTTTTCGTTCTCTTTTGGTGTATTGGTCTCTGGTCTGTCTTACGAGTTTTGCTGCAGGCGTCAGATTGTTGCTTTCTCTCTCGTAAGACTTCTCCGCCAAAGCTTTTTTCCAGTTTGATGACTAAGGTCTGTTCGGATAAGGTCTTCTCCTGATGTTGTGCGACCTTTTTCATGATTTCATTTTTGTCTTATTACTAATAGCCCAATTTCATAGCCTTAAGAGTGTGCATATCATGAATACTTGGTCTTGTTGGATTTGTGAGAATCTACTGAATCTACTGGTACCTTGTTTCCCATGTAACAATAAGAAATATACTCAAAACCTGGATTAATCTTTTTAGTCACATAGCACTACTGTTATTCTGAACACTACTGTATTTCTCAGATTTCTTTTTTAAAGAGTGCAATGGGCCTCAAACCTGGGGCCTACAGTTGCATTCTAATCATTACTGGCATTGTATCCGAGGGCTCTCTTCAAGGTGGTGGCCGTTCCCTTAACTGCGAATATCTGCAGCTCATGGGCACTTGGGTGACCAGGAATTGCCTCAAGGTATTTCTTCAGGTTCATCAGCCCTGTTGCTGCCACCACAACTGGTATGATATCTATTTCTTTCAATGGCCATGTTGTTCGTAGGTCATTCTTAAAGTCTTGGTATTTTGTGATTTTCTCCCTTTCAGCTCTAAACAGGCCATAGTCATTGGGGACTGTCACATCAATAATTTTTGCTGTCTTCTCTTGCTTGTTCCAGATGACAATATCATATTTTACTACACCTCCTTGGATATGTCTTCCTGCTGCTCTTTGTTATAGAAGACAGTTACTTTTTTGTTGGACGAGACTGGTGCTGGCTCATGCTCCCAGACATTTTCCTTGTCTTCCATCTCGAATTGCTTACATACTTTCCAGTGGAGATATTGACAAATCTTCACTTAGCCTGGAAAAAGAGTCTGTTGCTCTATAAAAAAGCCCTCTGTAAAGCTAGGACATCTTACTACTCATCACTAATTGAAGAAAATAAGAACAACCCCAGGTTTCTTTTCAATACTATAGCCAGGCTGACAAAGAGTCAGAGCCCTATTGAGCCGAGTATTCCTTTAACTAGTAATTCCTTTAACTAGTAATGACTTCATGACTTTCTTTGCTAATAAAATTTTAACTATTAGAGAAAAAATTACTCATAACCATCCCAAAGGCGTATCATTATCTTTGGCTGCTTTCAGTGATGCCGGTATTTGGTTAGACTCTCTCTCCGATTGTTCTGTCAGACTTATTTTCATTAGTTACTTCCTCCAAACCATCAACATGTCTATTGGACCCCATTCCTACCAGGCTGCTCAAGGAAGCCCTACCATTATTTAATGCTTCGATCTTAAATATGATCAATCTATCTTTATTAGTTGGCTATGTACCACAGGCTTTTAAGGTGGCAGTAATTAAACCATTACTTAAAAAGCCATCACTTGACTCAGCTATCTTAGCTAATTATAGGCCAATCTCCAACCTTCCTTTTCTCTCAAAAATTCTTGAAAGGGTAGTTGTAAAACAGCTAACTGATCATCTGTAGAGGAATGGTCTATTTGAAGAGTTTCAGTCAGGTTTTAGAATTCATCATAGTACAGAAACAGCATTAGTGAAGGTTACAAATGATCTTATGGCCTCAGACAGTGGACTCATCTCTGTGCTTGTTCTGTTAGACCTCAGTGCTGCTTTTGATACTGTTGACCATAAAATTTTATTACAGAGATAAGAGCATGCCATAGGTATTAAAGGCACTGCGCTGCAGTGGTTTGAATCATATTTATCTAATAGATTACAATTTGTTCACGTAAATGGGGAATCTTCTTCACAGACTAAAGTTAATTATGGAGTTCCCCAAGGTTCTGTGCTAGGACCAATTTTATTCACTTTATACATGTTTCCCTTAGGCAGTATTAGACGGCATTGCTTAAATTTTCATTGTTACGCAGATGATACCCAGCTTTATCTATCCATGAGGACACACACCAATTAGCTAAACTGCAGGATTGTCTTACAGACAAAGACATGGATGACCTCTAATTTCCTGCTTTTAATCTCAGATAAAACAAGTTATTGTACTTGGCCCCACAAATCTTAGAAACATGGTGTCTAACCAGATCCTTACTCTGGATGGCATTATCCTGACCTCGAGTAATACTGTGAGAAATCTTGGAGTCATTTTTGATCAGGATGTCATTCAATGCGCATATTAAACAAATATGTAGGACTGCTTTTTTGCATTTGCGCAATATCTCTAAAATTAGAAAGGTCTTGTCTCAGAGTGATGCTGAAAAACTAATTCATGCATTTATTTCCTCTAGGCTGGACTATTGTAATTCATTATCAGGTTGTCCTAAAAGTTCCCTGAAAAGCCTTCAGTTAATTCAAAATGCTGCAGCTAGAGTGCTGGCAGGGACTAGAAGGATGAGCATATCTCACCCATATTGGCCTTTCTTCATTGGCTTCCTGTTAATTCTAGAATAGAATTTAAAATTCTTCTTCTTACTTATAAGGTTTTTCAGCTTTAAGGCTCCTCTCTTATGGAACCAGCTCCCAATTCAGATCAGGGAGACAGACACCCTCTCTACTTTTAAGATTAGGCTTAAAACTTTCCTTTTTGCGAAAGCTTATAGTTAGGGCTGGATCAGGTGACCCTGAGCCATCCCTTAGTTATGCTGCTATAGACTTAGACTGCTGGGGGGTTCCCATGATGCAGTGAGTGTTTCTTTCTCTTTTTGCTCTGTATGCACCACTCTGCATTTAATCATTAGTGATTGATCTCTGCTCCCCTCCACAGCATGTCTTTTTCCTGGTTCTGTCCCTCAGCCCCAACCAGTCCCAGCAGAAGACTGCCCCTCCCTGAGCCTGGTTCTGCTGGAGGTTTCTTCCTGTTAAAAGGGAGTTTTTCCTTCCCACTGTTGCCATGTGCTTGCTCACAGGGGGTCATTTTGACCGTTGGGGTTTTTCTGTAATTATTGTATGGCCTTGCCTTACAATATAAGGCGCCTTGGGACAACCGTTTGTTGTGATTTGGCACTATATAAATAAAATTGATTGATTGATTGATTGATCTTGTTGTGTCGGGATGTATAATGTCCATCTGCCATGAGGATCTGGCATGCTGATATTACATGGTTTACACTCAACAGCTGTATGACAGAATCGGCATTCATCATTTTGGGAGATCCCTGCCATTTTTTTGAAGCCATTTGTTAGAAGTCCTTGATCTTGTGCTCCAATCATAATTCTTTCTCCATCAAAACCAAGTTCTCCATTTTTCAGCCACTGCATTGATCCAGTTTTGTCAATGTATTCCTTTTCGAGTTCTTGGAATCATCCAGCCCTTTTGTGCTGTTTCCATCTTTCTACTCAGTGTTTTCGTTCTCTTTTGCTGTATTGTTTTCTGGTCTGTCTTGCGAATTTTGTTGCAGGTGTCAGATTATGGCATTCTCTCTCTTGGAAGAGTTGTCCTCCAAAGTTTTTTGCAAGTTACTTTGTCTTCTCTCTTTTATTTCTCTTCAATTTCTTTTTTACAGAGTGCAATGGGCCCCAAACCTGGGGTCTACAGTTGCATCCTAATCATTAATCATTACTGGCATTGTATCCGAGGGCTCTCTTCAAGATGGTAACTGTTCCTTTAACTGCGGATATCTGCACCTCATGGGCACTTGGGTGACCAGGGATTGCCTCAAGATATTTCTTCAGGTTCTTCTTCATAAGCCCTGTTACTCCCACCCCAACTGGTATGATATCAATTTCTTTCAATGACCACGTTATTCGTAGATCATTTTTAAGGTCTTGGTATTTCGTGATTTTCTCCCTTTCAGCTCTATTCAGGCCATAGTCATTGGGGACTGTCACAACAATAATTTTTGCTGTCTTCTCTTGCTTGTTCCAAATGACAATATCAGGTTTTACTGCACCTCCTTTGATATGTCTTCCTGCTGGGATCTCTGTCATAAAAGACAGTCACTTTTCCATTGGATGAGACTGGTGCTGGTTCATACTCCCAAACGTGTCCCTCTACTTCAACCTCCAGTTCCTTGCATACTTTCCAATGTAGATATTTACAGATCTTGTTATGCCAGCTTGTGTAATGTCCGTCTGCCATGAGGATCTGACATGCTGATACTAAGTGGTTTACACTCTCAACAGCTGCATGACAGAATCGGCATTGATCATTCTGTGAAATTCCTGCCATTTTTTTGAAGCCATTTGTTAGTAGACCCTGATCTTGCGCTCCAACTATAATTCTTTCTCCATCAAAACCAAGTTCTCCATTTGTAAGCCACCGCATAGATCCTTGTCTATGTATTCCTTTTCGAATTCTTCTTGGAATCGGCCAGCCCTTTTGTGCTGTTTCCATCTGTTCATTCGATGTTTTTGTTCTCTTTTTCTGTATTTTTCCCTGGCCTGTCTTGCTAGTGTTGTTGCAGGTGTCAGATCATTGCTTTCTCTCTTGCAAGAGATCTCCAAAGTTTTCTGCCAATTTAATAATAGAGGTCTGTTGTGGCATAGTCTTAATATGATGTTGCATAACCTTTTTAATAACTTCTTCTTGAGAACTCTTTAAGTACTGCCCAATACTTATTATAGATGCTCTATAAGCCTGATTGATCTCCATAAGACCTAAGCTGCCTTCTCGACGGGGGAGATATATTCTATCCATGCATTGGTTTCTGTATGTAATTTTATGCAAGGTGAGCATCTTCCTAGTTTTAGTATCTAACTTGTTAAGCTCACCCTGTGGCCAGTCTACTATGCCAAAGCCATAGTTTACCACAGGCAAGGCAAACTGGTTTATGGCTGTGATCTTGTTCTTTGGTGTCAATTCTGATTTACAAATCTTCTTTAAGCGGTTTAAGTATTCTTGTGTTACTTTCTCTCTCATTTTTTATGCTCTATTGTAGTATTTTCTTCAGTTCCCAAATTTGTACGTGGAATCCTCAGCCAAATCTTCAATAGTGTTCCCCTCATCCAACTGTATATTTTCTGTGACCTGCTTCTTACCACCTCTGATTGTACATTTAGAGCATTTATCCAGCCCAAATTCCATACCGATTTCTTTAGAAAACATATGGACTGCCTCCACTAATCTCCTGAGTCCCCTCTCTGAATCTGTAAATATCTTCAAGTCATCCAAAAACAGAAGGTGGCTCACCACCTGTTTATGTTTTCTTCCTCTACCTCCATCTAAATCATACCCAATGTCAAATTCCTTGAGGATCTTGCTTAATGGATCAATACTAAGACAAAAAAGGAGTGGAGAGAGACTATCTCCCTGGAATATCCCTCGCTTCACTTTTATGTCTGGGATTATTATCTGCCCCTCTGTATGGTTTAGAGTGATGGTGGTGTTCCACTTATTCATTTGTGTTTTCAAGAGAGATCTTACTTCCTTATTGATGTTATAAAGTTCTAGGCATCTCATAATCCATGAATGTGGGGCATTATCAAATGCCTTTTTGTAGTCAATCCAAGCCATGCTGAGGTTTCTCCTCCTTCTTTTGCAGTCCTCCAGGATAGCATTGTCTATCAATAACTGGTCTTTAGCTCCTAATCTTTTTCTGAAACAACCTTTCTGCTCATTCTCCAGGTAGCCACCAGTGTCCAAATGTTCATAAACGGCATCGGCTATAATTCCTGTCAGCCATTTATAAGTTGTTGTTAAGCAACAGATGGGTCAATACTTGTTGGGAAGTATTTTATATAATTATTACAAAGTATGTAATATATTATATTACATACTTTGTCCTGTATGAATTACCATGTGTCTGTTCATACTGCTTTTTAGTCCAAATCTTTGACCACACTCAGAACAGACAAATTCTTTCTGTCCTGTATGAACTATTATGTGTCTGTTCAGGTCGCTCTTTTCTCCAAATCTTTGATCACACTCAGAACAGACAAATGCTTTTTGTCTTTTATGAATCATCATGTGTCTGTTCAGGTGGCTCTTTCGTCCAAATCTCTGATCACATTCAGAACAGACAAATGCTTTTTGCCCTGTATGAATTATCATGTGTCTGTTCAGGCCGCTCTTTTGTCCAAATCTTTGACCACATTCAGAACAGACAAATGCTTTTTGTCCTGTATGAATTATCATGTGTCTGTTCAGGGTGCTCTTTCCTCCAAACCTTTGACCACACTCGGGACAGACAAATTCTTTTTGTCCTGTATGAACTATCATGTGTCTGTTCAGGGCACTCTTTCGTCCAAATCTTTGACCACACTCGGAACAGACAAATTCTTTTTGTCCTGTATGAATTATCATGTGTCTGTTGAGGTTGGTCTTTTGTCCAAATCTCTGATCACAATCAGAACAGACAAATGCTTTTTGTCCTGTATGAACTATCATGTGTCTGTTCAGTGCGCCCTTTTGTCCAAATCTTTGACCACACTCAGAACAGACAAATGCTTTTTGTCCTGTATGAATTGTCATGTGTTTCTTCAGAGTGCCCTTCCATTTCTGTGTTTTACTCTGATCAGAACAGCTAACTGGTTTTCTGCTCGCTTGCTTCTCCTTTTGTTGCTCTGAATTGTTTATGTGACCAGTTGCTTTTACATATTTAGAGCATTTAAATTGTTTCTCAGCAATGTTGCAAATGCTTGAACTAACAACACAGACATTTTTTTGAATGTTAAAACTTGACTGAGGTTCTCTGGTCTGTTTCCAGTCATAACTGTCATCAGTCTCAGTTCCAGAACTGTCTGAACTCCTGCCACTGAAATCTGGTTGTAAATGACTGTTTGGACCCGAGTTGCTGGCTGGTTGTGGTCCTCCATCATCCTCACCATCAGCTTCTGCTGTCAGTGTTCTGTGTCCAGATGAGCTGCTGGCTACAGGCTCAGCCTCTGTGCTCTCAGCAAAACGGCTTTGATGAAACTGTGATGACTCTGGTTTTTCATCATCATTTTCACTCTTCACAGGGACGGCAGTGAAATCAAACTTGGTGAGATCTGCCTCCTCCAGCTGCTGAAGCTGCACTCCCTGCTGACTTATCCACAGCTTCTCTTCTTCTTTAATGTCATCCTGGTGAACACTCAGATTCCATTTCTGGTGTTCAGGGAGAGTTTCTTCTTTAATCACCAACAACGACTGCATGTCTGTAAAAATAAAAAAAATAAAAAAATAAAAAATCAACAATAAATGTTAGAACAACACTCACTGGAAAAAAAAAGTAGCAGACTGGTGAGTTTGACCCAGTGACAGTGAATTATTACACTCTTCAATCTGATAAAGTGAAAATGTACATCACGATTTGTGTTAAATTTCACTAATTTTAATTCATATCTGTCTTCCAAAATTGAATTCAGAAGAATCTGTGCTTCTGACACTGATCAGTTACAGATTCTTTTGAGGCGCTGACATGAACATAGAAGAGCTGCTTTACATCAAAAGCCATCAAGGCCAAACAAGAGTAACAGATTAACAGATCAAGAAAATGCTGTTTTTTTTCTATCCACATATTTGAATTGAATCAGTTCTTGGCTATCATGATATGAATCTTCAATAAATACTTCACAATATTAGATTAGATAGACCTTAATCAAATATGTAACTTCAATACAGAATAGAGTATCAAAACAATCTGCAAATATAAATAACAGACATACTGATCAATACTCGCTACTACTGTTCCTCTCCTTCCCGTCCTCTGTCTTCCTGTTACTTCTCCTCCCCCTGAGTGAGGAATTGTACAGTCTGATGGCCTGAGAGACAAAGGATGTTTTTCAGTCTTTTGGCTCTGCACCTGGGAAGGAGCAGTCTGTGGCTGAAGAGGTACCTTTGGTTGCTGATAATGGTGTGCAGAGGGTGACTGGCATCATCCATAATGTCCAGCAGTTTGTCCAGTGTTCTCTGCCATTGTCACCAGAGAGTCCAGCTTCATGTCAACCACAGAGCCAGCCCACCTGATCAGTTTGTTCAGCCTGGATGTGTCCTTCGTGGATGTGCTACCCCCCAGCACACCACAGTGTAAAAGAGGACGATGGCTACTAAGGACTGGTAGAACATTCACAGGAGTGTCCTGCAGATGTTAAATGACCGAAGCCTCCTCAAAACATACAGCCTGCTCTGTGCCTTCCTGTACAGGTGGTTGGTGCGGGTTGTCCAGTCCAGTTTGCTGTCCAGCCACAGCCTGAGGTACTTGTAGGAATTCACAGCCTCCACTTCATCTCCCTTAATCAAAACTGATCGGGCTCTGATGTCTAAGGTGGAAGTGTGCTGAGGGAAGATATCTGCACCAATTGAAGAAGTTAAGTTCGTTCACCCTCTCCATTGTACCCGTGTCTCTGGTCCTGTGACGGTTTTCATACCTTCCCAGACCTCCATGTTGTTTTCTTTCAGCTTCTGCTCCACCTTTCCCCTGTAGCTGTCCTTTGCTTCCCTCAAGCATTGTTTCACTTCCCACTGTGCTGCCTTCATTGCCTTCATACCTCTGTTTCTGAAGGCGACCTTCTTCCTGTTGAGGACAGCTTAGACTTCTCGCGTTATCCATGGTCTGTTGTTAGGGCAACAGCGGACAGCCTTGGTCTGGCAAACCACGTCGGTGTAGAAGTTAAGATCATCCATCAGACAGTGTGTCAGCCCCTCTATATCCTCACCGTGTGGGTTGATCAGCTCATCCCAGAGTGTGGTGTTGTAGGAGTCTCTCAGGGCAATTTCCATTTCAGGGGACCATCTCCAGATGGTGTGAGTAGTTATCAGCTGTGTTTGGATCAGGGAGGTGTATTGTGGCTTTAGGTGGACCAGACTGTGGTCAGACTTCCCTAAAGTGGGAAGGAGTGTGACTCTGTATGCATCCCCCACATTAACATACAGTAAGTAAACTGTCCTGTTGCTTCTTGTTGGACAGTCCACAACCTGGTGAAAAGCAGCCAAAGTAGAGTCCAAAGCTGTATGGTTAAAATCCCCACAAACAAAAAATTGTGGGCTCCAGGCTGTTCACAAACAGACAGACAGCTGAGAATATGTAACCTTCTCCAATGTAAGAATAATTTTCAGCAATCTTAAGACATCCATTTGTAATGATTGCCATTTTCAACATAAATACTTACTACTATCTAGTTGGAATTCAGCCACATGGGGTGTGCAGCCAGTATATTCTGAGTGTTTGTCCCAAGCCCGGATCAAGGAGTAGGGTTGCATAAGGAAGGACATCTGGTAGTGGTGGTTCTACACTGAATTACTCCTTGGGCGAGACCCCGTCGGAGTGCCCCCACCCCTCAAAAAATAAACCCAACAAAATTTTTCATGGACAGCTATTTTTTTATGTTTAATATTATAGCAGTGCCCCTGAAATTGCAATTGAAACCGACATCAAAAGACTGCAGGCTACTGCTCTTCTACAAAACATCCATGACTTGCAAATTTGAATAAACAAGCCGTTACATGATAAATGTCTGCCATTAGGGGCTATATTAATCTGACTTTTAGGGAGGAACAATAAGCTCTTTTATTAAGGTGCATATTTGTCTTGACATTTAGCTAAATATTTTTTGTAAATATTAGGCTAAAATGTATAAATAGCATCAACCAATCTGAAAAAGTTTTAGATATGACAAAAATTTGACAATGTAGGCGACCCCTAACGGGAACAGCCGAAAGACAAAGAAGAAGAAGTGTTTGCCTACACTGCCACGCTGGTTGGTCATGGAACAACTGACCAGCTCTTCATTTTCACAAGGATCCTGAAGGGTGCCTGGGAGTATGACCATCCAGTCTGCATGTGTTTTGTGGACTTGGAGAAGGCATATGATTGGATACTCCCGGAGATACTGTGGGAGGTGCTGCAGGAGTATGGAGTGAGGGGTCTCTTCTCAGGGCCATTCAATCTCTGTACTCACAAAGCGAGAGCTGTGTTCGGGTGCTCGGCAGTCAGTCATACTTGAGTCCAGTGGGGGCTGGCCTCTGCCAGGGCTGTGCCTTGTCACCAATCCTGTTTGTGATATCCAAGGACAGGATATTGAGGCGTAGTCAGGGGGAGAAGGGCTTCCAGTTTGACTCCAGTTGGACTCAGGGTCTGATCACTGCTATTTGCAGATGATGTGGTCCTGTTGGCTCAATCGGCCTGTGACCTCCAACACTCACTAGATCGATTCACAGCTGATAAGGAAGCCGAGCCAAAAGGCGAAGCTCTCAATCTACTGGTCAATCTTTGTTCCTACTCTCACCAATGGTCATGAGGGTTGGGTCATGACTGAAATAACTAGATCGTGGGTACAAGCGGCCGAAATGGGCTTTCTTAGAAAGGTCTCCCTTAGAGATAAGGTGAGATGCCAGTCATCCGTGGGGAGCTTGGAGTAGAGCCACTGCTCTTTCACATTGAAAAGAGCCAGCTGAGGTGGTTCGGGCATCTGGTAAGGATGCTCCATGCACACCTCCCAAACACTCAGCTTGACATCCTGCAGCTAAAACCCAATTTAGCTGATAAACTTAAGCACAGCGCTAATGTCACATATTACTTTCACTCACCTCAGACAAATTTTTGTCTGTTGCTCAAACTCATTCATCTTGTGGTTTTGACTCGCAGACAGAATTAAACTCTCATCTAAATGCTAACGCATTTTAGCAGCTGAAGGCTTCATCCATTAGCGCCACTTAATGTATAATTACTGGAAGAAAAATGCAGCTCATGACTTTTAATGCCCACAACAAAGTAAACTGTTAGGAAAATAACAAGGCAGTCCCCAAACCCTTCTTCTTCTTTGGAAATTATTGGCAGTGTGCAACCAACATTACCGCCACCAACTGTTTGGGTGTGGAACTGAAATAAACTGAATAAATGGACTCTGTGTTGTCAAAAACAACTTGGAACTGTTCACCACATGAGGAAAAATCCTGATTTCCAGTCATTTCCAGAAAACTTTCATTACTGCATATGAAGACAGACGCCTGTTATACTGTAGATGTGAGTAGAGCTGCCACAAACAACTATTTTGATAGTCAACTAGTCTACGATTATTTTTGCGATTAGTCAACTGGTCGGATCATACGTAAATTGCAGCTTATCGCATTTTATCAATATTGATACCATTATCCATCCGATTCCTTAGCGATACCTCCTGTATTGTGGTAACTAAGCTATATATATTTTGATTTATAACAGAAAACTGTCGAAAGGGGGAATAAATATAAGTGTAAAGATGATTGAATATATCAGGGCAGTAAACTGATCAGTGCGTGTGAACCTCGCGCATTGACTCACATGTGTGGTTATTTCAACCAGCTGCAGCTGATCCACAATGTGAATTCTGTCTTCCAGAACAGCTCTTTATATAATCATCTGATTCATCTAAATGTTGCCACATGTACATAAGGGCTGGATTGTCATTCCTACACTCATATTGTTATATTTAATAAAAAATAATAAGTGCATGCAGCAGCTGCAGCGAATGCTGCATTCAAGTACTGTCGAAAATTACACAACTTTTTTGTTGTTTCAAATTCAGAAGTTGCTTGTGGTAAAATAATTTATTATATTCACATAAACGATTAATTCCGGCCTATATAAGGTGCCTGAGCCCAGTGAAGCTGACTCCCCACCCAGATAAAATAAATAAATAAATAAATAAATCCATCCAAGCAAGCAGGCTGAGTTTGCCCTGTAATTTCTGACGGTACATGAATGCAGCAGCAGCCTCAGCGCTCACAAACCGTCTTCTGTACCGTGTGAAAACATTCCGCTGCTCGAATGAAGTCAAATTAAACAAGAACGTTAAAAAACTAAAATGACTAAAAAAATGTCAAGAATGACAGCAAAATGAAACACGGATGAATTGATGATTAAAGAATCACCCATAGGCTGATCTCAGAGAGTGAAGTCTGACATCTCTGCATCATTCTCATTAAACCAGTCTTGGTGCTTGCATTCTACAAAACCCAGGACATCTGCACTTACACAGAGTAGATGGCATCTTTGAATTGATTCCAAGCTGTCTTCACGTGATGCGGACCACATCTGTCCCAGATCCGTGCCAGATAAGGGCTGTAAACGGTTGGTCTTTTGCGGATCCAGTTCAGATCTGGTCCGGATCTGTTCCAGAACTGTAAAGTGGAGCCATGCCGGATCTGGGCCAGGGTGCAAAAATTGTCTGGACCGGATCTGTTTTCAGGATTGGTACTGGATGTTGGACTACATCCGGCCCGGATCCATTTGCTGTCTGGGATAATACCCCGTAACTGCTTTCTTGAAATCCCGCAAGGAATTTCAAGAAAGAAACCCACCCGCAAGGAACGCTTACAAATGGACAAATTTGCAGTAATTCCTGACATCAGAAGTGGGTGTCGTCCTACAGTCCATGGCAGCATGTTACCGTGGATGAGCAATTATTTCCATCCAAGGTTCATTGTCCCTTTCTGCAGTACATTGCATCCAAGCCTGACAAGTTTGGAATAAAGTTTTAGATTGCAGCAGATATGGACACGAAATACACGTGTAATGCCATCCCTTACTTGGGAAAAGATCCCCCTCCTCCGGCAGGAGAGAGGCTGTCAGAGAATGTTGTTTTGAAGTTGATGGAACCATTTATGGACCAGGGAAGGAATGTAACTATGGACAATTTCTTCACCTCTCTGTCTTTGGCTAACAGGCTTCTTCAATGAAAAACAACTCTGCTTGGCACCATCAACAAAATCGTCGGGAGCTACCAGCAACTGCCAAGGAAACCTTGGGCCGCCAGTTGTACTTAACACAGGTGTTCACATCTGGAAGTGCATTGCTGTCGGTGTACTCAAAGAAAAAAAAAAAAAAATCTGTCTGTCTTCTGAGCACCATGCATCAGAAAGTGGAAATTGTGGACACCCAAAAACAAAAAACAAAAACCGAACACTGTTGTTGATTACAACCATTTCAAATCCAGTGTTGATATAATGGACCAGAAATTACGCAACTACGAGGTCTGTCCAAAAAGTATCGTACCTTTTTATTTTTTTCAAAAACTATATGGATTTGAATCACGTGTGATTACATCAGCCAAGCTTGAACCTTTGTGCGCATGCGTGAGTTTTTCCACGCCTGTCGGTTGCGTCACTCGCCTGTGGGCAGGCTTTGAGTGAGCACTGGTCTACCCCTCCCGTCGGATTTCTTTTGTCTGAGAACTTGCTGAGAGACTGCCGCTTTGCTCCATGAAATTTTTTTCAGAAGCTGTTAGAGACAGGCAGTTGGAAACCATTCGATAGATTCAGATGGATATCGGTGAAGATTCTGTCGGCGACTTTTGTGGCACATTCCACTGTTACAGGAGATTTTGTAATGAAAGACGTGTGGAGGATTTCGTGCGTCGGCACGAAGCAGCTCAGGACGCGCAGCAAAAAAAACACCTCCATCTTGGAAGTCTCACAGGACATGTTGAGGCATGTCCAGCTGTTACACAATTTCTCGGATACTCACTCGACTGAAAGCCATCGAAAGCCATCTGAATCTTCTGAATGGTTTCCAACACGGAGGTGTTTTTTTTTTTGCTGCGCATCCTGAGCTGCTTTGTGCCGACGTGCGAAATCCTCCGCATGTCTTTCATTACAAAATCTCCTGTAACAGTGGAATGTGCCACAAAAGTGCTATGTCCAGCTCTGTTGCCATTTCTGTGGTAGTCACATGATGTCCTGGATCAACACAGCGTTCAGTTTAGAAATGATCTGGTCGATCCAGCCTGTCGAATGGCCGCTCGGCGCGCCGTGCGCCCTCCACCGCTGTGGGCCATCTTTAAAAAGATTTTAACAGTCCATAATCCGCATGACGCTGACAGAATCTTCACCGATATCCAACTGAATCTATCGAATGGTTTCCAACTGCCTGTCTCTAACAGTTTCTGAAAAAAAATTTCATGGAGCTAAGCGGCCGTCTCTCAGCAAGTTCTCAGACAAAAGAACTCTGACGGGAGGGGTGGACCAGTGCTTACTCAAAGCCTGCCCACAGGCGAATGACACAACCGACAGGCGTGGAAAAACTCACGATGCGCACGAAGGTTCAAGCTTGGCTGATGCAATCACACGTGATTCAAATCCATATAGTTTTTGAAAAAAATAAAAAGGTCCATTACTTTTTGGACAGACCTCGTACTCTGTGCATGCAACAACAGGGAGATGGCCCATGGCTGTGTTTTACAACCTGTTGGACAGGCTGCCACAAATGCACATTTTATACACAGCATGTACAGGATCAAAAGAAAGCCGGCAATTGTTCATGCTGGAGCTTACCGAGGAACTTCAAAACAGACATTTGCAGGAAAAGGCACTAGGGGAAGAGTGCAAACCGCAGCATTGTGAGATGAAAGTTTCTCAGAAGAAAGAGACACAGTATCAGGTGTGCATACTCTGCAATAATAACAGAAGCACTGAACATTGTGTACACTGTCTAAAATACACCTGTAGCAAATGTAGGAAAGACGCACCTAGGGAATGTGGAAACTGCTAGTTATGACAGTTGTATGCCACATTTGTGTGCTTTGTTTAGTAACAAGGAGAAATAAAATTGTTTTTTTTTCCTGACATTATACCTTCTGTTTGTTGTTATTCAAAGATGATTTTTTTTTTTTTTGGGGGGGGGGGGGGGGAGTGATATTGTGAGCTTAGTACAGTAAGTTATCACTGTAACTGGTGTTTGGCCCTTCAACAAAATTACCATTCATGAAGGATTTTCATCATAAATACTTCTGCCCTTCTTAAAATGACAGGCAATTATTACAATAAGTGGGTTTTTTTTTAAATGACAAATAGGAAACGTATCTTGGTGCAAATGACAAAAACTGGGTAAAACTGTTTGTTGGCTAAATAAAATATGAAAAAATAAAATGAAAAATGGCTACTCTTATTACATGAAATAAGATATGACCTCAATGAAATTGGCTGCAAAATGAATAATGGGGCAGTGGTGGCAGACAAACTGAGAAGTCATCTCCAGCTGAAATAATACTTTTGCACTATTGTTTCTCTGGAGACAGGTTCACTTGAGCTGCATGATAATTCTTCTCCAAATGTTAGCATATGGAGAGGAATTAACATGTTTTGCCAAGATGAGGGGGCAGGCAGTGCCTGCCACTGGCCTGCCAGTGTTAATTATATCTGCTAAATTTCATATTCATAAATGTAAATTTTCAGGTAAAAAGCCCATTTAAACTCTACTTGCTTGAATTACAACATTGATAAAATGACTGATAAAATAATTTTACACCTCCAACAACTTGAAATCCTTCATGGTCGTCATCTCCAATATTTAATTTCTCGCAATATCACTTTCGATCTTCGGGATCAAGAGTTGGCACATTCGTCTGAAGTCATCTTCCTGTTCGTTTTCTCACCGCATCTGCTGGGAGCCTCGAGTTTTCTGCCTACCGTCTGTGTGCGCATGTGCAGGAAAGGCGGAAGTAAATAACAGCAATCCCTTCTATTAAAAAATATCTGCAAGCGTATGAATAACACTTAATTTTTACCAAGGAATACACAAACAAATTCTCAAAAAGCATTTCTGTTCCCCTTTAAGCAGACATCGTCTAAGCAGAGCACATAGCAGCTAGTTAGCTAGCCCTTAGCCATCCATCCATCCATCTTCCGCTTTATCCGGAGTCGGGTCGCGGGGGCAGCAGCTCAAGCAAAGCCGCCCAGTAATCCAATTATAATGCCAAATAATTTCTTCTGCCTTTTAAGCACTATGTACATTGTTTTCTTTTTTCTTTTCTTTCTTTCAACTACTTTGTGAGTTTTGTTTGTTTGTATACGAGTGATTTTTGTTAAGCATATGTGTGCCTAATAAATTCAAATCCAAACTTAAAACATCCCCACTCGGCAGGAAAGACTATCAACCCACGCAACATTCATCCCCGATTAAACAGAAACCCTCTGGAAATAGATAACTCACCCACTTCACGAAGCAGCGTTTTCAGCTGACACCACCGAAGCTAACAGCGCATTGGGGCTGCCCAGATCGGTGCCTGACCTAAATACGACCCCTGCAAGAATGGTGGAATTGTAATGGGCCACTGAGGCTAAATTATGCTTCTTTTGAGCCATTGATATTTTGCTAGACAATGCTTTTTGAGTCAGAAATACATACCAATACTAATTATTTTATTATTTTATTTTTAAAAATGCATAACTTTGTTTAGTTGAGTAGTAACTTGTTCATTTACAAATTTATGTACAGAGATGCAGGGATGAAAATCTCTTTGGTGGATTTCTGCTTTTTTGCATAGGTCATTTTTGAGATCAGCGCAAATCCGTTGTTTTATCATTTTATTTAGTTCAGGCATGGATTTGAGCAGCCCGAATGCGCTGCTAGCTTCGGTCACACTCTCACGAGCGCCACTAGCTCGAGCGGCACTCTGAGCATGGTGGCTTTCGGTCTCGTTAGAGGAAGACCAGTTATTATTATTATTATTTCATTGATAACGGCAATTTAAAGTAGAATTCCTTCGTGAAGAGGGTGAGTTAGCTATTTGCAGAGGGTTTCCATTTTATCGCGGATGGATGTTGCGTGGGGTTGATTCCTGCCCAGTGGGGATGTTTTATTTGTCATTATTGGCAAAGGGCTAAGCTAACTAGCCGTTATGTGGCCTGTTAAGACGACGTCTGCTTATTATGTTCAGTAAATTCAGCTGGCTACTGTTATGCGTAATATAATGAAGGCAAAACCTTTGACCAGCGTTTTTCTCTATCGAAAAATAACCTAAAGTGGCGTGCGACGTTTCCACTCGGGGTCCTATCTGATCTTCTGTCCTGAAGTCCAAAAACAAAAATGGAAATCTTTTAGTACTCTTTCTGGTCTGACTCTGTGCTGAAATGTTGATTAGTGAAATGAATCTAAACTGTTTGCGTTTCATTGACACACTGTCTAGACTCGACGTGTTACGAATGTGCAGTAAACGTATTTGAAAGAGAACAGAATGGACAGAAAGACAATTGAAAATGTGGGAGATTCCTGACTTTTTAAAACATTTCCCCTGCATATTTTAAATTTGCAAAGTTTGAATTCCCAAGTCACAATATCACCAGGCTGGGGGCATTCACTTCAGAGTGTGAAAATCTCACCTTGTCCTTGTGATCCCGATTTTGTCGCCCCTCTACGTTGTCCAAAAAAAAAAAAGAAGAAAAACTAATGGTCCAGCTTTCTTCCCCGAGTCAGCGAGTGCATTTCTGGAAAACGTCTTACTGCATTTCTCAACATGTGATGTGCATTTTAGTAAAAGCAGAAACATCCCGATGGCTGGCTGACAGTGAAACGAACACTGCTTCATCTGATAACGAAGCTTCTGAGCTTTCATTCGAAAGTGAGGCTTCAGACTTACAGAGGCTGTACAGAGAGACAGGGGGCGACACACTTTGCCCCAGAACACTCAGTTCTTTCAGAGTCTGTCAGATTTTAGATCCTAACGTGGGCTGATGCTGCTGAGTGTCTCTCTGGATGCTATTTTAGTCCCGCCGTGAACGTGCATGCGGAATGTCTCCACAAAACAGTTTTTATAGGCTGCTTGGACATGGAGATGGATTTCTTACATTGGAAAAGAATTGGAATACGTTATTTGGACATGGAGATGGATTTCTTACATTGGAAAAGAATTGGAATACGTTATTTTCGGAAGATAATGGACTATCTAACGTGACAGAATTGTGAGAGAACTTTATGAGGAGCTCTGTGACACTGGCTGGCGATTGCGCATGGGGACTCTTTGGTGGAGTGGACTTTGGAAATCACAAGTGAGTGGCCTGTTCAGGTTTTTTTTTTTTTTTACGAAGTGGTTATGGGTACGTACATCCGTATCTTCTGCCTGACTGCTAAAGGTATGGACCGAGGTTCACTGAGTGGACACATGTGACACCGGTGGGAAATACACACGTGGAACAAGCGGTGAAGTTCTTAACAGACACAGAATATTTTATGTCCACTAATGCTTCAGCTGAACTGTGCTGTTTCTTTTTTCTCCCTTGTTTCAGAAGCCATAACTGGCAACTGTCTTCTAGTGTTAGCGGAGGTTAGCCTGTATCATTCAAGTACATTTTTTTAATGAAGCTGCTGTAATTTAAGAAATTCATCAAATGTATATGAAGAAATTAATCAAAATATCGACGTAAATTCCGAAGGTGTTTTGCTTCTTTCATCATCCATCCATCTCAAGTTCCAAGCGCTGTTTTCTAAGCGAGGTGGAAAGAATTGTATGTGAAACTGGACCTTTAGCCGCATATGGTACGGATACTGACATATTTGCGCATTCTGATTGGTCGGTAAGAGACCCTCCGTATCTTTAGAACGGTCTCTGTAGATACGGGTCCGTACCTGTAGCCACTGCCTTTTTTTTATGTTCCTCCCAGTGTAGCTGGTTGGCTTTATTATTATTATTTTACTTTGAGAGTGTCTTGACATGAGACTTTCTGTAACCGAGCAGCGCACACCATGTGGCGCACCTTACATGCGCACATCTCCACTGTTTTTCAGGTTGTCTGTCAGACAGCCTGCTGTCTGATCACACAGATGTAGTTTGACAGTTGTATCCATGACAACACTTAGCATACACAAAGATGAGCATTTAGTAAACTTAACAGGCTACGTTCATGATTGATGGACGTGCACTGTTTTCTTACAGTGGAGAATGGCTGCTGTTTTTTCCATGACTGCATCAAAATGAACAGTTATCACTTAAAAATAAGTCATTAGAACATGACATTACACATATGGAAACTTTGAAATGAATCTGTGGCTCCTTATTAGAGATCGACCGATATGAGTTTGTCAGGGCCGATACCGATTATTAGTAGTCAAGGAGGCCGATAACCGATATTTGGAGCCAATATTCATTTGCGGTAAAAGTGAAAATATTGGTGTCAAAATTTTGAATTATACAAACTCCAACTCTTAACTTTGTTTAAATGCCTTTAAGCGTATGTTTATTAAACAGCTTTTAAACATGTTTTTTTGTTTGTTTGTTTTTTAATCTTAGACAAACATCTTTGTTTTAAAATTCTAACAATTCTAACAGTGCAGGGAGTTCCCAGTCTCAGCAGCATGTCTTATAATGTTAAATGAAAACTTAAACAAATAAACCGCTCCCTAAAGTTTCTACAGCTCTGTTGTCTTGACAAAAGAGAGAGAGAGACTGACTGACTGCAGGTTGGACAACAATCAAAAGGAGCGCTGACGTACGGGAACTATGCAAACGATGAGGAACCGTCAAGACAGAAAGCAAAACGAAATACTGGCGAATTGACGTCATCAGGATTTGTTCACATTTTTCAACAGTTTGAAAATTCTGACGAGGCGCCACCTACAGGAACAAAGCTGGATGACGGTCAAACTGTGTCTCGAAAAGTCAATGTAAGTCCAGATTTCTTGTTTCATTTTGGCTTTGGTGTCCTTTGTTAGTGCCGTGTGACCGGGGCTTTTTGGAACTTATATTTGCTCTTGGAGCTTCTCAATGGATTGCTTATCGGCCATCAGATAAAAAAAAAAATAGGCTGATGCTGATATGCATCAAAATGCCAAATAGCTGCGTCGGTAATCGGCCCGGCCGATAATCGCTCTATCCCTATTCCTTATTGTTAGCAGCATTCTATTCAAGTGCCCGCTGGGACAGTTTCCTCAAAGAAACACTGTGGGGAAACTCAGAAATGTTAAGATTTTAGTCCAGTGTAATTTACAACATAGAAGAATGGAAATAATGCACGCCGTTATCCAGCACCAAAATCTCAAAGTGTGTATCTGCAGGGCTGCAGCATTGTTCTTAGCCTCTGATTTGATTCATCCCACGGCAGACGGCGTCAATCGAGTCAGCTGTGCACCTGCTGCTGTACGCTTGGTGCTGGCATGCCTCCTCCCCGGACAGCCCAGCGATCACTGCGCCCCACACGGACTGTGGTCCCCACCAAGATGAAACAAAAATGCAGAGATTGTTCTCTGATCATCGGACTTTGTGTAATGTTTGGGTTTTGTCATGGGTTGTATCATCTGGATGTAAACCTGATAAAGAGCTGAAGTTGTTTGTGAAATTTCCCACAAAAATGGGTTTGCGTGCAGTCAGATCCCCACCAAGTCTCGTGCTAAAACAAGCGAGATGGCAGTATAACAGCGCAACACCGTTGTTCCATTGTCTGGGGAGAACCCTGTCACTCAATCTCTGCACTTGTTCTCTCCCTGATAGTTCACTGATTCATCAATTCACTTGTTCAATAACTCTTTTTGTCTGTGTGTGTGTTTTTTTTTTTTTTTTTTAAAAGGCTTTCTACAAACATGTCTAAAGCCCAACAGCTGAGGGACAGGCTGAAACAACTGCCGACAGCTGCTGATGAAGTATTTGAGTTGTTAGCAGGATGGATCGCAGACTATGAAGAAGAAATTTTTCATTTAAAAGAAAAGAACAAAGGACGGAAAGTTCTGGAAGCTGTTTTTCATCCTCGAGTTCGCTTGTACAAAGCAGGTTTGTTCACTAAACAATGTATTACTTTTACCCCATAACAGGTTATGACTGTCAGATATTTTCCTAATCAGGTATTCAACCGGTAATTTTGTGAATATTTGTGCAGTAGAACAAGAATGATTTTATGAAAAATATTCAAAAATTGTAAAAATTTCATTATGTAAAAGCTCTGATTCGACGTTAGAACACACTGAAGGACAAGAGTCTCCTTTATATAACAGAGCCTAGGACTCATAAAAGCTGAAAGTGGTGAGTGCAAAAAGTCAGATTTATAAAAACCAAACGTACACACACCTGCAAACAATGTTCTTTATAAATCTCACTCCAGAATTGTGCACACCTGGATCAGACATATTCCACCCTCTGAAGCCCCTTTTACACTGGGGCTGCTCCCTGTTGCATCCTGTGGTGTCATGATGATGCAGGAATATCTGCATCAGGTGCTCACAGCAGGGGGCAGAGAGGAGGTGAGAACGCAGCCTGCAGGTTCTCTGCACAGAGAAGTTACAGTGCACAGTTTGGCTGCAGACAGTATGTGCACTCTGACTTCTCTTCTACTTTATATTTGTTCTTGTGCAGAGCTGCAGGGCTGCGCTCTGAGTACTGTTATAGTTTATTTTTCCTCCTTTGACCACGAGATGCACATGCGCGAGCGAACCGTCTGTAAACAAATGTGGAGATGTCTGGAGTTCTACTTGATGTTGACATGTCCTGTCTCAGGACTTATGTCCTTTTTTGTCCTTTTTTTAAACTGATGTGAATTTGAGCAGAGAACAAGGAACTAATGCCTGCAACCACTTTTTTCTTTTAATTGTTCACATGTGCCGTTTAGCTCCACACAGAGAAGGAACTGAGCTGCAATCAGCATTTTTTTCTGTGGTCTTTTTTTTTTTTTCAGCATGTAGTTTTTACTGCATTAAGTACACAGTGTAAAAACAATCCTGCGTGATTTATACTGCGGGAACAATGGAACACAGCAGGAATCATAAATTGGCTTCCGAGTCACGCCGAGTAACGCCTCTTTGCCCCAAATTGCACTGGAACCACTTCCTTTCTGTGTCGAGCACAGGACGCCAAAAAAATTAAACGTGTTTAATTTTTCAGTGCCCGACTTGCTTCCTCCTTTGCGCCCCTCACGCTGTTGTGGCACTGAGCTGCATCATCTCGGCACTGAGTTGCTTCCACGCAGCGTCGTCATAATGATGCACAGCGCAACTGGGAGCAACCAGGAGCACCCCCGGTGTGAAAGGGGCTTAAACAACCACATTCAGCCATAAATGGTCAATGCAAAACACCTCAAATGTTTCAGCCAGATAAGCGTTCACTGACCTTGACAACTGAGATAAAGCGCAAGTAAAACTTTTCTGAAACAGAAATTGAGGTGCTTGTAGAGAAGAGACTAGAAAAACATTTTATTTGGTGGACACAGCAGTGGGGTGACAAACAAAAAATTGCAGTCAGTGTCCAGATGTTGCAGGTGCTATTAACACAGACTGATTTTGTTTCTTACCTTGTCCAGATGACTGACATAATCCAGTCCTGTCCACCACAAATACCTGTACATTTCAACAGCTGTGGTGCAAGATGGCACTGATGAAAAATCGTATTAAGATGTAAGATAAGACTTTATTGATCTCACAGTGGAGAAATTCACACATCTGAGTATATGTTGTACAATTGAAAATTCTTCAATGAATAATTATGGCTCACTTTTGCAAATAAAGCTGCTGAGTACAAGTTATGACTCACTAGCACAATGCATCATATGTGTAAAGATGACCCTTATAGTTTTCCTGTTATGCAGTTTCAATTTACCCCCATCAACTGCAGCTTAATTTTCTAAAATCAGCACCCCCACTTCTTGTGATAATTGTGGGTACATGTAGCCATTGTTCATGAAAATTGCGGTACAGTGGGTATATTGGGGGTACAGCAAAACCTAATTTCAGTAATTACCCAGAAATTAATATTATTGTCTCATCTCATATTTGTAGATGACAAATATAGATTTTGGACATTGGGCCACTGGGAATCAAGCTTTTGTAACAGTTCTTTAACAGTCAGTCTCATGATTCAAAAATACTGGAGTAACAGATTATATCCTGGCTGTATGTGTCATTTAATTTGTTTTTAATTTAATGTAATGCTAAGTGGCCTCTATTTGCACGTGTCTGTGTATGGCTTAGATCAGTGATTTTCAACCTTTTTTGAGCCGCGGCACCCTTTTTATATTTACAAAATCCTGCGGCACACCACTGTCATGTGTCACGCACCACTAACTCGACTACACGGTGCGTTAGCACGTTAGCAACACGTGCGGTACAGATATGACGTAACATAGTATACTATAGTCATGGAGCTGTATATAAGAACTAGAGGGCGCAGTCCCAATGCTGCACACTAAACAAAAACGTCCCTTCATGGACAGCGACATGACGCCTCCTAACCGGGCAAAATATTGACGAAGTACCCGGATGTTAATGCATTTTCAATGGAGATTTGCGACTGAACACACTCAGAAAAATGCTCGCAAAATACGTGTTAAAATACCATTTTGACCTGGATATCGAGCCAGTAAAATTAAATTACATTAAATTATGTCAGGAAAGTATTAAACTTACTCTGACACCCACACATTCACAAATATTAGTGCTGAAAGTTAAACGGATCTGCGCTAAGCTGCGCTGCTCGGCTGAGCTGCTGCTGTTCAACGCAGCGCGGCTCCTAAAACCATTACAGTACATTTATATATATTATATTTTTACACAATTATCCTTTATTGACCGAGTTTCATTCATGAAGTCAGCGGTGTGTGTGTGCACATCTCTGTGTGTGTGGCAGCACAGCGCGGGTCATTAATCTCATTATTTTAAGGTGCAAAAAAAAAAAAACTCCCCAGTCTTGTAGAACAATTTTTAGTCACTAACGATAAGAATTTTAACTAGACATTGGTCTAGCAGTGGAAAATATCAACTAGACATAAGTGAAATTAATGATCCGTACTGCAGGAGACATACAGCTGTTTATCATCCAAATATCACGGACAGAGTGACAAGAAGAACCAAAACCACTTACTTATGGAAGGAAATATTGTCTCCCTTGTTCCTCCGTTTGTGACTTTGCCAACATGCGCAGCTTTCCGGCATATTCCACCTGTTTCTTGACGAGACTAAGTGAACTTCTATGCACACAAATCACTAACGAAGCTTCTGAGCTTTCATTCGAAAGTGAGGCTTCAGACTTACAGAGGCTGTACAGAGAGACAGGGGGCGACACACTTTGCCCCAGAACACTCAGTTCTTTCAGAGTCTGTCAGATTTTAGATCCTAACGTGGGCTGATGCTGCTGAGTGTCTCTCTGGATGCTATTTTAGTCCCGCCGTGAACGTGCATGCGGAATGTCTCCACAAAACAGTTTTTATAGGCTGCTTGGACATGGAGATGGATTTCTTACATTGGAAAAGAATTGGAATACGTTATTTTCGGAAGATAATGGACTATCTAACGTGACAGAATTGTGAGAGAACTTTATGAGGAGCTCTGTGACACTGGCTGGCGATTGCGCATGGGGACTCTTTGGTGGAGTGGACTTTGGAAATCACAAGTGAGTGGCCTGTTCAGGTTTTTTTTTTTTTTACGAAGTGGTTATGGGTACGTACATCCGTATCTTCTGCCTGACTGCTAAAGGTATGGACCGAGGTTCACTGAGTGGACACATGTGACACCGGTGGGAAATACACACGTGGAACAAGCGGTGAAGTTCTTAACAGACACAGAATATTTTATGTCCACTAATGCTTCAGCTGAACTGTGCTGTTTCTTTTTTCTCCCTTGTTTCAGAAGCCATAACTGGCAACTGTCTTCTAGTGTTAGCGGAGGTTAGCCTGTATCATTCGAGTACATTTTTTTAATGAAGCTGCTGTAATTTAAGAAATTCATCAAATGTATATGAAGAAATTAATCAAAATATCGACGTAAATTCCGAAGGTGTTTTGCTTCTTTCATCATCCATCCATCTCAAGTTCCAAGCGCTGTTTTCTAAGCGAGGTGGAAAGAATTGTATGTGAAACTGGACCTTTAGCCGCATATGGTACGGATACTGACATATTTGCGCATTCTGATTGGTCGGTAAGAGACCCTCCGTATCTTTAGAACGGTCTCTGTAGATACGGGTCCGTACCTGTAGCCACTGCCTTTTTTTTATGTTCCTCCCAGTGTAGCTGGTTGGCTTTATTATTATTATTTTACTTTGAGAGTGTCTTGACATGAGACTTTCTGTAACCGAGCAGCGCACACCATGTGGCGCACCTTACATGCGCACATCTCCACTGTTTTTCAGGTTGTCTGTCAGACAGCCTGCTGTCTGATCACACAGATGTAGTTTGACAGTTGTATCCATGACAACACTTAGCATACACAAAGATGAGCATTTAGTAAACTTAACAGGCTACGTTCATGATTGATGGACGTGCACTGTTTTCTTACAGTGGAGAATGGCTGCTGTTTTTTCCATGACTGCATCAAAATGAACAGTTATCACTTAAAAATAAGTCATTAGAACATGACATTACACATATGGAAACTTTGAAATGAATCTGTGGCTCCTTATTAGAGATCGACCGATATGAGTTTGTCAGGGCCGATACCGATTATTAGTAGTCAAGGAGGCCGATAACCGATATTTGGAGCCAATATTCATTTGCGGTAAAAGTGAAAATATTGGTGTCAAAATTTTGAATTATACAAACTCCAACTCTTAACTTTGTTTAAATGCCTTTAAGCGTATGTTTATTAAACAGCTTTTAAACATGTTTTTTTGTTTGTTTGTTTTTTAATCTTAGACAAACATCTTTGTTTTAAAATTCTAACAATTCTAACAGTGCAGGGAGTTCCCAGTCTCAGCAGCATGTCTTATAATGTTAAATGAAAACTTAAACAAATAAACCGCTCCCTAAAGTTTCTACAGCTCTGTTGTCTTGACAAAAGAGAGAGAGAGACTGACTGACTGCAGGTTGGACAACAATCAAAAGGAGCGCTGACGTACGGGAACTATGCAAACGATGAGGAACCGTCAAGACAGAAAGCAAAACGAAATACTGGCGAATTGACGTCATCAGGATTTGTTCACATTTTTCAACAGTTTGAAAATTCTGACGAGGCGCCACCTACAGGAACAAAGCTGGATGACGGTCAAACTGTGTCTCGAAAAGTCAATGTAAGTCCAGATTTCTTGTTTCATTTTGGCTTTGGTGTCCTTTGTTAGTGCCGTGTGACCGGGGCTTTTTGGAACTTATATTTGCTCTTGGAGCTTCTCAATGGATTGCTTATCGGCCATCAGATAAAAAAAAAAATAGGCTGATGCTGATATGCATCAAAATGCCAAATAGCTGCGTCGGTAATCGGCCCGGCCGATAATCGCTCTATCCCTATTCCTTATTGTTAGCAGCATTCTATTCAAGTGCCCGCTGGGACAGTTTCCTCAAAGAAACACTGTGGGGAAACTCAGAAATGTTAAGATTTTAGTCCAGTGTAATTTACAACATAGAAGAATGGAAATAATGCACGCCGTTATCCAGCACCAAAATCTCAAAGTGTGTATCTGCAGGGCTGCAGCATTGTTCTTAGCCTCTGATTTGATTCATCCCACGGCAGACGGCGTCAATCGAGTCAGCTGTGCACCTGCTGCTGTACGCTTGGTGCTGGCATGCCTCCTCCCCGGACAGCCCAGCGATCACTGCGCCCCACACGGACTGTGGTCCCCACCAAGATGAAACAAAAATGCAGAGATTGTTCTCTGATCATCGGACTTTGTGTAATGTTTGGGTTTTGTCATGGGTTGTATCATCTGGATGTAAACCTGATAAAGAGCTGAAGTTGTTTGTGAAATTTCCCACAAAAATGGGTTTGCGTGCAGTCAGATCCCCACCAAGTCTCGTGCTAAAACAAGCGAGATGGCAGTATAACAGTGCAACACCGTTGTTCCATTGTCTGGGGAGAACCCTGTCACTCAATCTCTGCACTTGTTCTCTCCCTGATAGTTCACTGATTCATCAATTCACTTGTTCAATAACTCTTTTTGTCTGTGTGTGTGTTTTTTTTTTTTTTTTTTTAAAGGCTTTCTACAAACATGTCTAAAGCCCAACAGCTGAGGGACAGGCTGAAACAACTGCCGACAGCTGCTGATGAAGTATTTGAGTTGTTAGCAGGATGGATCGCAGACTATGAAGAAGAAATTTTTCATTTAAAAGAAAAGAACAAAGGACGGAAAGTTCTGGAAGCTGTTTTTCATCCTCGAGTTCGCTTGTACAAAGCAGGTTTGTTCACTAAACAATGTATTACTTTTACCCCATAACAGGTTATGACTGTCAGATATTTTCCTAATCAGGTATTCAACCGGTAATTTTGTGAATATTTGTGCAGTAGAACAAGAACGATTTTATGAAAAATATTCAAAAATTGTAAAAATTTCATTATGTAAAAGCTCTGATTCGACGTTAGAACACACTGAAGGACAAGAGTCTCCTTTATATAACAGAGCCTAGGACTCATAAAAGCTGAAAGTGGTGAGTGCAAAAAGTCAGATTTATAAAAACCAAACGTACACACACCTGCAAACAATGTTCTTTATAAATCTCACTCCAGAATTGTGCACACCTGGATCAGACATATTCCACCCTCTGAAGCCCCTTTTACACTGGGGCTGCTCCCTGTTGCATCCTGTGGTGTCATGATGATGCAGGAATATCTGCATCAGGTGCTCACAGCAGGGGGCAGAGAGGAGGTGAGAACGCAGCCTGCAGGTTCTCTGCACAGAGAAGTTACAGTGCACAGTTTGGCTGCAGACAGTATGTGCACTCTGACTTCTCTTCTACTTTATATTTGTTCTTGTGCAGAGCTGCAGGGCTGCGCTCTGAGTACTGTTATAGTTTATTTTTCCTCCTTTGACCACGAGATGCACATGCGCGAGCGAACCGTCTGTAAACAAATGTGGAGATGTCTGGAGTTCTACTTGATGTTGACATGTCCTGTCTCAGGACTTATGTCCTTTTTTGTCCTTTTTTTAAACTGATGTGAATTTGAGCAGAGAACAAGGAACTAATGCCTGCAGCCACTTTTTTCTTTTAATTGTTCACATGTGCCGTTTAGCTCCACACAGAGAAGGAACTGAGCTGCAATCAGCATTTTTTTCTGTGGTCTTTTTTTTTTTTTCAGCATGTAGTTTTTACTGCATTAAGTACACAGTGTAAAAACAATCCTGCGTGATTTATACTGCGGGAACAATGGAACACAGCAGGAATCATAAATTGGCTTCCGAGTCACGCCGAGTAACGCCTCTTTGCCCCAAATTGCACTGGAACCACTTCCTTTCTGTGTCGAGCACAGGACGCCAAAAAAATTAAACGTGTTTAATTTTTCAGTGCCCGACTTGCTTCCTCCTTTGCGCCCCTCACGCTGTTGTGGCACTGAGCTGCATCATCTCGGCACTGAGTTGCTTCCACGCAGCGTCGTCATAATGATGCACAGCGCAACTGGGAGCAACCAGGAGCACCCCCGGTGTGAAAGGGGCTTAAACAACCACATTCAGCCATAAATGGTCAATGCAAAACACCTCAAATGTTTCAGCCAGATAAGCGTTCACTGACCTTGACAACTGAGATAAAGCGCAAGTAAAACTTTTCTGAAACAGAAATTGAGGTGCTTGTAGAGAAGAGACTAGAAAAACATTTTATTTGGTGGACACAGCAGTGGGGTGACAAACAAAAAATTGCAGTCAGTGTCCAGATGTTGCAGGTGCTATTAACACAGACTGATTTTGTTTCTTACCTTGTCCAGATGACTGACATAATCCAGTCCTGTCCACCACAAATACCTGTACATTTCAACAGCTGTGGTGCAAGATGGCACTGATGAAAAATCGTATTAAGATGTAAGATAAGACTTTATTGATCTCACAGTGGAGAAATTCACACATCTGAGTATATGTTGTACAATTGAAAATTCTTCAATGAATAATTATGGCTCACTTTTGCAAATAAAGCTGCTGAGTACAAGTTATGACTCACTAGCACAATGCATCATATGTGTAAAGATGACCCTTATAGTTTTCCTGTTATGCAGTTTCAATTTACCCCCATCAACTGCAGCTTAATTTTCTAAAATCAGCACCCCCACTTCTTGTGATAATTGTGGGTACATGTAGCCATTGTTCATGAAAATTGCGGTACAGTGGGTATATTGGGGGTACAGCAAAACCTAATTTCAGTAATTACCCAGAAATTAATATTATTGTCTCATCTCATATTTGTAGATGACAAATATAGATTTTGGACATTGGGCCACTGGGAATCAAGCTTTTGTAACAGTTCTTTAACAGTCAGTCTCATGATTCAAAAATACTGGAGTAACACAGATTATATCCTGGCTGTATGTGTCATTTAATTTGTTTTTAATTTAATGTAATGCTAAGTGGCCTCTATTTGCACGTGTCTGTGTATGGCTTAGATCAGTGATTTTCAACCTTTTTTGAGCCGCGGCACCCTTTTTATATTTACAAAATCCTGCGGCACACCACTGTCATGTGTCACGCACCACTAACTCGACTACACGGTGCGTTAGCACGTTAGCAACACGTGCGGTACAGATATGACGTAACATAGTATACTATAGTCATGGAGCTGTATATAAGAACTAGAGGGCGCAGTCCCAATGCTGCACACTAAACAAAAACGTCCCTTCATGGACAGCGACATGACGCCTCTTAACCGGGCAAAATATTGACGAAGTACCCGGATGTTAATGCATTTTCAATGGAGATTTGCGACTGAACACACTCAGAAAAATGCTCGCAAAATACGTGTTAAAATACCATTTTGACCTGGATATCGAGCCAGTAAAATTAAATTACATTAAATTATGTCAGGAAAGTATTAAACTTACTCTGACACCCACACATTCACAAATATTAGTGCTGAAAGTTAAACGGATCTGCGCTAAGCTGCGCTGCTCGGCTGAGCTGCTGCTGTTCAACGCAGCGCGGCTCCTAAAACCATTACAGTACATTTATATATATTATATTTTTACACAATTATCCTTTATTGACCGAGTTTCATTCATGAAGTCAGCGGTGTGTGTGTGCACATCTCTGTGTGTGTGGCAGCACAGCGCGGGTCATTAATCTCATTATTTTAAGGTGCAAAAAAAAAAAAACTCCCCAGTCTTGTAGAACAATTTTTAGTCACTAACGATAAGAATTTTAACTAGACATTGGTCTAGCAGTGGAAAATATCAACTAGACATAAGTGAAATTAATGATCCGTACTGCAGGAGACATATAGCTGTTTATCATCCAAATATCACGGACAGAGTGACAAGAAGAACCAAAACCACTTACTTATGGAAGGAAATATTGTCTCCCTTGTTCCTCCGTTTGTGACTTTGCCAACATGCGCAGCTTTCCGGCATATTCCACCTGTTTCTTGACGAGACTAAGTGAACTTCTATGCACACAAATCACTAACTTGCCCGGAATTAAAATGGCGATCACGCCTCCTTGTCGGCACACGGCTCAGCGCTACTGCGCGCTTTGCTGCCATCTACTGGAATAAAAGCATTACACCATCTGCCACACTATTACAGCACATACACCCGATAATGGTGATATTTGATAATTGCCCGCGGCACCCCGGTTGAGAATCACTGCCTTAGACAGCTCTTTGGTCTTGGCTATGGTGGACAGGTTGGAGTGTGATTGATTGTGTGAACAGGTGTCTCTTATACAGGTAACAAGTTCAAACAGGTGCAATTAATAAAGGTAAAGAGTGCAGAATAAGAGGGCTTCTTAAAGAAAAATTAACAGGTCTGTGTGAGCCAGAATTCTTGCTGGTTGGTAGGTGATCAAATACTTATTTGCAGCAGTAACATACAAATAAATTATAAAAAAAAAATCATACGTTATGATTTCCAGATTTTTTTTTTTTTTTGATTATGTCTCTCACAGTGGACATGCACGTAAGATGAAAATGTCAGACCCCTCCATGATTTCTAAGTGGGAGAACTTGCAAAACTGCAGGGTATTCAAATACTTATTTTCCTCACTGTGTGTGCAGAAACAAGAAAACTATCTGGGGAAAAATGACTTAAACTAAATGACTCATGACAATGTGAACAAGTTATGTCTGCTGCCGCCTAGTGGCTAAAAATTTGCATTTTTTGCAGCTGTAGGTTCTTTTTGCTTTTAGTTTGTTTTTACTGGTTTCTATAAATGATCAGCTTTTTCAGTTTGCTTGTATGATATGAACGTTCTGTAGCTTCAAGAAAGAAACCATGTGGGAACATCCGTACGGATGACTGACTGTGAACTTTCAAGCATTTTCGGTGTTAGAGATGAATAACAAACTGGTGTGAGGTGTGGTATCAGGGATGAAAGATTATTGAAAATTCCTGGAAATCCGATGTCACCAACCGAACAGTCCCCCCTAAAAATCATTCCACCCTGCCTTCACTGCGCATGTGTCATTTCTGAGTGTCACCAGCGTTTTGCCGATAATCACCTCATTTGTGCTTAAAACTGCACTCCAGTCATCATTTATCTCAGCAACAGGTATCTGAAGCTTTTTTTCAACAATCATTTCCACATAAATTCAGCATAATTTCAAAAGATGGAGGAAGCAATCAGCGCTGGAGGACTCTTGTAGAGAAGAAATTTCTTCTTGTAGAGAAGAAATTTCTTCTTGTAGAGAAGAAATTTCTTCTACAAGAGTCAAGACAGAAGTCAGACTACCAGAGCAAGAATTTTAGCTGAGGAAGCTTCTGTGATTTGAAGCAAAACGTCCTCACATCAAGCAACCCAGTCCACTCGAAGATTCAAGCTTCTCCACGACTAAAAAAAATCAGCAAAGCTGCAAGGCCGCGAAAGGTGAACCGCGTTACAGCGAGGGACCACTGTACTTGATTTTCATGTATGTCACAAATTGCTCTATGAAAGTTAATGATGGCAACATACACATAGTACAATGCAATTTACTACACCTTAAATAAAGTGACATGAAATATACAATAACATGGTTAATTTTCTTCTGTATTACCTGTACATGTCCAGTTCAGATCATGTCAACATAGACGGGAGCACCGACGCTGTCAGATGATAAAGCATGTTTTATCAGGCGAGACTGCGAGTGACAATGACGTGTTCAATTCAACGAAAGGGTGATAAATACAATAATAATAATAATACATTTTATTTATAAAGCGCCTTACATTTGACAAGCAAATAAGGCGCTACCATAAAATCACAATAAAACACAGTAAATAAAACATCAGATAACAATTAAGAAAAAGCTTTTAAGAACAAACATGTCTAAGTGTTTTTTAAAAGTTTCAGCTGACTGTGGCAGTCTTAGATGGTAGGGAAGAGCATTCCACAGTTGGGGTGCAGCCGTCTGGAAGGCCCTGTCTCCCATAGTGCGGAGTTTGGCCTTTGAAGGCTGAAGTTGGTGACTGTCAGCAGAGCGAAGATGATGTGATGGATTGTAAGGACTAATCAGATCTTTAAGGTACCCTGGAGCGCTGCGCTAGACACACTGATGGGTCAGGAGACAGATCTTATATTCAATCCTGAACCGAACAGGGAGCCAGTGAAGATTTTTAAGAACGGTGTGATATAGAGGAGTGTGAGAGACTGTTGTGTTTTTGTGTTCACGGAAACTTGGCTTAACAACAACGTAGCGGACCACGCCATTCAGCTCGAGCGGCTAACTTGCTACCGGGCGGACAGAGCCCTCATCGAAGGAGGTAAAACGCGAGGGGGGGCTCTGTGTTTACATCAATGACGCTTGGTGTCGGGACGCTGCGGTGGTTACTAAACTCTGCTTGCCGCTTGTGGAGCTTATGATCGTGAAGTGTCGGCCATTCTACCTACCGAGGGAATTCAGCGCTGTAATGATAGCTGCGGTGTACATTCCCCCTAGCTCCAACAATAACACCAGGAAGGAGGCACTGAACGAACTGCACCACCACATTAGTGAGCAGCAGAGAGCCCACCCAGATGCCTTCCTCATCTTGGCTGGGGATTTCAATCAGGCTAACCCCAAGACAGTGTTTCCCAAACTACAACAACACATAGACTTTCCAACTCGGGGCAACAACACTCTGGACCATGTTTACACCTTCCAGAGAGGAGCCTACAAAGCTTTCCCCCTTCCCCACCTTGGCGCCTCTGACCACATCACCATCATGCTGCTGCCTGCTTACAGACCACGGGTGAAAGTAGTTAAACCAGTTCGGAAGCAGGTCAGAGTGTGGCCAGAGGGAGCTGTAGAGGCACTCCAGGATTGCTTCAACACCACAGAGTGGGCGGTGTTCAAGCAAGCTGCCCTACACAACTCCACCACCATCGACCTCCAGGAGTACACAGACTCGGTTACAGCGTACATCTCCAAATGTGTGGACGATGTAACAGTCTTAAAGACCATCACCATCCGAGCCAACCAGAAGCCGTGGCTGACAGGTGAAGTCTACAGGCTTTTGAAGGCCCGGAATGTGGCCTTCAAAGCAAGAGATCAAGTTGGCCTGAGGACAGCTAGAGCCAACCTGTCACGCGGCATCAGGATGGCGAAGAAGGAGTACTTCAGGAGAATAGCCCACCGCTTCAGTGACAGCAGGGACGCACGCAGCATGTGGCAAGGACTGCAGTCTTTGACCGACTACAAACCACCGCCACAGACCTGTGGCAACTCCACCTCCCTGCTGAATGACCTTAATAACTTCTTCGCCCGCTTTGAGGCCCTTAACACCACACCGGCGCACAAGTCCCCCCCCCCTCTGGGTGACCAGGTGATCACACTGACTGCAGACAGTGTGAGGAGAACATTCAGCAGGATCAATGCCCGGAAAGCATCTGGTCCTGACAACATTGCTGGCCGCGTACTGAGGGATTGCGCGGGGGAACTCGCAGATGTCTTTTCGGACATCTTTAACACCTCGTTGCGCCAGTTGGTCGTTCCCACGTGCCTCAAAGCCACCATCATCATCCCGGTGCCGAAGAAGTCCACACCATCTAGCTTCAACGACTACCGTCCTGTTGCACTCACCTCCATCATCATGAAGTGCTTCGAACGGTTAGTCATGAAACACATCAAGTCTGCACTCCCCCCCTCCCTAGACCCTTTCCAGTTTGCATACCGGTCCAACCGCTCAACAGAGGATGCCATCAGTGCTGTCCTCCATCCAGTCCTCACACACTTGGACAATAAAGACTCATATGTTAGGATGCTGTTCATTGATTTCAATTCAGCATTCAACACCATCATCCCTCAGCAGCTGGTCATCAAACTCGACCAACTGGGTCTGAACACCTCACTGTGCAACTGGCTGCTGGACTTCCTGACCGGGAGACCTCAGGCAGTGCGGGTCGGCAGCAACACATCCCACACCATCACTCTGAACACGGGGGCCCCCCAGGGATGTGTGTTGAGCCCCCTCCTCTTCACACTGCTGACCCACGACTGCACACCACAGCTCAAATCTCATCGTCAAGTTTGCGGATGACACAACCGTGGTGGGTCTCATCAGGAACAACGACGAGACCCACTACAGGAGCGAGATCAGCCGGCTGACCATGTGGTGCGAGAACAACAATCTCCTTTTGAATGTGGAGAAGACGAAGGAGATTGTTGTGGACTTCAGGAGAGTGCACACCCAACACTCCCCTCTGACCATCGATGGTGCTGCTGTGGAGAGGGTGAGCAGCACCAAGTTCCTGGGTGTGCATGTGTCGGAGGATCTCTCCTGGACCACTAACACCGCATCACTGGCCAAGAGGGCTCATCAACGCCTCTACTTTCTCCGCAAGCTTCGAAGAATCGGAGCAACACCACACATCATGTGCATGTTCTACAGGGGTACGATCGAGAGTGTCCTGTCATGCTGCATCACGGTGTGGTACGGCGCCTGCACAGCAACTTGCCGTAGGTCCCTTAAACGCATCGTGAGAGCAGCGGAGAAGATCATGGGCACCTCTCTCCCACCCCTCCAAGAACTGTACAACACCCGCCTCACCCGGAAAGCCACTAAGATCGTAAGTGACCCCACTCATCCATTACGTAGTCTCTTCAGCCTGCTGCCGTCGGGGAGGAGACTGCGCAGTCTCCAGGCCAAGACCAGCCGGCTGAGAGACAGCTTTTTCCACCAGGCTGTCAGGACACTCAACTCCCTCCCTGCTTTGCCCCCTTTCCCCCTGTTGCCCTCCACTCACACATAAACACAAACTGGACTGTTTCACTTTCCACTCCCGTCTATTCCCTAACCTCCCTAACCTAAGCTGCTGTGAAGATATTGCACTTTATACATACAATACTCTCTGCACAATGATCAACAACTGTATATATTCTTGCTCTGGTCATGGAATTTGCACATATCCATTACTGCTGAATGTTGTCCTGCCACTTTGCACTACAAGTATTTGTTTGTTTACAATTCTACACTTGATACTTATACTTTGTTATTATATTTCTTTAATACCTTCTTTTGTGAGGTCAGGGAGTCCAGAGATCAGGTATTTCAGTTCTCAATATGTCTGTGATGTATTGTAGAAATGACAATAAAGCTGACTAAGACTAAGATATGCATGAACCACCGCACCCCCATCAGGATCCTAGCAGCACAGTTCTGAATATACTGCAGGCTCCTGCCAGGTATCCCGTTGAGTGCATTGCAACAGTCCAGCCTGGAGGAGACAAAAGCATGGACCAATTTCTCAGCATTGGGTAAGGAAAGGAAGGGACTGAGCTTGGCAATATTCCGGAGATGAAAGAATGCAGTTTTGCAGAGGTGCTGGATGTGGATGTCAAATGACAGGTGGGGATCAAACTGTACCCCAAGGTTAGTGACAGAGGAATTTAGGGGAATGTTGTGGCCGGCAAATGAAAAAACAGTCAGAGGCAAGGGCCAAAGTTGGTGAGGGGTCCCAATAAGCACACCTTCTGTTTTATTCCTGTTAAGCTGAAGAAAATTGTCATTCATCCATGCCCCCGTCTCCTCCAAACAGGCCGTAAGAGCAGTTAATGAAAGTGAAGGCGATATAGTGTCCAACCTGACATAAAGCTGAGTATCATCAGCATAGCAATGAAAGGCAACTCCATGCCTGCTGATACATACATACATATAAGGAGAACGACATGAACTCATTCACGTGTGACAAAGGGGCGTGTCCAGCTCAGACTCACTCTCTCTCAGCTGACAATAAATAAACACATAATTACATAAATACATAATAAAATAATTAAATATACAAATGTATAACAAACAAAATAAGGAAATGAAATAAAAAAGTAAAATAAATAATCGAAGAGGGAGAGGACCACAGTGTTCCTCCTGACACGCCCACCCGCTTGGTCATCGATGTGAGGTGATGTGACGTCTGTACTGACATGATCACACCCACTATGTTATGCATTGGTCAGGGGACTGTGGTTG
Organism: Thalassophryne amazonica; assembly: GCF_902500255.1. NCBI lineage: Eukaryota > Metazoa > Chordata > Actinopteri > Batrachoidiformes > Batrachoididae > Thalassophryne > Thalassophryne amazonica. The sequence goes on from NC_047120.1 coordinate 20,528,732, forward strand.
ACATGTAATCATAGGTTGGATGTCATTTGATAACCAACAGGAAGGGAGGTTATCACGGCCCACGGCCGGTGAATGCGTCCCTGCGGGTGTTTGTGCCTCTCCACATCGCACCACCACGTCAACGCAAAGCAATGCAACACATATTGTGACATGTGCTCCAACCACCCATGTGCAAGGCATGGTGGTCTGTGTGTGTGTGTGTATGTGTGTGTGCGCGCACATGATGACAACATGGGGGGGATAAAAACAAAAGATACTACCTTTGGCTCACCCCCAGCCACATCTCAGTGTGCACGGTGGTGACCATGTACACAGGCTGAGCCATCTGATATCTGTGTGATCAGCACTGAGGGACCACATGGACACTCAGCAGCCGTGAACTTTGCTGGACTGAGCACCGGTCACTGCATGCACGAGGGAGGGATGTTCATATTTCGTTTTAGTTCCATTAAAGTCCTTGCTTACATCTATGAGCATGAATGAAGAGGAACATAAATACGATACTTCCTGTATTCTTTGTTCTTTTTATATCAGGAATTAAATATTCCATGCTTCCCTGCTGCTGGGACAGCTCCCTGCTGCTATGTGACATGCGGTCTCACATCTGTCTCTGTGTGTTTGTGTGCGTGTACGAGTGTGTATGTGGAATCGTACGGCATCTGTGCATGGCTGTCTGACCATCTGTCCCTCACGACAGTGACTGGAATTTTTCAAGGTTCGGCCTGTTTCGGCCTCATTCACTCAATTTTGTGTTATGTGTGAAGTTGCCATTACTGTCATCAAGTCAAACTCACCACTCTGCTACTTTAGTTTAATGAGTGTTGTTCTAACATTTATTGTTAATTTGTTTCTTTACAGACATACATCCGTTGTTGGTGATTAAAGAAGAAACTCTCCCTAAACACCAGGAATGGAATCTGTGTTGACCAGGAGGACACTAAAGAAGAAGAGAAGCTGTAGATAAGTCAGCAGGGAAAGCAGCTTCAGCAGCTGGAGGAGGCAGATCTCACTAAGTTTGGTTTCACTGCCGTCCCTCTAAAGAGTGAAAATGATGAAAAACCAGAGTCATCACAGCTTCATCAAAGCCAAAGTGATGAGAACACAGAGGCTGAGCCTGTAGCCAGCAGCTCATCTGTGCACAGAACACTGACAGCAGATGCTGATGGACAGGATGATGGAGGACCACAACCAGCCATCATCTCAGGTCCAAACAGTCATTTCCAACCAAATACCAGTGGCAGGAGTTCAGACAGTTCTGGAACTGAGACTGATGACAGTGATGACTGGAAACAGACCAGAGAACTTCAGTCACGTTTTAACTGTCGAAAAAATACCAATATTGTTAGTTCAAGTAATTGCAGCATTGCTGAGAAACACTTTAATTGCCACAAATATGTAAAATCATCTGCTGTGAAAGCATCTGGTCACATGAACAAATCAGTGCAACACAAGGGGGGGGGGGGCAAGCAACCGGAAAACCATTTAGTTGTTCTGTTTGCGGTAAAAGACATAAACAGAAGGGTGCTCTGAACAAACACATGAGGATTCATACAATGCCAGATCTGGTTAGGATAACTATAGAGCCTAGGGTGCAACTTTAGACCCCAGGTTTGGGGCCCATTGCATTCTACTAAAAAGACATCAAAGATAAATGAAAAAACAAAAAGGTGGGTGGGTTGGAGTTCCTACTGGACATTTGCCTCAAGTGTCCTCGGTCCCACTGTGAAGAGTGTTTGCGGGGAGAGATCTCTGTATGAGGACGTTTCAATGAAAACGAACCCTAGCTAAAAACTCCACAAAGCAAATATGGAAAAGTCGAAAAATGGCAAATTGTACTGGCCGGATGTCTCCCAGGATAAAAAAGGTCCCCAAATCACGCCTAGGCAACAGGGTGTGTGAGGAAAGTAATGGTGCAGCTTCTCTCAGTGCTGCAGGGAATGATCTCCCCTGCGAGAGCACTCAACTGGATAACCCATCAGATCAGCATAGCCCTGATCCTGGACTCCAGCAGCAACAGCCTCAAAGGCCAAAAAGAAATCTACGAAAATACACCACTGTCACTTGGACCATTGAAGAGAAGAAAACAATCTTTTACTGCTTCGAGAACCCTCGGACACAAAGTCAGTAATGTTAAGGGTGCAGCTTTAGACCCCGGGTCTGGGGCCCACTGCACTCTTGTAGAAGGAAATTCAAGGCAAATGAAAAAAAAAAAAGACAAAAACAATTTGGCTGTTCTGAATGTGGTCAAAGATTTGGACGAAAGTGCCAGCTGAAAAGACACGATAATTCATACAGAACAAAAACAATTTGGCTGTTCTGAATGTGGTCAAAGATTTGGACGAAAGAGCAGCCTGGAAACACACATGATAATTCATACAGTTTCATCAGAGTCAAAGTGATGAGCGCACAGAGGCTGCATACAGTAACTTCAAGGCACCTGGCATCGACAAAATCCCAAATTTTTGGCTGAAAAGACTGACAGCATTACACCAACATTATGCTGTGGCTTTCCCAAAAATATTGAACGGAGAAGAGGACACACCAGACTGGCTAACGACAGGGAACACAAGCCTAATTCCAAAAACCAAGGAAACACAGCTTCCCAACAAGTACAGACCCATCTGCTGCCTAACAACAACGTACAAATGGCTGACAAGAATCATAACTGATGCCATTTATGAACATCTTGACACTGGTGGCTACCTGGAAAATGAACAGAAAGGATGTTCCAAAAGAAGATTAGGAGCTAAAGACCAGTTACTGACAGACAAAGTTATCCTGGAGGACTGCAAAACAAGGCAGAGGAACCTCAGCATGGCTTGGATTGATTACAAAAAGGCATTTGACAGTGTACCACACTCCTGGATCATGAGGTGCTTAGAACTCTACAACATCAATGAGGAAATAAGATCTTTCCTGAGAGCACAAATGAACAAGTGGAACACCACCATCACCCTCAATCACACAGAGGGACAAATAACAATCCCAGACGTACGAGCTCAGAGAGGGATACTTCAAGGAGACAGCCTTTCACCTCTCTTATTCTGCTTAATCATGGACCCGCTCAGCAAGATCCTGAAGGAGCAAGACATCAGATATGACTTAAGTAAAGACAAAGGAAAGGAAAACCAAAAACTTGTGAACCATCTGTTGTTCATGGACGATTTGAAAATTTATGCCAACACAAAAAACGGACTCACTCAGCTCGTGGAAACTGTCCATAAGTTCTCAAAAGATATTGGCATGGAATTTGGACTGGATAAATGCTCAAAATGCACAATGACAAAAGGAAAAAAGACAAAAACCGAAAACATACAATTGGATGAGGTGTGGTAAGGTGTGGTTGTGGAACTTTCAATGTCAGCTGATGGAATAGAACAATATTACTGCTACTTTGAACAGCCATAGAGGCTGCAATTACAGCTCGCACGCAGTGAGGCAATGCACTTGCTACTGTAACCAATTTGGAAGAATAGTAAGCCACTGGTCGTAATTTTGTACCATGTGACTGTACTAAGACACTTGTCATGAAATTATTTTTACAGTCCACCGTTTGAGTAAATGGTTTACTATAATCTGGTAGTGTTAAAACTGTAGATGACACTAACGTTTGTTTTATTTTTACAAAAGCTTCCTCAGCTTCTTTGTTCCATTCCAACACGGTTGACATTGAAATATCATCTTTGTACATCAAATCAGAAAGTGGACTAGTCAATTCTGCATAGCAGGGAATCCATGCCCTGCAGTAATTAGTCAGTCCAAGAAATGACATCATGTCTTTTAGTTTGTGGTTTCGGAGCATATAAAATCGCTTCCTTCCTGTCAGACAGGATAGTACGCCCTGTGGCTGATAATTCATGTCCTAAATATTTTACTTTATCCCTACACAACTGAACTTTGTTTTTACTCACTTTGTGGCCATTATTAAATAAGAAACACAATAATGCTACTGTGTCAGTTATGCAGTTTTCTCGTGTGTCAGAGGCAATCAGAATGTCATCAACATACACTAATAGTTGGCTATCTGCCGGTGGAACGAAATTGGCTAAACATGCTGACATGACTTGAGAATAAATAGTTGGACTCTCTGCGTAACCCTGCGGTAATCTGGTAAATGTATATCGTTGTCCTTTAAAGGTAAAAGCAAACCAGAATTGACTATCTGGGTGTACTGGCACAGAGAAAAAATGCATTACTTATGTCAATTACTGAGAAACTATTAGAATTTGGTCTCAGCGAATTTAACAAGGTGTGTGGATCTGGAACACATGGTGCTCTTTTAATTACAGCAGTATTTACTGCCTGCAGATCTTGAATCATTCTCCACCCCACTGAGGGCGGAGCCTTTTTTACAGGAAATATGGGTGTGTTACATGGTGAATCTGGGCATGGCACTATTACTCCTGCTGTTAACAAATCCTCTATTACTGGCCTAATTCCTTCAATTGCATCAGGTTTCAATTGATATTGTCTTACACATGGTCTGTATTCTGTTTTTGGTCTTATAACTACAGGTTGTGCATTTTTAATCAGTCCTACATCTGAAGGACCTGTTGTCCACAATCCTGATGGTACTGAAGAAAGAAGATCATCTTCTTCAGTACTCAACTGAAACACTCAGGATTGTGAAGTGGACACATCAATATGTGTTCCGGCTGTCAGCACTAATGAGGCATTAACTGGCACTTTATACAATTTAGTTGATGGACTGAACTCCGTTCGTGGTCCAACTCTGCTCCAATCAGTGGCTGACAAAGCTGTCATGACTATCAGTCCCAAATCTTACCATTCTGTCAAATATGGTTTACAAAGTGACACATGTAATGGCATACCTGTGAATCTCAATTTTAAAACATCTTCAGTGGCACCTGTCACTGTTATGACGGCTGTTGAGTTGCCCATCATGAATCAAATCTGTCATTGTCAGCTTCACAGGTGAAATGTTTTTCAATTTGTTTTTCATACACTGGTGTTCCTGGCAATATGCCACTGTGGACCTTAAATACACTCTCAAATCTGCATCTAAACTCTGTCCATGGCTCTCCTTCTTTCTGAGCTGTCCTGGTAATTTCAGTATAATTTATTTTTGGTCCTACTGCTAAGTCATAATGCTGTGGTTCGTCCTCTACCTGAGGATATAATGATTTTCCAGACGGTCCTGCCGCCTGTTTCTGAGGTTCTTGTGGTTCTTGTTGTACTATTACATTTTTCTCTGCTTTCCCTACTCCTTTCTCTTTCCTCATTTTTTCTAGTCTCCTTTTCTCTGCTTCCTCCTCCCAAAACGCCACTAAATCACCCCCTACTTGCTGTTTTTTTTTTTTTTTTCTCATCACCTTTATGTTCTTTTTCTAACTTTTCCTTCAACTTCTGAATACTAGTCAGGTTCAGTCGTCCGTCAAAGTCATGTTTATTAATCCAGGTCTCCAATTTCTTAGTTGCTCTTGGATTTTTTGCTTCCATAAATTTCCAGTCGTCAGTTGATAAATTTCCCTTATTTTTAGACGTCTTACCCCCCATTTTTATTATCCCTTGTTATAATTTGGACTTCAGACGGGGTCACACCTAGGGTGTTCTAAATCTGAAGTTTTCACTTTCTTTGGACGTGACAATTAATTTGCCGTCGTGTGGTTGATTCCTTTCACCTCCCCGTAGGAAGCGGAATCACTTGCCTCTGCTTCCACACACGGTTGTCACTAACGTTGTCCAAAGTATTACACTTTCACACTTTTATTCCCAAAACCGGTATTACTTCGTATTTAAAACAGAGGAGTCCGTACCCTCCTTCCGGAATTTAACTACGTGCGCTCCTCGCAACCGTAGAGGAGTCCGCCCTCCTCGCGGAGTTTAACTGCTTTACATTAACAGACGATTCCACGCCATCGCTTACGGAGTTTAACTGTTTATGTGATCACACTTTTATTCCCTACCGGTACGCGTATATAAACAGAGGAGTCCGCACCCTCCTTCGGAATTTAACTACATGCGTTCCTCGCCATCGTAGAGGAGTCCGACCTCCTTACAGAGTTTAACTGTGTTTCATTAACAGACGATTCTGTATCATCGCTTGCGGAATTTAACTGTTTATGTGATCTGATCACCACTCACTCAGTACTGTTACAAAGAAATTTTACTCACTGACTCGACTTCCTGTCTGTCTTCTTCGGGAAAATCTCGTTAACCAGACGATGCCAACGGCGGTCGACAATTGCAGACACGATCAATCGATCGGACCTTGGCCAAGGATTTACGTCTGGACTTGGCGACCCCCGCCGGACACCTCCGGTATTGTTGAGCTCCCGGACTGAGCCCCCAGTCAATGTTGGGTATTTTCTCCTCCAAACATTCTTAAAACTTTTAACAAGACAAACAGAGTCAAAAAACACCAGTGAGACAGAAAGTCAAATTTATCTCGCGAGGAGTGCAAACAGTCCGTACACGTGGTACCACTGAAAGCACTAAGGACTGCTGCGCCTGCTCACTCTTTTTATTATGAGAAAGCCCTACCCACATTGTGAAACTTGTCCTAAGGGGGGGGGGAGAACAGCGCATGACAAGTTTCTTCAAGTAAAACAAACACATGCGTCAATAAGTGCATCTGCGTGGAAAAACAGTTTCTTTAATCTCATCAATGGAGGTCAGCACATCTCGTTCGTCTGTTGCACTTATCATCTGTTCTGCATCTGCCTGGAGTGTCCTGTTCTTCACACTAAGCATCACATATCACAAGGCCATAATTTCACAACGGTCAAAACAACCTCCAGTTCTTTTACTCCCAGTTCAGACTGACCCCAGCATGCTAAAACAAAGTTGAATAACAAATACATTCTCAGGGTTACTTTTAAGACAGGTGCATAACAGCACAATAACATTTTCATAAGAAAGAAGACAAAGGTACAAATGTTTAACAGTGATAACATATACGAGGTCTGTCCGTAAAGTATAGGTCCTTTTTATTTTTTTCAAAAACTATATGTATTTCATTCATATGTTTTTACGTCAGACATGCTTGAACCCTCATGCGCATGCGTGAGTTTTTCCACGCCTGTCGGTGACGTCATTCGCCTGTGAGCACTCCTTGTGGGAGGAGTCGTCCAGCCCCTCGTCGGAATTCCTTTGTCTGAGAAGTTGCTGAGAGACTGGCGCTTTGTTTGATCAAAATTTTTTCTAAACCTGTGAGACACATCGAAGTGGACATGGTTCGAAAAATTAAGCTGGTCTTCAGTGAAAATTTTAACAGCTGATGAGAGATTTTGAGGTGATTCTGTCGCTTTAAGGACTTTTCACGGTGCGAGACGTCGCGCAGCGCTCTCAGGCAGCGTCATCAGCTTGTTTCAAGCTGAAAACCTCCACATTTCAGGCTCTGTTGATCCAGGACGTCGTGAGAGAACAGAGAAGTTTCAGAAGAAGTCGGTTTCAGCATTTTATCCGGATATTCCACTGTTAAAGGAGATTTTTTTAATGAAAGACGTGCGGGCGGATTGCAGCGTCGGCTCGCAGCCGCCGCGACGCTCCGCCACAGGAAAAACACCTCTGTTGGAAGTCTTGAGGACAAGTTGGAACATCTCCAGCTGATAAACAATTTCTCATATACTCACTCCACTGAAAGCCATCAAAAGCCAACTGGATTTTAACAAATGGTTATCAACATGGAGGTGTTTTTCCTGTGCCGACGCGGTGCGGCTGCGTCCCGACACACGGACCCGTCCGCACGTCTTTCAGGGGCTGGACGACTCCTCCCACAAGGAGTGCTCAAAGGCGAATGACGTCACCGACAGGCGTGGAAAAACTCACGCATGCGCACAAGGGTTCAAGCATATCTGACGTAAAAACATATGAATGAAATCCATATAGTTTTGGAAAAAAATAAAAAGGACCTATACTTTACGGACAGCCCTCGTATGTATATATAAAATCCTTAACAAGAAGCTACATTGAAGATCTGGCTGTAGACTCCACATACAAATACGAGGGCTGTCCATAAAGTATAACAACAATCCCAGATGTAAGAGTTCAGAGAGGGATATTTCAGGGAGACAGCCTCTCGCCACTTTTATTCTACTTAATCATAGACCCGCTTAGCAAGATCCTGAAGGAGCATGACACCAGGTATAACTTAAGTAGAGGCAGAGGACGGAAAAATCAAAAACTTGCGAACCATCTGCTGTTCATGAATGATATGAAAATCTATGCCAACACAAAAAAGGGAGTCAGTCGGTTCATAGAAACAGTCCATGAGTTCTCCAGAGACAATGGTATGGAATTTGGGCTCTGGATAAATGCTCAAAATGCACATTCAAAAAAAGGTAAAACGACAAAACCAAACTTGCAAAAAACTTTGGCGGAGAACTCTTACAAGAGAGAGAAAGCAACAATCTGAAGCATGCAACAAAACTGGCAAGACAGACCAGAGAACAATACAGCAAAAGAGAAGAAAAACATCAAGTGGACAGATGGAAACAACACAAAAGGGCCGGGCGATTCCAAGAAGAACTCAAAAAGGAATACACTGACGAAGTTGAATCAATGCATTGGCTGAAAAATAGAGAACTTGGATTTGATGGAGAAAAAAATTCTAATTGGAGCACAAGATCAGGGACTTAAAACAAATGGCTTCAAAATGGCAGGGATCTCACAAAATGATAAATGCAGATTCTGTCATACAGCTGTTGAGAGTGTAAACCATCTCACGTCAGCATGCCAGATCCTCATGGCAGACAGACATTATACGCGTACATGCAGATACAACAAGATCTGTCAATATCTCCACTGGAAAGTATGCAAGGAACTGGAGATGGAAGTCAAGGAAAATGTCTGGGAGCATGAGCCAGCACCAGTCTCATCCAACAGAAAGAAGACATATCAAAAGAGGTGCAATAAAACCTGATATTGTCATCTGGAACAAACAAGACAAAAACAGCCAAAATCATTGCTGTGACAGTCCCCGATGACTATGGCCTGAATCAAGCTGGAAGGGGAAACATCACGAAATACCAAGACCTGACAAAGACGTACGAACAACATGGTCATTGAAAGACATCAATATCATCCCAGTTGTGGTGGTGCAACAGGCCTGGTGAAGAAGAACCTGAGAAATACCTTGAGGCAATCCCCGGTCACCCAAGCACACATGAAGTGCAGTTGTCTGCAATTAAAGGAACGATCACCATCTTGAAGAGAGGCCTCGGATACAATGCCAGCCCAGCAAGACATCGGCACCAATTTGATTAGCTGGCGCTTAGCCTAGGTTCATGTGTTATACATCATACTGACAAAGTGAGGAACCTTGGGGTAATCTTTGATCCTACGTTGTCCTTTGACCTCCACATTAGGGACATTACGAGGACTGCTTTCTTTCATCTGAGAAATATAGCAAAGATTCGCCCCATCCTGTCTATGGCTGATGCTGAGACTCTGATTCACGCATTTGTCTCTTCTAGATTGGATTATTGTAATGCTTTATTTTCTGGTCTGCCGCAGTCTAGCATTCGAGGATTTCAGTTGGTGCAGAATGCTGCTGCCAGAATTTTGACACAAAGTAGAAGGTTTGACCACATTACTCCCATTCTGGCATCCCTTCATTGGCTACCGGTTTCTGCCAGATTGGATTTTAAAGTTTTATTGTTGGTTTATAAAATTGTTCATGGAGTGGCGCCTTCCTACTTGGCGGACTTGGTTAAGCCCTACGTACCTGCGAGGCCTTTGCGTTCGCAGGGCGCAGGGCTTCTGTGTGTTCCGAGGATGAACAAAAAGTCTGTGGGGTATAGAGCCTTTTCCTACCGTGGTCCGGCTCTTTGGAATGATCTACCTGCTGTTATTCGGCAGTCTGACATGGTGGAGATTTTTAAATCAAGACTGATGACCCACTTTTTTAGACTGTCTTATCATTAATTTTTTAATCTGTTTGTGTTTGCTTTGTAATTTCTTTTTATTCTACTGTGTTTTATCTTTTAACTGTGCTTTTCTTGCTTTTAATTTTGAATTTAGATTAATTTGTGTTGTTGTGAATTATGTGAAGCGCCTTGGTGCGACTTTGTCGTGATTTGGCGCTATTTAAATTAATAAATTAAATAAAATAAATTATGGTTAGGGTAACTATAGAGCCTAGGGTGCAACTTTAGATCCCTGATCTGGGGCCCACTGCATTGTATTAAAATAAATCAAAGATAAATGAAAAAACAAAGGCAAAAAAGACATACCAAGAGGGCGACTCACCACCCAGAGGCACAACTTTGTCACACAAAACACTTCTCGGATGCAGAAATACAAGTGATGCAACACAAGGCTGGGCAAATGGTCAGGGACAGCATCTGCCCTCTGACACAACCCATTGTACCACCTAAAGATTGTCCTCAGAAAACATGCAACCAACAAAGAACACCAGACCAAGCCAGGCTCTCACACCAAGGACGATGTAGGAGTCAAACACCACACCAACAAAAAAGGAATCGGGCGCTGCCCTGCCCCCCCCCACCCCCTGCAAAAAAAAAAAAAAAAAAAGTCATTCACCAGCTCATCCACAAAACAACATACAAGTGCACCCAGACCCAGAGCAGTGAGAATTAAAAGAGGAATTGGCAAATAAGATTGAGGAAACAAGGAGAATGGACATGAAAGAGCATCCAAAACTGCCCAAATTTAAGGAGAATAAAAAGTATACTACAGAAAGTTAACCTGGGATTGGTTAGACTAGTCCCAGAAGGATCTGCATTGACAGATTTAAACTGTGTAAATTATGGAGCCACAGTGGAAAAAGAAATTACAACAACAACAAAAAAAATAAATCAGACGTCTAAGAGCAGAGATCTCCCTTATGGCCACATTTTTGGGAGGCCATAACAACAAAAGGAATCTCTTTAAAAAGTCAATCGCACTAAAGGAAAATACAATGTTGAAGATAAACAACTTGGTGGGAGGCTGGCTGAACATCAAGCCTTAATGAAAGCTTTTGCTGCACAGATTAGGAATAAAGACAAAAAAATAAATAAAATACAAGCAAAATGGATAAACAAGCAGTTTGCAAAAAAAAAAAAAAGACTAGTGTACAGGAAGTTGGCAAAGGACACAATAGAAGTACAACAGCGACCCGAGAGAGAAAAAGTTGAAAAATTCTGGAGACCACTTTTTGAAGATTCAAAACACCAGGAGGCAGAGTGTATTGAAATAATAAAACAGAAAAACAAAGAGAAACAGCAAAAGCTATTCAGTTTTTTTTTTTTTTTTTTTTTTATGCTTAATCTAATCTCTGTTCAAAATTCTTACTCCCTTCAGTTTTTGATTTTAATTCTGATGGTTTTGTTTGGTTCATTTAAAAACTGTTCACAATTCTTCCTCACAAAACTGAATTTTGTTGTAAAAAGATTAGTTGTTTGAAAAATAATAAATTTCACTGAAAATGTTTCATTTACTCCAGTTTCTGATCAAGTTTAATTTTGATAGTTTTGTTTGATTCATCAAAGCTCTGTTCTTGAATGCAGAATTTTGAAATTTAAATTTGAGGAAAATATGAATCCAAAATTGAGCATGGTCCTGAATTTCATGTTTTCTGATAAAAAAAAAGAAAAAAAAAAAAAGACAGCATTCATGAAAATTTACAGGTTGTCATTAAATTTTTGGAAAAGAACCTCAACTTCCAGCAAAAATATTTCCAGCAAATTTCTGTCCCCTGATTCAGTTGACACACTGCTGTCAACATTTCAGCTGGTACTTCAGGTTTCATTCAAAAGTCTATTTGCACAATAGTGTAAACACTAAAATGACTTACAAAATTTACAGCTGTTGGTAAAGAATTTTATTTGGGGTATGTCATCATTTTCCTCACCTGCATCGTGCGGGGAAATAGTTGGGAGAATAAACCCAGGTGAGCTCTGATTATTAACTAGAACCGGTTCATGATGTCTGCTGCTATACCTGTAGGGTCAGAGGTCAAACCATCAGTGGTGACAGAAGTCGATGGTGGAGGTGGAATGAGGAGTGTCTTAAAGGTGAACAACAGTTCTCCTGAATCAGAGGTGTTTCTGATTCTGTCTGAAGACAATTTGGCAGCAGAAATGCTGGAAGATCAACATGACAGAAGAAACGGACGTGAACTGGGGACAACAAGGTGTCCAGATTTACAATACTGCTGTCCAGCTGCTCTGATCCAGGTTTCTGACAGCTTCAGTCAGCTGGATTTTGGAGGTGTAGTGAGCCTCTGTGGCGGTAAGAGGGCAGAGCTTATCCAGAAAAAACATCTGGATTCAGCAAATAAATTTCACTGATCCTAAAACCTGCCTTCATGTTCAAAGGTGTTGCTGCCTAGAAAACCTCCTCTGGAATGTCCTGATTGTTGATCATCTTCCCAGTCACTCAGCATCCAGGTGTTTTTTTTTTTTAAACAGCTGACACACTGAGATCCAGCATTAAACTGGTGTATTTTGTGGGAGGTGTGGTTTTTCCCTTTACAGGTGATTCTTTAACTATGGGCACTATTGGCCTTGTAAATGTAATTTCCACCACACCATTGCCTTACAATATAAAGCGCCTTGGGGCAACTGTTTGTTGTGATTTGGCGCTATATACATGTGCTCTGATGTCACTGTTTATCTCCATAGAAACTACCCAAACAGTCTTTCATACAAACTGTTTAAAGGGACATTACAGTGTTGTGGTGGAAATTACGGCAATAGTGTGGGAAAAGTACATTTTGTTTAAACAAATCAACAGTTGTATGACATTGAATACCCCAATTATGTTTTGATTATTTTACTGATATTTTATTCAGAGATATTTTAAAACATTAGAAAAAATGTTTCTTTACCATTCATTTTTATCATTGAAGATCAAAAGTCTGGGTGTGGGACAAGCACAAAACAGCAATATTTGCATATAATGATGCTGAAAAAAGGTGAAAAAGTCATCATAGACTACTAGAACAAATTTCTTAACACACTGTCATTGTAAAGATAACTATAAAAGTGTGAAATTTCCCCTTTTTTCTGTTTTTCATACAATATGATCAAAGGACATAAGTGCCCGTAGTCTAAGAATCACCCTTACACGTTGTTTGGTTGTGTTTTTATTTCTTTAAATTGACCGATCGTGTTTTGAAGTGGCTGTTGGCCATTTTATCAGGTGATGTCACAGCGTTCATTGCACGTGGTGAACTAATGGATGTGTCTCTCTTGGCTGAAATCAGCAGGCAAAGAAAATGAATAAATTCATTTTTACTATTACACCATAAGTGAAACGCTGAAGTTCAGTTACTGTTTTTGCAAAACAATGACAACACTGTAATTAAAGACTAAAGCTACTGTGTGTGATATATAAATATACATATGTGGATACAACTGTTGGTAGCTCTATATTTCCCTCACTCATCTCCTTGCACGGTTACTCACTTTTTGAGAACTGCTTCCTCCAGACAGATTGTACTATACTATTTGTATTTCTTAAAGCTTGGTGTAAATGAAGTCCAAGACATATACAGTGACTTGGAAATGTTCATGTATCCATCCCGACTTGTCTAAAGAAAACTGGCTGTAAAAGTGTTGATTTGTTGTAAATTTATCAAAGGGACCAATAATTGTGTCCAGCACACATTTGATGTCAGGATTTTTTGTTGTGCTTTATGAAAGCTTTTTGTTTTGTCGTTTTCACCAAATAGCTTTGGGCATTTTCAAACAAATATTTTGATTAAACAAATTGCTTTTTGTTTGCATTTATTTCTCAGCATATTTTAAAAGGTGGACATAAAATATAGGGGTACCAACAATTTTGTCCATAATATGTATAATTAACAATCAAAGAATCCAACGCTTAAACACATCAGATATTAAAGGGGAAAAAATCCTGCTGGTTATCTTTCCTGATGTGTTGTGGGTAATGTGTGAAGAACGAAAGGATGTCACATTGTTTGATGGAAATGAAAATTGTCAACCTACAGAGGGCGAATTCAAAGACACCCTGAAAATCAAAGTGAAAAAAAAAAATGATGCAGCAGGTTTGTGCATTTTGCCAAAATTTCTTCGCAGCAACTCAGAATAGTACTGAGTAGTTTGTGTGGCCCCCATGTGCTTGTATTCCTGCCTGCCAACATCAGGACTCCAAAAAAGAGGATGGGTGGTCTGCTGGGGGATGTCCTCTCAGATCTGGATTAGGGCATCAGTTAACTGAGGTGCAACCTGGTGGTGTCAGATTGACCAAAACATAATGTCTGTTGGATTGAGGTCAGGTGAGCGTAGGGACCACCAGGAACTGCCTGCATACTCTCACCAAGGGACCACAGCACCAGGAGGAACCCAGGACCCACTACACCAGTACAGGGTCAGACAATGAGTCCAAGGACGTCATCCTGATACCTGATATCAGTCAGGGTGCTGTTGTTTAGTCTGTAGATGTCTGTGTGTCCTTCCAGGGAGATGCCTCCTCAGACCATCACTGACCCACCAAACCGGTCGTGCTGAGTGATGTTGCAGGCAGCATAATGTTCTCCACAGCTTCTCCAGACGCTTTCACGTCTGTCATATGTGCTCAGGTTGAACCTGCTCTCATCTGTGAAAAGCACAGTGGTGGACCAACCAATTCTGGTCTTCTATAGTAAATGCCAGTCGAACTCCATGGTGTCGGTCAGTGAGCACAGGGCCCACTACAGGACGTCAGGACCTCAGGTCCCCTCATGAAGTCTGTTTCTGAATATCTGGTCATAGACATTCACACCAGTGGCCTGCTGGAGGTCATTTTGTAGGACTCTGGCAGTGCTCATCCTGTTCCTCCTGCACAAAGGAGCAGATACCGGTCCTGCTGATGGGTTAAGGACATTCTGCCTGTTTCCTGTTTCCTCTGTGCTCCTGAGATTGTGCTGAAAGACACAGCAAACCTTCTGGCAAAGGCACATATTGATGTATGTGTTGGGTCCAGGTACCTCATCATGATACCAGTGGTGACACTGACCCGACCCAAATGCAAAACTAGTGAAAAATCACTCAGAAAATATGATGGGGAAAAATGTTGGTGGCCTCCACCTGTAAATCCATTCCTGTTTTAATTAATTAATCATCATTATCATCAATATTATTCATGCTGGGATCCTTTATGTACTGTAGTGTTTTGTATATTCATGAACATTCAAGGAAATTCTATATGTATAAGGGAAAATTGTGTTTTAGTTCACTATTGTGTCCATAATTGAATCACCATGATTTCCTGTGTGGATGGTAACAGTCTGATATATTTATATTTCATATTTTAAAATGTGTTCTGTTTGCATTATTCTGACTGAAATTCATGACGTTGTAGTTCACATTATGTCCACCTGAGGGCGGTAAACACATGAGTTTAGTTTCAATTCCTCAGAATTCGATTGTTGAAACATTTATTTAAATAATCTCTGCAGCAATGTCTAAAGGACACCAGGGACAAAACTGTAGACCTGCACAAGGCTGGGATGGACTACAGGACAACAGGCAAACAGCTTGGTAGAAGACAACTGTTATGATTATTTATTAGAAAGTGGAAGAAATACAAGATGACTGTCAATCTCCCTCGGTCTGGGATTCCATGCAAGATCTCACTTTGTGAGGTAAGAATGATTCTGAGAAAGCTCAGAACTACACAGGAGGACCTGGTCAATGACCTGAAGAGAGCTGGGACCACAGTCACAAAGATTACATTAGTAACACATGATGCTGTCATGGTTTAAAATCCTGCAGTGCAGCAAGGTCCCCCTGCTCAAGCCAGCACATGTCCAGGCCGTTTGAAGTTCACGAGTGACCATCTGGATGATCCAGAGGAGGCATGGGAGAAGGTCATGTGGTCAGATGAGACCAGAATAGAGCTTTTTGGAATCAACTCCACTTACCATGTTTAGAGGATGAGAACAACACCAAGAAAACCATCCCAACCGTGAAGCATGGGGGTGGAAACATCATTCTGTGGGGGTGCTCTTCTGCAAAGGGGACAGGGCGACTGCACCGTATTGAAGGGAGGATGGATGGGGTCATGTATTGCAAGATTCTGGCAAACAACCTCCTTCCCTCAGTAAGAGCACTGAAGATGGGTCATGGCTGGGTCTTCCAGCATGACAATGACCTCAAACACACAGCCAGGGCAACTAAGGAGGGGCTCCATAAGAAGCATTTCAAGGTCCTGGAGTGGCCTGGCCAGTCTCCAGACCTGAACTCAATAGAAAATCTTTGGAGGGAGCTGAAACTCCAACCCTGAAAGATCTAGAGAAGATCTGTATGAAGGAGTGGACCAAAATCCCTGCTGCAGTGTGTGAAAACTTGGTGAAAAACTACAGGAAACGTTTGACCTCTGTAACTGCAAACAAAGGCTACTGTACCAAATATTAACATTGATTTTCACAGGTGTTCAAATACTTATTTGCAGCAGTAACATACAAATAAATTATAAAAAAAAAATAAAAAAAAATCAGACATTGTGATTTCCAGATTTTTTTTTTTTTTTAGATTATGTCTCTTACAATGGACATGCACCTAAGATGAAAATTCCAGACCCCTCCATGATTATATATATATATATATATATATATATATATATATATATATATATATATATATATATATATATATATATATACATACATACATACATACACATACACACACGCATAAAAATAATACACACACTGCTGCCCGTGGAGATCAGCCTCTAGACTGGGTCATGTTTATAAAATAAGAAGCTGACAATTTTCAAGGGTGGTAATAAATTGTGCAAATTTTCGATAATGAGTTGAAATGGCATGCGAGTCCAGAATGTTTTTAGAACCTTAGACCACAACAGTTTTTTTTTTAGATGAAGAACTCAACCCTTTTTTCCTGTTAATTGTGTTTTTTATGTTAATTTTACTGTCGTGATGTATTTGTAAATTGCTTTGGTACTTGTTAACACACAACTGCTATTATTATTGTTGTCATTATTATTCTATTTTATTATTACTTCTATTTTGTCATTTGATTTTTAAATGGACCCCTATGGAAATAAGTGTTTTCACTTTCTTGTGTCATCCATGTATTTTTAACACATTTATAATTATGTACTTACACTGAAGTTACCAAGTGAAATCACGCAGACATGCACTCACGCTTTTAATCTAAAGATGATTTACTGCCCCTGCTGGAATAGCATGTTAGTCCAGCATGTAATTAGCAATGTTGGCGAATATCCATAGTTTCTCCAAAAATATTTGTCCTATCAATGTTCTGTTTTGGCAGTGTGCATCCTTGACGCATTCTGCCACAAGCAGTTATGTCTATTGTTAGACATGCACAAACAGACTGTGGCGGAAGACATCAAAGGCAATACACATTTCACTCATGGCAATGGCAACATGACACTTAACTAAAGTAACTATACCAAAATACTACAATACACCAATAACACTAACACTGTTTAACATGAACCACAATAACATTTAAAACCCCGATTGTCCATGGTGCATTGCAGCACAATGTCCATTGTTTACTGGTTAGCTAAAATCACTAATTTCTCCAAAAAATATTAGTTCTATCAACTTTACGTTTGACCCAAAATACATAAGCACACCAAACAGCAAATGTCAGCTCTCCCCAGTATCTCTGTGATCTAAGCCAGTGATTCTCAACCGGGGTGCCGTGATCGATCGTCAGGGGTGCCGTGGGCAATTATCAAATATCACCACAGTGTGGCAGATGGTGTAATGCTCTTTTATTCCAGTAGATGGCAGCAACGCCCGCAGTAGCGCTGAGCCGTGTGCCGACAAGGAGGCGTGATCGCCATTTTAATTCCGGGCAAGTTAGTGATTTGTGTGCATAGAAGTTCACTTAGTCTCGTCAAGAAACAGGTGGAATATGCCGGAAAGCTGCGCATGTTGGCAAAGTCACAAACGGAGGAACAAGGGAGACAATATTTCCTTCCATAAGTAAGTGGTTTTGGTTCTTCTTGTCACTCTGTCCGTGATATTTGGATGATAAACAGCTGTATGTCTCCTGCAGTACAGATCATTAATTTCACTTATGTCTAGTTGATATTTTCCACTGCTAGACCAATGTCTAGTTAAAATTCTTATCGTTAGTGACTAAAAATTGTTGGACAAGACTGGGGCGTTTTTTTTTTTTTTTGCACCTTAAAATAATGAGATTAATGACCCGCGCTGTGCTGCCACACACACACACCACTGACTTCATAAATGAAACTCGGTCAATAAAGGATAATTGTGTAAAAATATAATATAAAAGTATTGTAATGGGTTTTTTTAGGAGCCGCGCTGCGTTGAACAGCAGCAGCTCAGATCCGTGTAACTTTCAACACTAATATTTGAGAATGTGTGTGTGTCAGAGTAAGTTTAATACTTTCCTGACATAATTTAATGTAATTTAATTTTGCTGGCTCAATATCCAGGAAAAAAATGGCATTTTAACACGTATTTTGCGAGCATTTTTAACTTAGGTAAAGTTAGAAAGATATTCACAGATTCGAAGTTCAGATCTTAAGAGAAACGGTGTAGAAAGACAAACACCACTAGTTTCTAACCTCAGGAAGGTATACAACGAGCTACAACCTTATTTTTATCCATATGAGCAGTCCTCTGAGGTGAAAAAATAACACTGATCTGAATGGGCAGCCGGCAGAGAAACGGAAGCTTAGGGACCGTCTACAAAGTGCAAACATGGAAAGTTTGGAAAAATGTCATTGTTTAAAATTTGAGAGATTTGTTGTTTAAATTTACAACTGTGTCAGTGTTAGAAGGTGTAATGACACAAAATTTCCTGCACACATCTGCTTAGATTAGATATAACTTTTTGTGATCTCTTAGGAAAACTCCTTTCAGGGAAACCGAGGTTCCAGCAGCACTGTATAGCATCACACAGGGTAAGAAGCACACAAAGTATCAAAAGTGAAAGTAAAAAAAAAAAAAAAAAAAAAACTGTTTGTAAATATAAATATAAATACCAGACATACGGATCAATACTGGTTTACTGGCTCCTACTGTTTCTCTCCTTCCCATCATCGGTCTTCCTGTTACTCCTCCTCCCCCAGTGAGGAGTTCTCCAGTCTGATTGCATGAGGGACAAAGGAGTTTTTCAGTCTGTTGGTCCTGCACTTAAGAAGGAGCAGTCTGTGGCTGAAGAGGCTCCTCTGGTTCTAATGACGGTGTGCAGAAAGTGACTGACATCTTCCATAATATCCAGCAGTTTGTCCAGTGTTCTCTTCTCTGCCAGCATCACCAGAGAGCCTAGCTTCATGCCAACCACAGAGTCAGTCCACCTGGTCAGTTTGTCCAGCCTGAATGTGTCCTTCTTGGATATGCTGCACTCCCCGAGCACACCAAAGTTTAAAAGAGGACGGTGGCTACTATGGACTGATAGAACGTCCACAGGAGTTTCCTGTTAAACGGCTGCAGCCTCTTCAGAAAGTCCAGCTTGCTCTGTCCCTTCCTGTACAGGTGGATGGTGTGGTTTGTCCAGTCCAGTTTGCTGTCCAGCCACAGCCTGAGGTACTTCTAGGAATCTACAGCCTCCACCTCAGCTCCCTGGATCAGAACTGGTTGTGGATTTGGTCTGGACTTCCAAAAGTCAATGACCAGCTCCTTTGTCTTTTAGGTTTTGAGCTGTAGATGGTTTCTGTCACACCAGGCAGCAAAGTCCTTCACTAGGCTCCTGTACTCCTCCTCTCTGTCGTCCCTGATGCATCCAATGGTTGTGTCATATATGAACTTCTGAATGTGACACAGCTCAGAGTTGTAGCAGAAGTCTAAGGTCTACAGGGTGAAGAGAAGAAGGGCCAGCACCGTGCCCTGAGCTGTGCTGGTGCTGTCAATTACAACGTCAGATATGGTGTCCCTCAGCCTGACATACTGTCTGTCTGTGAGGTAGCTGGAGATCCAAGTGACCAGGCAGGGGTCCACTCACATCCTATTCAGTTTGTCCTGGAGCACAACGGGCTGGATGGTGTTGAAGGAACTCGAGAAGTCCAGGAAGAGAATCCTCACTGTGCCATTTCCCATTATCCAGGTGTGAGTGGACATGTAGCAGGTAGAGGATGGCATCCTCCACACCAACAGCTGCATTATATGCAAACTGCAGACAGTCATGGGTGTGTTGCACCTGGGGTTTGAGGGAGTCGAGGAAGAACCGCTCCAACTTCATCAGTTGTGGAGTGAGTGCCACTGGTCAGAAGTCATTTAGCTGGCAGGGTTGGTTCTTCTAAAGAACTGGAAGGATGCATGAAGTCTAACTGAGGGTGGGCACTCTCCCTCACTGCAGGCTAGGGAAAAGATATGTCATAGCGGTTCTCCCAGTTCAGTTGCGTAGGTCTTCAGTAGTCGGGGCCTGCCGCTTTCATGGGATGAAGTTTCCTTGGCTGTTCTCTGACTTGGTCCACAGTGATTTGTGAAGGAGGTTGTGTTGAGATGGGGGAGGTGTCCACCACATCAGTGGTGTCCTGCTAGTTATACTACAGCACTTTTATAAGCTGTAGGGTGATGTAAACATCAGCACATATACTCCATATCATGCTGTTTACACTACAACACTTGGCTTGGAGATTTTGACTTTCACTCAATGCTGAGGAAGTCTTTATACCTACCAAAAAGGAAACATCATTTCTGTGTCATCACCTTTTAGTAGCAGTGCTCAGTTTGAACAGCAGGGGTCTCTTTTATTTAGTTCATTAATTGTCATAAATTATTACTATATTTCAAAAGTGAGTGCTGTAGTATAATCAGCAGGACACCACTGTTGTGTCCAGTAAATTTTGTGTCACTACACCTTATGACTTTGATGCTATTGAAAATTTAAACAATCAAAAATTCTCCTAAATTTTTGAAAATGACTTTTTCCCAAAGTGAGTGCTGTAGTATAATCAGCATGACACGGCTGTTGTGTGCAGTGAATTTGGCGACACCACACCTTATGACTTTGATGCTATTGAAAATTTAAACAATCAAAAATTCTCCAATTTTTTTTTTTTAAATGACTTTTTCCCAAAGTGAGTGTTGTAGTATAATCAGCACGACACCACTGTTGTGGGCAGTAAATCGTGTGTCACTATACCTTATGACTTTGATGCTATTGAAAATTTAAACAATCAAAAATTCTCCAAAATTTTAAAAATGACTTTTTCCCAAAGTGAGTGTTGTGGTATAATCAGCAGGACATCACTGTTGTGTGCAGTATAATTGTGTGTCACTACACCTTATGACTTTGATGCTATTGAAAATATAAACAATCAAAAATTCTCCAAAATTTTTGAAAATGACTTTTTCCAAAAGTGAGTGTTGTAGTATAATCAGCAGGACACCACTGTTGTGTGCAGTAAATTTTGTGTCACTACACCTTATGACTTTGATGCTATTGAAAATTTAAACAATCAATTGTTTTGAGTCTTCAAAGAGTGGTCTCCAGAATTTTTCAACTTTTTCTTTCTCTGGTGGCTGATGTACTTCTACTGTCCTTTGCCAACTTCCTGTACACTAGTCTTTTTTTCTTTTCTTTTTTTTTTTGCAAACTGCTTGTTTATCTGGTTTGCTTGTATTTTTTTTTTTTTGTCTTTATTCCTAATCTGTGCAGCAAAAGCTTTGCGCTTGGGTGACCGGGGATTGCCTCAAGGTATTTTTCAGGTTCTTCTTCACCAGGCCTGTTGCACCACCACAACTGGGATGATATTGATGTCTTTCAATGACCAAAATTCTGGCAGCAGCATTCTGCACCAACTGAAATCCTCGAATGCTAGACTGCGGCAGACCAGAAAATAAAGCATTACAATAATCCAATCTAGAAGAGACAAATGCGTGAATCAGAGTCTCAGCATCAGCCATAGACAGGATGGGGCGAATCTTTGCTATATTTCTCAGATGAAAGAAAGCAGTCCTCGTAATGTCCCTAATGTGGAGGTCAAAGGACAACGTAGGATCAAAGATTACCTCAAGGTTCCTCACTTTGTCAGTATGATGTATAACACATGAACCTAGGCTAAGCGCCAGCTGATCAAATTGGTGCCGATGTCTTGCTGGGCTGGCATTGTATCCGAGGCCTCTTTTCAAGATGGTGATCGTTCCTTTAATTGCAGACAACTGCACTTCATGTGTGCTTGGGTGACCGGGGATTGCCTCAAGGTATTTCTCAGGTTCTTCTTCACCAGGCCTGTTGCACCACCACAACTGGGATGATATTGATGTCTTTCAATGACCATGTTGTTCGTAGGTCATTTGTCAGGTCTTGGTATTTCGTGATCTTTCCCCTTCCAGCTTGATTCAGGCCATAGTCAATAGACTGTCACATCGATGATTTTGGCTGTTTTGTCTTGTTTGTTAAAGATGACAATATCAGGTTTTATTGCACCTCCTCTGATATGTCTTCCTGCTGGGATCTCTCTGTCGTAGAAGACAGTTACTTTTCTGTTGGATGAGACTCATGCTCATGCTCCCAGATGTTTTCCTTGACTTCCATCTCCAGTTCCTTGCATACTTTACAGTGGAGATATTAACAGATCTTGTTGTATCTGCATCTATAATGTCTGTCTGCCATGAGGATCTGGCATGCTGATGTGAGATGGTTTACACTCTCAACAGTTGTATGACAGAATCTGCATTTATCATTTTGTGAGATCCCTGCCATTTTTGAAGCCATTTGTTTTAAGTCCCTGATCTTGTGCTCCAATTAGAATTTTTTTCTCCATCAAATCCAAGTTCTCCGTTTTTCAGCCACTGCATTGATTCAACTTTGTCAATGTATATTCCTTTTCGAGTTCTTGGAATCGCCCGGCCCTTCTGTATTGTTTCCATCTGTCCACTCGATGTTTTTCTTCTCTTTTGCTGTATTGTTCTCTGGTCTGTCTTGTTAGTTTTGTTGCACGCGTCAGATTGTTGCTTTCTCTCTCTTGTAAGAGTTCTCCGCCAAAGTTTTTTGCAAGTGTGGTTTTTGTCTTTTTACCTTTTTTGATTGTGCATTTTGAGCATTTGTCCAGTCCAAATTCCATACCAATGTATTTGGAGAACTTATGGACTGTTTCTACGAACCAACTGAGTCCCTTTTTTGTGTCGGCATAGATTTTCAAATCATTCAGAACAGCAGATGGTTCACAAGTTTTTGATTTTTCCTTCCTCTGCCTCTACTTAAGTCATACAGTAGTGTTCAGAATAATAGTAGTGTTATGTGACTAAAAAGATTTATCCAGGTTTTGAGTATATTTCTTACTGTTACATGGGAAACAAGGTACCAGTAGATTCTCACAAATCCAACAAGACCAAGCATTCATGATATGCACACTCTTAAGGCTATGAAATTGGGCTATTAGTAAAAAAAAGTAGAAAAGGGGGTGTTCACAATAATAGTAGTGTGGCATTCAGTCAGTGAGTTCATCAGTTTTGTGGAACAAACAGGTGTGACTCAGGTGTTCCCTATTTAAGGATGAAGCCAGCACCTGTTGAACATGCTTTTCTCTTTGAAAGCCTGAGGAAAATGGGACGTTCAAGACATTGTTCAGAAGAACACTGTAGTTTGATTAAAAAATTGATTGGATATACGCAGGTGCAAAAAATTATAGGCTGTTCATCTACAATGATCTCCAGTGCTTTAAAATGGACAAAAAAACCAGAGACGCGTGGAAGAAAACAACCATCAAAATGGATAGAAGAATAACCAGAATGGCAAAGGCTCACCCACTGATCAGCTCCAGGATGATCAAAGACAGTCTGGAGTTACCTGTCAGTGCTGTGACAGTTAGAAGATGCCTGTGTGAAGCTAATTTATTTGCAAGAATCCCCCGCAAAGTCCCTCTGTTAAATAAAAGACGTGCAGAAGAGGTTACAATTTGCCAAAGAACACATCAACTGGCCTAAAGAGAAATGGAGGAACATTTTGTGGCCTGATGAGAGTAAAATTGTTCTTTTTGGGTCCAAGGGCCTCAGACAGTTTGTGAGACGACCCCCAAACTCTGAATTCAAGCCACAGTTCACAGTGAAGACAGTGAAGCATGGTGGTGCAAGCATCATGATATGGGCATGTTTCTCCTACTATGGTGTTGGGCCTACATATCGCATACCAGGTATCATGGATCAGTTTGGATATGTCAGAATAATTGAAGAGGTCATGTTGCCTTATGCTGAAGAGGACATGCCCTTGAAATGGGTGTTTCAACAAGACAATGACCCAAGCACACTAGTAAATGAACAAAATCTTGGTCCCAAACCAACTAAATTAATGCCTCGCAGATGTGAAGAAATCATGAAAAACTGTGGTTATACAACTAAATACTAGTTTAGTGATTCACAGGATTGCTAAAAAAAAGCAGTTGAACATAATAGTTTTGAGTTTGTAGCGTCAACAGCAGATGCTACTATTATTGTGAACACCCCTTTTTTACTAATAGCCCAATTTCATAGCCTTAAGAGTGTGCATATCATGAATGCTTGGTCTTGTTGGATTTGTGAGAATCTACTGGTACCTTGTTTCCCATGTAACAATAAGAAATATACTCAAAACCTGGATTAATCTTTTTAGTCACATAGCACTACTATTATTCTAAACACTACTGTACCTGGTGTCATGCTCCTTCAGGATCTTGCTAAGCGGATCTATGATTAAGCAGAATAAAAGTGGCGAGAGGCTGTGTCCTTGAAATATCCCTCTCTGAACTCGTACGTCTGGGATTGTTATTTGTCCCTCTGTGTGATTGAGGGTGATGGTGTTCCACTTGTTCATTTGTGCTCTCAGGAAAGATCTTATTTCCTCATTGATGTTGTAGAGTTCTAAGCACCTCATGATCCAGGAGTGTGTACTTGTTGGTAAGCTTTGTTTCCTTGGTCCTTGTGTTCCCAGTCGTTAGCCAGTCTGGTGTGTCCTCTTCTCCATTCAATAATTTTGTGAAAGCCACGGCATAGTGGTGGTGCAATGCTGTCAGACTTTTCAACCAAAAATTTGGGATTTTCTCAATGCCAGGTGCGTTCACGTTACTGTATTCACTCATTTTCTTTCTTATTTCATCTTCAGCGATTAAAATTGCTGGCATTTGCTGTTTGTCTTTGTTTTTCTGTTTTATTATTTCAATCCACTCTGCCTCTTGGTGTTGTTTTGAGTCTTCAAAGAGTGGTCTTCAGAATTTTTCAACTATTAATCATCATGTGTGTATTCAGGCTGCTCTTTCGTCCAAATCTTTTACCACACTCAGAACATACAAATGCTCTTTTCCATTGGATGAGACTGGTGCTGGCTCATACTCCCAAATGTGTCCCTCTAAACGTGTCCCTTGTTGCCATTTTTTTTTTTCATTTGCCTTGAATTTCCTTCTACAAGAGTGCAGTGGGCCCCAGACCCAGGGTCTAAAGCTGCACCCTTAACATTACTGACTTTGTAACCGAGGGGCTCTCTTCAAGATGGTGACCTTTCCTCTCCTCAAATACTGCCTTTGATCTCCTGCCCGACTTCTCAAGTTTGAGTAAGCGGAGCAGTGAGAGATCTTTTTCTTCTCCCCAATGGACCAATTTACAATGATGCAGTTTCACTGGATTCTTTTAGCCCATTGATGGTGTTGTTGCTGGGGTCCAGGATCAGAACTATCTGGTGGATGACACCGCTGATCTGGTGGATGACCCAGCTGAGTGCTGCTACAGAGGAGATGCCTCCCCGCAGCACTGGGAGAAGTTGCACCATTGTTCATACGCCCTGGTGCCTAGGCGCTTTGTGGAGGTTTTAGCTGGGGTTTGTTTCTTTTGAAACATCCTCATACCAAGATCTCTCTCCAACCCACCTTTTTTGCCCTGTATGAATTATCATGTGTGTGGTCAGAGTGCTCTTGTGTCCAAATCTTTTTCCACAGTGAGAACAGACAAATGCTTTATGCCCTGTCTGAATTATCATGTGTCTGATCAGAGTGCTCTTGTGTCGAAATCTTTCTCCACACTAAGAACAGACAAATGCTTTTTGCCTTTTTTAAATTTCTCTTCAATTTCTTTTTTTACAGAGTGCAATGGGCCCCAAACCTGGGGTCTACAGTTGCATCCTAATCATTAATCATTACTGGCATTGTATCCGAGGGCTCTCTTCAAGATGGTGACTGTTCCTTTAACGGCGGATATCTGCACCTCATGAGCTCTTGGGTGACCAGGGATTGCCTTAAGATATTTCTTCAGGTTCTTCTTCATAAGCCCTGTTGCTCCCACCACAACTGGTATAATATCAATTTCTTGGACTGTCTGACTGTCACATCAATAATTTTTGCTGTTTTCTCTTGCTTGTTCCAAATGACAATATCAGGTTTTACTGCACCTCCTTCGATATGTCTTCCTGCTGGGATCTCTTTGTCATAAAAGATAGTCACTTTTCCATTGGATGAGACTGGTGCTGGCTCCCACTCCCAAACGTGTCCCTCTACTTCCAACTCCAGTTCCTTGCATTCTTTCCAATGTAGATATTTACATATCTTGTTATGTCGGCTTGTGTAATGTCCATCTGCCATGAGGATCTGACATGCTTTTTGCCTTTTGTTTTTTCATTTATCTTTGATGTCTTTTTAGTAGAATGCAATGGGCCCCAAACCTGGGGTCTAAAGTTGCATCCTAGGTTCTATAGTTATTTTAACCAGATCTGGCATTGTATCCGAGGGCTCTCTTCAAGATGGTGATCGTTCCCTTAATCGCAGACAACTGCACCTCATGTGCACTTGGGTGACCGGGGATTGCCTCAAGGTATTTCTTCAGGTTCTTCTTCATCAGGCCTGTTGCTCCTACCACAACTGGAATGATATCGATGTCTTTCAATGACCATGTTGTTCTTAGGTCATTTTTCAGGTCTTGGTATTTTGAGATCTTTCCCCTTTCAGCTCGATTCAGGCCGTAATCATTGGGGACTGTCACATCAATGATTTTGGCTGTTTTCTCTTGCTTGTTCCAGATGACAATATCAGGTTTGATTGCACCTCCTTCTATGTGTCTTCCTGCTGGGATCTCTTTGTCGTAGAAGATCGTTATTTTTCCATTGGATGAGACTGGTGTTGGCTCGTGCTCCCAGACATGTTCTTTGACTTCCAACTCCAGTTCCTTGCAGATCTTCCAGTGGAGATATTGACAGATCTTGTTATGTCTGGATGTATAATGCCCATCTGCCATGAGGATCTGGCATGCTGATGTTAGATGGTTTACACTCTCAACAGCTGTATGACAGAATCGGCATTTATCATTTTGTGAGATCCCTGCCATTTTTTTGAAGCCATTAGTTAGAAGTCCCTGATCTTGTGCTCCAATCAGAATTCTTTCTCCATCAAAACCAAGTTTTCCATTTTTTAGCCACTGCATTGATCCAACTTTGTCGATGTATTCCTTTTCGAGTTCTTCTTGGAAACGTCCGGCTCTTTTGTGTTGTTTCCATCTTTCCACTCGATGTTTTCCTTCTTTTTTGCAGTATTGTTCTCTGGTCTGTCTTGCAAGTTTTGTTGCAGGCATGAGACTGTTGCTTTTTCTCTCTTGTAGAAGTTCTCCGCCAAAGTTTTTTGCCAGTTTAGTGATTGAGGTCCGTTCAGTTATGGCCTCGTGGTGTTGTGTGACCGTTTTTATGATTTCTTCTTCAGAGCTCTTTAAGTACTGTCCAATACTTATTATCGATGCTCTGTAGGCCTGGTTGATTTCAGTAAGACCCATACCGCCTTCTCTGCGAGGTAGGTATATTCTGTCCATGCACTGATTTCTGTATGTGATTTTGTGGAGGGTGAGCATTTTTCTGGTTTTTGTGTCCAATTTGTTAAGTTCGCATTGTGGCCAGTTCACTATGCCAAATCCATAGGTCACCACTGGTATTGCAAACTGGTTTATGGCTGTGATTTTATTTTTTGGTGTCAGCTGTGTTTTGCAGATCTTTTTTAAGCGGTTTAGGTATTCTTTTGTTGTTTTTGTTCTCATTTTCTTGTGTTCAATTGAATTACTTTGTTCAATTCCCAAGTATTTGTATGTGGAGTCTGCAGCCAGGTCTGCAATGTAGCTCCCTTCATCCAATTGTATGTTTTCGGTTTTTGTCTTTTTTCCTTTTGTCAATGTGCATTTTGAGCATTTATCCAGTCCAAATTCCATGCCAATGTCTTTTGAGAACTTATGGGCAGTTTCCACGAGTTGAGTGAGTCCGTTTTTTGTGTTGGCATAGATTTTCAAATCATCCATGAACAACAGATGGTTCACAAGTTTTTGGTTTTCCTTTCCTTTGTCTTTACTTAAGTCATATCCAATGTCTTGCTCCTTCAGGATCTTGCTGAGCGGGTCCATGATTAAGCAGAATAAGAGAGGTGAAAGGCTGTCTCCTTGAAGTATCCCTCTCTGAACTCGTACGTCTGGGATTGTTATTTGTCCCTCTGTGTGATTGAGGGTGATGGTGGTGTTCCACTTGTTCATTTGTGCTTTCAGGAAGGTTCTTATTTTCTCATTGATGTTGTAGAGTTCTAAGCACCTCAAGATCCAGGAGTGTGGTACACTGTCAAATGCCTTTTTGTAATCAATCCAAGCCATGCTGAGGTTCCTCTGCCTTGTTTTGCAGTCCTCCAGGATAGCTTTGTCTGTCAGTAACTGGTCTTTAGCTCCTAATCTTCTTTTGGAACATCCTTTCTGTTCATTTTCCAGGTAGCCACCATTGTCAAGATGTTCATAAATGGCATCAGCTATGATTCCTGTCAGCCATTTGTATGTTGTTGTTAGGCAGCAGATGGGTCTGTACTTGTTGGGAAGCTGTGTTTCCTTGGTTTTTGGAATTAGGCTTGTGTTCCCTGTCGTTAGCCAGTCTGGTGTGTCCTCTTCTCCGTTCAATATTTTTGTGAAAGCCACAGCATAATGTTGGTGTAATGCTGTCAGTCTTTTCAGCCAAAAATTTGGGATTTTGTCGATGCCAGGTGCCTTGAAGTTACTGTATTCACTCATTTTCTTTCTGATCTCTTCTTCATTGATTACAATTGCTGGCATTTGTTGTTTGTCTTTGTTTTTCTGTTGTATTTTTTCAATCCACTCAGCCTCTTGGTGTTGTTTTGGGTCTTCAAAGAGTGGTCTCCAAAATTTTTCAATTTCCTTTCTCTCAAGTGGTTGTTGTACTTCTATTGTGTCATTTGCCAGCTTTCTGTACACTAGTCTGGGGTTTGTTGCAAATAGTTTGTTTATCTGTTTTGCTTGTATTTTCTTGTCTTTATTCCTAATTTGTGCTGCGAAAGCTTTTACTAAGGCTTGATGTTCAGCCAGCCTTCCACCTAGCAGTTTGTCTTCAACATTGTATTTTCTTTTAATGCGATTTATTTTTTTTAGAAGATTCTTTTTGTGGTTCTTGTTTCCCAAAAATGTGGCCATTTGGGAGATCTCTGCTCTTAGGCAGCTGATTTTTTGTTGTAATTTCTTTTTCCATCGTGGCATACTTTGTATGTAACATGCCGCTTCATAATTTACAGAGTTTAACTCTGTCAATGTGGCTCCTCTTGGGACCAGTTTGGTCAGTCCTATGTTAACTTTTTGAAGGATATTTTTGAATTTTTTATTCTCTTTTAGTTTAGTCAGCTTTGGGCGCTCTTTCATGTCCATTTTTCTTGTTTCTTCAATCTTATTTGCCAATTCCTCTTCTAGTTCCTGCTGTTCTGGGTCTGTGTGCACCTGTGAATTATTTTGTAGATGAGCTGGTGAGTTGTTCGTTTTTTCGGTGGGCAATGAGTTGCTCGTTTTTTTAGGGGGCAGTGAGTTGTTCATTTTTTCGTGAGGCAGTGAGTGGTTCGGTTTTTCGTGAGGCATTGAGTTGTTCGTTTTTTCGGGAGGCATTGAGTTGTTCGTTTTTTCGGGAGGCATTGAGTTGTTCGGTTTTTTGGGAGGCAGTAAATGGTTCGGTTTTTCGGGAGGCAGTAAATGGTTCGGTTTTTCGTGAGGCAGTAAATGGTTCGGTTTTTCGTGAGGCAGTAAATGGTTCGGTTTTTCGTGAGGCAGTAAATGGTTCGGTTTTTCGTGAGGCAGTAAATGGTTCGGTTTTTCGTGAGGCAGTAAATGGTTCGGTTTTTCGGGGGGTAGTGAGTTGCTCGTTTTTTTGGGGGGCAATGACTTGTTCATTTTTTCGGGAGGCAATAAATGGTTTGGTTTTTCGGGAGGCAGTGGATGGTTTGTTTTTTCGGGGATAAACTTTTTTGAGGGCAATCATTTTTTGGTGGTGTAATGGGTTGCGTCAGAGGGCAGATGCCTTCTTTTATCATTTTCTCAACCTCCTGTTGCATTGTTTTTATTTCATTATCTGAGAAATGTTTTTGTTTGGGTTGTGAGATTCTTACAAGTGATGTCTTTCTTACTTGGGCAGTGGTGGTGGAATATTTTTTGCCATTCTTTGGATGTCTTTGTCTGATTTTTGGGGTATTTTATTTTGGCATATTCTTTTGCCCACAACAGTATCCATTCTTCCTCCCTCTTCCACTGACTCCTTTTAAACTGTAGTTGCTTCCCTTTATCCAGCAATTGATAGTCTTTTATCGCTTCCTTTTGGGCTTCTTCCTTTATTTTTTTTATTTCCTCAGTCGTCAGATATTTTGCGATCTGTGAGGCAATCGATTCCAGTTTTGCGGTTGTGGTGGCTTCTTTCTTTTGTGTAGGTAAATCCGCTTCTTTTATGCGTTCCTCAAATACTGCTTTTTTCTTTTTGCCCTGTATGAATTATCATGTGTCTGTTCAGAGTGCTCTTTGTCCATATCTTTGACCACACTCAGAACAGACAAATGTTTTTTGCCTTTGGTTTTTCATTTATCTTTGATGTCTTTTTAGTAGAATGCAATGGGCCCCAAACCTGGGGTCTAAAGTTGCACCCTAGGCTCTATAGTTATCATAACTAGATCTGGCATTGTATCTGAGGGCTCTCTTCAAGATGGTGATCGTTCCCTTAATTGCAGACAACTGCAATACATGTGCACTTGGGTGGCCGGGGATTGCCTCAAGATATTTATTCAGGTTCTTCTTCATCAGACCTGTTGCTCCCACCACAACTGGGATGATATCGATGTCTTTCAATGACCATGTTGTTCGTAGGTCATTTTTCAGGTCTTGGTATTTCGAGATCTTTCCCCTTTCCGCTCAGAGTGCGCTTTTGTCCAAATCTTTTACCAGGTTTTTGTCCTGTCTGAATTTTCATGTGATTGTTCAGAGTTCCCTTCTGTTGTCTTTTACTCTGACCAGAACAGCGAAATGGTTTTCTGCTTACTTGCCTCCCATTCTGTTGCTCTGAGTTGTTTATGTGACCAGATGCTTTTCCATATTTAGAGTAATTAGATTGTTCCTCATCAGTGTTGCCTGAATTTTTTTGACAGTTAAAACGTGACATACATTTTCTGGTCTGTTTCCAGTCACAACTGTCATCAGTCTCAGTTCCAGAACTGTCTGAACTCCTGCCACTGGTATCTGGTTGTAAATGACTGTTTGGACCTGAGTTGATGGCTGGTTGTGGTCCTCTCCATCAGCTTCT
Source organism: Thalassophryne amazonica (assembly GCF_902500255.1). Lineage (NCBI taxonomy): Eukaryota > Metazoa > Chordata > Actinopteri > Batrachoidiformes > Batrachoididae > Thalassophryne > Thalassophryne amazonica. The sequence continues at coordinate 20,560,150 of NC_047120.1, forward strand.
GCTGTCAGTGTTCTGTGTACAGATGAGCTGCTGGTTACAGGATCAGCCTCTGTACTCTCATCTCTTTGACTTTGATGAAGCTGTGATGACTCTGGTTTTTCATCATCATTTTCACTCTTCACAGGGACAGCAGTGAAACCAAACTTTGTGAGATCTGCCTCCTCCAGCTGCTGAAGCTGCTCTCCCTGTTGACTTATCCACAGCTTCCTCTTTAATGTCCTCCTGGTCAACACTCAGACTCCATTCCTAGTGTTCAGGGAGAGTTTCTTCTTTCATCACCAACAAGGGCTGCATGTCTGTAAAGAAACAATTTAACAATACATGTTAAAACAGCACTCAGTGAAATAAAGTAGCAGAGTGGTGAGTTTGACCTGATGACAGTAAATTTTAGCGCTGATGGAACTAGAGTGGAAATGTACTTCAGGAGGATTTGTTTCACATTTTCCACATTTTAATTCAGCTTTTATTTTCCAGAATTGACAATTGTTATGCATTTTCTATATTACTACATAAGAATATGAGATGTCTACAGATGGTACAGAATACTGCTGCTTGAGTTTTGATGAAAACCAGGAGGTTTGATCACAGACATTCTAGCTTCCCTTCACAGGCTCCATGTGACTCAAAGAGCAGATTTGACAGGGAAACACAAGTTACCAAATCAACCCAACCAACTCCCTGTCAGTTGGAAATCAAATCAACATGTAAATCCACCTCGGCTCTGCTGTGGCAACCCCGAGTGAAAACAAGGGAACGGCTGACGGGGCTTAATTTTTACACCCAAGGCCTGTCAAGTGTGATGAAATAATCTCCTCTGGCAGCTTTTGTGGAAGCTCCTTTGTCTTTCCCACGACTGCACCTCAAACGTAGTCCCAAAGACAACTAAACTGAAGCAACTTAGCGATTTTAGACCTGTCGCTTTAACATCATTAATAATGAAAATCTTTGAGAGTATTGTGAAGAATGTTATTTTGGAAAGGGTGGACGGAGCCCATGACACACTTCAATTAGCTTACCAGGCAGGGAGGGTGGGGTGGAGGATGCAAAGGTTTTTATTCTTGACTCCTTGTATAAACTGAAGAAACACATGCACATGCCAGACTCTTGTTTGTGGACTTTGTTAGTATTTAATATGATGCAGCTGTATCTTGTAGTACAAAGGAGAGATAATTTCCACCTGCCTCACCAACTTGTTTTATGGGTTATGAATTTTTTTTTTATTGATTTAATATCAAGAATGGAAACATTTTTACACAATTTTTTACAGAATCCACTGAGGCATTTTCACAGTTATTATGTTTGTGAAGGATATAATAATATCCTGCAGAGCTGGATGTAGCAGAGCTGAAGATGTTGTGATTCTCTTTGGAATTGATGAGAATGGGCAGGATTAGGAATGAACATATTAGAGGGATAGCTCAGGTGGGATGTTTGGAGACAAAGTCAGACAAGATTGAGATGGTTTGGACGTGCAGAGGAGGGACCCAGGGTATATAGGGAGAAAGATGCTGAGGATGAAGCCACCAGGCAGAAGGAGAAGAGGGAGGCCAAAGATGAGGTTTATGGATGTGCTCAGGGAGGACATGCACGTCCTGCCTTGATGGGGTGCGTGAAACTGTAGTTATGTGCATCCATTCTAAACCAGTGATGCGTCTCGGATTGACCGGAAAACAACTGCTCGCATCACTGATGCAAACAGGTAAAGTGGCCCGGTAGACAGAATCAAAGATAGTTCTGTTAAAGACTATTTCTGGGACCAGACTTCTATCACAGCCCCTCTTTCAAACCCCATTTGTGCACTATAAGGGAGGTTTGCCTCGATTTTTCCCAGTTTAATGTGTAATTTAATGTTGGGCACGAACTCAGAAGACAAAGATTGACAGAAAACAGACTTCAATTTTAGATGCTGTAATGAAAGATACCTTCACTAAACAGAAAGTTGCTACAACCAGCTTGCAAGCTGATCACACAGCACTGTCCCTGCCTCTCCTGCCTGTCCTCAGCTCAGCACCCAGATGGGCGGATCATTGCCCTTAGCATGGATCAGGTAAGTTATATGATTGGTTGAAAGATGTTGCATTTAACATTTATATGTGGTGACTGCTCACGTTGTATTATCTGAAATGGTATCTGTAAAAGTAAAACTGTGTTTTGTCTGTGTAGCGTGGTAAGCAAAAGAACAACATGTAGCATGGCATTCCAGAGGAGATATGAAGTTATTATTATTTATATAAGGAGATGTGAAGTTAGCGAAGTAGCAAATATCCCATGAGACATACTGCCCAACAGCACACTTTCACATTTACACTACAGTGTAACAGAGTCAGTTATGCAGCAACAATGTGTGTATGCAAAAATATGCTGTACATTAGTTATTGGTATAATTACACAAAATCTGTGTAACCTTGATTTGATTTTTATTCATTTATTTTAGCTAATACCTGACAGGTTGGGCCTCCAGGTCAGTATGTGGAACTTCAATATGCACCTGTCCCCTTACGTTCACATTTTAATGTGACACTGCCCTCTATAAGTAGCGTTTTTGCGCCTTTCCTCTCCCCTTTTGTTACTGATGTCCGAGGGAGAGGTAAGTCGTCTTGCACTTGGGAGGGAATTTCTGTTTTAGCCTTGGTTAATTGCATTTTTTTAAGTTTATCGGCTAGTTTAGGTTTGTTATAAAGTACCTACGATGTGCTGAAACATATATGTCATTTGTGTAGGGGCATGTTGTGTTGAAGCCACTGACTGGAGGATTTTTATTTTTTATTTCATTGTTTGTCAGGTATGTTATATCCCATTAAATGATTTAATGTATTATTTGCCCTTTTGTTACTGATGTCCGAGGGAGAGGGGCATGTGTTGAAGCCACTGACTGGAGGATTTTTATTTTTTATTTCATTCATTTTTATTTCACGACCTCCAAAGATACACACGTCTGAGACTCTTCCTCAAACACAACGCAGAGTCAGTCACTACCGGTTACACTTGAATCAACATATCATGCCTGGCAGCAAAGCCGGCTATTAATTCTAGCAAGTTACCAAGGAAAATTTCTGTAGCTTGGGTTGTTGATGGAAACTGCAGAAAATAATGGATTTTATTTATTGAAGTCATGTTGTTTTGAATTAATATTGCAGTGATTAATAAATTCTGGGAGCAAAGATAATTATTCTACTCATAACCAGAGCTGCTCTTACCCGTGTACAACAGGTTACTGATGTTGACCTTTTAGTGCCAAGTGTTGGATCAAAATAAACCAAACCTCTACGTGCCAGAATACACAAATCACTGCCACCAGAATCATTTCAGTTACCTTTGTTCATTTCTAAATTCAAAGTCTCTGCTGACCTTGGACAAAGTGAGTCAACATTGAGGGTGGTGATGTCACTTTCCTTCAGTGAAACATTAGATTTTACAAAATATGGAGAAATTTTACATGTATCTTCCATTAAAACCCTCCTCATCCTGTTGTGTAAGTATTCATAGAATCACTGGAGGAATACCTGATGAGGAAAACATTTGACAGTTACAACAACATGTTCTAAAGTATCAGTAACACAAACAAAGCTGAGTGAAAAAAAATCTGTTCTGTAGAACAGATTTGGAGGATTAAAAACAGCATCCAGCGCTTTACCTGTTTTGCTCTCTTCTTTTAATTGACTCATTTTATCTTCCTGGTCTGTGATCATTCGTTCATCAGCAGGTGTTAGCTGTAGTTTCAACATGTCCCTCAGCTGCTGGACTTCAGACATGTTTGTAGAAAGACTTTAAAACACACAAAAGAAAGAGAGAGTCAATGACCAAGTGGAAGAAAGACTAAAAACAGGCCGATTTAATCATCTGCTGCTGATCTACTGCCCAGGCTGACCAATCATAAGTGTGAGACACCACCGAAACGTCCCTGTTCTGGGACAGACATCCGAAAGCAGGAGACACCAACACTGAAACTAAACATCACCTGACGTGCATGTTTTTTGTACTGATGAGAGAGAGAGACAGAGAGAGAGAGAGAGAGAGATGATATTAATGTCCATAAGATGTTCCTTTAAGTCAAACTACTGTTCTGAACTAAGATGGTCAGTGATCAGAAAGAGAAAAGAAAACAATGAAACATTGTCCATATTTTGTAGCAAAGTAATGCGACATTTGTCAAATACTGTGGCAACAAATTTCTAACATTAAGTTTAACAAAACATTGTGTGTTGCCACATGGGAAAAAAATGTATCACCTTTTTTTTTTGTTTACCCCATATTAACAAATTTTGATCTTGACTACAAAACATAATTTGACTGAAGTCTGAAGAAAACATGTCAGATTGAAAAATCAGTGTTAGATTAAAATAATTTTTCAAACACTCTCAAAGTATTTTGTAAATTAACAATGGTTTGGTAGCAGTGTGAGAGACAAAGAAAACACTGTGAAGCTCTAATAATGTGCCAAACATCAGTGGGACTCCCTCTGATATAGATCTAGCAGAGATAGATGTACATACAGTACAGTACATTCACAAGCAGACAAACGGCCAAAACACAGTGGGTGGTGATGCCTCAGATTCATCCATTAGACTCCATAAATCCTCCCTCTGACACTCAGTATCATGACAGCTGCCCCCCCAATCTCACTGTCTCATCAGTCCTTTTTATGCTCCTCAAATAACATGTCTGCAGCTGCTCACATGTCCAACAACTCTTCCACTCTCAGAATGTGCAATAAATCATTTGTATTATCAACATGATCAGGAGCCATAATTCACCTACAGTGTTAAAGAGGATTTTAAAGTCGTCAGTCATCCAGATAGATGTTCAATTTTTTTCTTAATATGGTTATTTTTATTATAGGGCAGCGTGGGGGTTAGTGTGCTTGCTTCCAAACCAGAAGGTAATCGGTTCAAGAGCACCTCTGCTCATTCTCCATGTCATGTGGAATTGTGCCAGGAAGAGCATCCAGTGTAATACTTGTGCCAAATCAACATGCAGATACATATCAGATCTGCTGTGGCAACTGTGAGCAAAGAGAGACACTGAAATAACTTAAGATGGCTATTTTTGTTATCCAGTCTCCTGCTCTTCATGTCAACTTGTGTCTCTGTTTATCTGTGCAGTTGGAACATCAGCAGTTTCCTTTAGGATAAATTAAAGTCTTCTGATTCTAAATGACTCGAGGGAAACCATGGTGTTGTGCTCAGGAGTCATGACGTTGATTCATGAGCTTCAGATTTTACGAATTGTGTACATAGTAACATTTTTTTGTGTGTATAAATTAATGAAAAACTATAATCAATAGCATTGATTGATCGGCTTCATCAGTCCATCACTAAGCTGAAGAACTCCAACACAAACTAACAGCTATCATTTTGATGTGGTGGATTTGGTCTGAAATAAAGTTTAGTGGACAAACCTGCTCTGGATCAGCAAACTTCAAGCTTGAAAACAGCATCCAGCACGTTGACTAGTTTCTTCTCTTCTTTAAATCCACTCGTTTCTTCTTATTGCTCTGTGAGGTTTGTTTCTACCAACTCAAATATCTCGGTATTAGCAGCAGTTAGCCGCTGGTTCAACAACCTTCTCAGCTGTTCCACCTTTTCGCGCTAACTTCGCCTTTTCGTCTTCTTCCGGTTTACTGTCGACCTTTGTGCTTCTGGAACTCTTCAAAAAAACATTGTCGGATCACAAAGTGAAGTTTGATCTGTTCAGAGAAGAGTTTCCAGCCTCTTCTTCTAATAGATTCCGGCAGGCTATACGCTGGTGTAACATAATGCTGCCCCCCACAGGTAATAGTTAAATACTTTATCATGTTAGACTCAAATAGGTTGGTGGAATGGAGGAACTTAATCACAGCTTTGTCCACTAAATGCGAGTAACTGCCCTCAGAAAAAATTGACCTAAAAGAAAACTCAGTCAATCCACAGTCTGACAAATCTTTAAACAATTTCCGCCTATCACTAGAATACATAGGACAGCACATTAAAACATGATGAACACTTTCCAACTGACCACACTGACACAACCCATCTGGATGTTTTCCAATCACTTTTAAATATGCTGCCAACCCACAATGCCCCACTCTCAATCTAATCAATTTGACTTGATCCTTACACAGGATGAGGAGTCTCTTATTTTTAATCGAAGGCTGACATAAAATAGTGCCGCCCTACGGACTCACTCTCCCACTGCTTTTGGCACTTCTGATCACTCAACTCTTTAAAAATACTAAAACAATCAACCTTTCCCAAAGGGATATTAACATCAACGTTATTCTTCAGAAGGGACTCTTTGGCCAATGAATCTACGATCTCATTACCTATAATGCCAGAGTGCCCAGGAATCCAAGTGAAGGTTTACACAACAGCCAGCTGACTCAACGCGATGGAGGCAAGACAGAATCTCTAGCACGACGTCAGGACGAGCTCCTCCTGAGGCTCCGCCCATCAAAGCTTGCAATGCAGCTGCAGAATCAGAATAAATACGACACTCTGTTACTTTGTACCCACTCTAACGCCCACCATATAGAGTTTCCAGCTTCTCCAGCTAACTAGCTTTAGCCTCGGACAACAACAGGAAACATTTATTCTACGCTGGGACAAACCAGTTTACAGGCTGATTACCGCCACCTGCTGGACTAGAATATGGACATGTTGTCGACGTCCATAGTGAAGTGGCCTCTGTGTGTTTGTGTGTCCGGAGCATCAACTGAAATCCAGAAAGAGCTGACTTTCGTCCGTTGGCATACTTGTGTATTTTTTTTTCCATTAGGATTCAAGCCGTGAAAACAGCAAGGTGATCGGAATAATATTTTTGAGAAATAAGTCATTTCTGAAAACAAGACTGTTTATGTCGCACTTCCGCAGTAAGAGCATGTATTTCAAAATAAAAGCCTGTGAGGTTTCTGTTGACCTGACAGTTCATCAGTTTGCCGATTCTCTTAACATCCCAGACAGCAGATTCAAATCTGGACATTTTCTGTCTGAGTGTGACCCCAAACCCAGAATAAACATGTTCACACTACAGACAAAACTGCAGACATGTTGCCCTCATGCGTCCGATAAAAGTATTTACAATTTTAAAGGCAGAAGTACAAACAGAAAGTGTAAACAAAACCTGATCGACTTTCTAAACACTTGTGTAGATAGATTTTGTAACCTCCAAACAAATGTAACTTACACTCCAGAAAATACAGAACTTAAAATGATCAGAGCAGCTGAACGGCAGCGTTGTAAATCTGGACGCCCTGTTGTCCTCAGTTCATGTCCGTGTCTTCTATCATGTTGATCTTCCAGCATTTCTGCTGCCAAATTTTCTTCATGACAGAATCAGAAATGCCGATGATTCAGGAAAAATGTTGTTCACCTTTAACACACTCCTCGTTCCACCTCCACCACCGACCTCTGACCTTACAGGTATAGCAGCAGACATCATGAACCAGTTCTAGTTAATAACCACAGCTCACCCGGGTTTATTCTCCCAACTATTTCCCTGCACTATGCAGGCGAGGAAAATGATCACACACTCCAAATAAAATTCTTTCTCAATGGCTATAAATTTTGAATCATTTTAGTGTTTACACTATTGTGTAAATAGACTTTTGAATGAAATATGAAGTACCAGCTGAAATGTTGACAGCAGTGTGTCAATTGGATCAGGAAACAAAAAGTTGCTGTAAATATTTTTGCTGGAAGTTGTGATTCTTTTCCAAAACTTTACTGAAAATCTGCAAATTTTCCTGAAAGTCATCCTTTTTTTTTTTCTACCGGAGAACATGAAATTCAGGAACATGCTCAATTTATTGGGGAATTTCGTAGTTTTCATAACCAAGAGTTGATATTTTTCCCCAAATTCAAATTTCAAAATTCTGCATTGAAGAACAGAGCTTTGACAAATCAAACAAAACCATCAGAACTAAAATGTATCCAGAAACTGGAGGAGAAGCAGCATTTTGGGTGAATTTTATTATTTTCCAAAGAACGTCTGTTTACTACAAAATTCTAAATTTGGTGAGGAAGAATTGTGAACAGTCTTTAAATGAATCAATGAAAACCATCAGAATTATAATCAGAATGTGAAGAAGAAAATGTTATTAATTTAACTCTTTTCATCACAAAAATGTCAAAATTCTCTATGGAAGAATTATGAACAGAGCAGAAAAAAAAACAAAAAAAATTCCTAAACTGTTCACCATCTACCTTTTTATAAAAACCCTTTCGCGATCTGTTTAATTCGTTACTTGATTCACATAAAAAGTGTGCATCCTTTCTCTTCAGGTGGTCGACACACAGCACTGTGTTCAACAAAAATACGCAAACACACTGCTTCACTTTAAATACACAAGTCTATTTAAGATCATCTGTGTCACTGTTTGAGAGCACACAGTCAATAAGAACAGATAGCAAATTCTGTAGCTGCAGACAAACTGCAGGCCTCCGGTGCAGGGGCGGAGCCACAGGGGTGAGGAGTGGGGAAGAGCCCCCTCCAAACCCCTTAAAGGCCCACTTTTGCAGCAAGTTTAAATACATATTTTGCACATAAAAAGAATCCTCCACCTCCTCATCAGATTCTCATACTTTGAAACAAATAAGATATTATTATTATGTAAGAGTGGTGGCCAAGTGGTTAGTGCACTTGGTTTCAGTGTGCAAGACTCCTGGTTCAAACCCCACCCGTACCACATTTCTCCAAGTAATGTGAAGTTGCGTTAGAAGGGCATCCGGCATAAAAATTGTGCCAAATCAATATGCAGATCTACAGGGTGTCCCAAAAAATGCAACAAAATCATTTGACTAATTCTGCAACAGCTAATCTTTTTTTTTTTTTTTTGAGACATCAAGATATATGTGAGGAGTGTCTTCTGATGTAGTTTGAGACTGGTCCAATGAGGATCAGTATTCAGAAGTATTTACATTTTCTATGGATTTATTTTGTGGTACTTTTTTGGGATACCCTGTACCTTCAATCTGCTGTGGTGACCCCGATCGAAAACATGGGACCAGTCAGTCATCGGGACTTGGTTTACTATTTGTAATATTTCAGAATAAAGTAATTTTGCAAAAAAAAAAAAAAAAAAAAACAACCCTAGAAGCACTCAGAGAGTGCAAACCTCCGCCAAGGCCATGGGGTCACTGACGCCATAACATCTACACGCTGTGCAATCACTGAACCTAAAAAAGTCTAACAATGATGTCTGCTCAGTCGTAAAAAAAGTTTAATCTGCTGTGACTGGACAGCATGTATCCTTAGCACTTGGCATCACAGTTTATTGCAACTTGCACCTTTCCCAGGAGGTACTATCATCTGAGCAGATATTGATATTGCATGTGCTTATAGACAAAAACAAATAAGAGACAAAATTCAATTTATTATTGAACTAAACTGCAAATATTTTATTTTTTTTTTTTACATTTATGAAACACTTCTCTAAACAAGGCCATGAGGTCACTGACCCTAAAGAGATTCCCTCCTTGGCACAGTGATCTATTCAACAATTCAGTGTTACAACCAAAACTATGATACATATATACTATACTATGATGATACATACACTTTTCTTTCCTTTATATTTGACATCCTTTACCATGAAAACATACCACTAGAACTTGGAATCACTTTTATGTCTTCATTAGTTCAATAGTTATTGTATAAAAATGATTTTTCGGTAATGGTGGTTTTCTTCTGGATCTAGCTCCATAACATTTGAAGCTACATCAAATCTGATGACACCTTACTGAATCAGTACAGATTCAGCTACAACTGGTGTTAGTTGTGCATCTCTAGCTTCATTTGTCACCTCACTGACATTTTCTATTTTCCCCTATATTTTTGCATATTCTGGATCACCAGATCCGGAATCCGGATCCGATCATCACCAAACTTTGTTGTTTAATATAACGTTTGACTATCTTACTATATTTTCGTTTGCTTGTCTTGTATCATGTATTTTCAGGTGGCTCTTTTGTCCAAATCTTTGACCACATTCAGAACAGACAAATGGTTATTGTCTTTCATTTGTCTTGAATTTCCTTCTAATAGAGTGCAGTGGGCCCCAGACATGGGGTCTAAAGTTACACCCTTAACATTACTGACATTGTATCAGAGGGCTCTCCTTAAGATGGTGACCTATCCTCTCTACTGCCTATGATCTCCTGTTCCACTTCTCACATTTGAGTAAGCAAAGCAGTGAAAGATCTTTTTCTTCTCCCCAATGGACTGATTTACAATGGTGTAGGTTCACTGGATTATTTTGGCCCTTTGATGGTGTTGTTGCTGGGATCCAGGATCAGAACTATCTGGTGGATCACCCAGCTGAATGCTGCCACAGGAGAGATGTCTCCCCAAAGCACTAGGAGAAACTGCACCATTGCTTTCTTTACATGCCCTGGTGCCTAGGCACTTTGTGAAGATTTTAGTTGGGGTTTGTTTTCTTTGAAACGTCCTCATACCAAGATCTCTCCTGGCAAACCCCTTCACAGTGGGACTGAGGACACTCGAGGCTCGGGTATGAATTATCATGTGTTTGTTCAGGTTGCCCTTTAGCCCAAATCTTTTACCACACTGAGAACAGACAAATGCTTTTTGTCTTTTGTTTTTTCATTTATCTTTGATGTCTTTTTAGTAGAATGCAATGGGCCCCAAACCTGGGGTCTAAAGTTGCATCCTAGGTTCTATAGTTATCTTAACCAGATCTGGCATTGTATCCGAGGGCTCTCTTCAAGATGGTGATCGTTCCCTTAATTGTCCTGTATGAATTATCATGTGTATTTTCAGGGTGCTCTTTTGTCCAAATCTTCGACCACATTCAGAATAGACAAATAGTTTTTGTTGTTTTTCATTTGCCTTGAATTTCCTTCTAATAGAGTGCAGTGGGCCACAGACATGGGGTCTAAAGCTGCACCCTTAACATTACTGACTTTGTATCAGAGGGCTCTCTTCAAGATGGTGACCTATCCTCTCCTCATATACTGCCTTTGATCTCCTGCCCCACTTCTCATGTTTGAGTAAGCGAAGCAGTGAGAGATCTTTTTCTTCTCCCCAATGGACCAATTTACAATGATGCAGTTTCACTGGATTCTTTTGGCGCTTTGATGGTGTTGTTGCTGGGGTCCAGGATCAGAACTATCTGGTGGATGACACCGCTGATCTGGTGGATGACCCAGCTGAGTGCTGCCACAGAAGAGATGTCTCCCCGCAGCACTGGGAGAAGTTGCACCATTGCTTTCGTCATACGCCCTGGTGCCTAGGCACTTTGTGGAGGTTTTAGCTGGGGTTTGTTTCTTTTGAAACATCCTCATACCAAGATCTCTCCTGGCAAACCCCTTCACAGTGGGACCGAGGACACTCGAGGCTCGTTTCCAGTAGGAACTATGAATTATCATGTGTTGGTTCAGGCCGTTCTTTCGTCCAAATCTTTTACCACACTCAGAACAGACAAATAGTTTTTGTCCTGTATGAATTATCATGTGTTCTTTCAGGCCGTTCTTTCGTCCAAATCTTTTACCGCACTCAGAACAGACAAATGCTTTTTGTCCTGTATGAATTATCATGTGTATTTTCAGCTGGCTCTTTTGTCCAAATCTTCGACCACATTTAGAACAGACAAATGGTTTTTGTTCTGTATGAATTATCATGTGTATTTTCAGGGTGCTCTTTTGTCCAAATCTTCGACCACATTCAGAACAGACAAATAGTTTTTGTCCTGTATGAATTTTCATGTGTTCGTTTAGGCTGTTCTTTCGTCCAAATCTTTTACCACACTCAGAACAGACAAATGGTTTTTGCCCTGTATGAATTATCATGTGTCTGTTCAGAGTGCTCTTTAGTCCATATCTTTGACCACACTCAGAACAGACAAATGCTTTTTGTCCAGTATGAATTATCATGTGTGTGTTCAGGTTGCTCTTTTGTCCAAATCTTTTACCACACTCAGAACAGACAAATGCTTTTTGTCCTGTATGAATTATCATGTGTGTGTTCAGGTTGCTCTTTCGTCCAAATTTGTTACCACACTCAGAACAGACAAATGCTTTTTGTCCTGTATGAATTATCATGTGTGTGTTCAGGTTGCTCTTTTGTCCAAATCTTTGACCACACTCAGAACAGACAAATGCATTTTGTCCTGCCTGAATTCTAATGTGTTTGTTCAGAGTGCCCTTCTGTTTCTGTCTTTTACTCTGATCAGAACAGCTAAATTGTTTTCTTCCTGCTTGCCTCTCCTTTTGTTGTTCTGAATTGTTAATATGACCAGACGCTTTTACATATTTAGAGCCTTTGAATTGTTTCTCATCAGTGTTGCTTGAACTAACAATATTGGTATTTTTTCGACAGTTAAAACTTGACTGAAGTTCTCCAGTCTGTTTCCAGTCATAACTGTCATCAGTCTCAGTTCCGATACAGTCTGAACTCCTGCCACTGGTATCTGGTTGTAAATGACTGTTTGGACCTGAGTTGCTGGCTGGTTTTGGTCCTCCATTGTCCTCTCCATCAGCTTCTGCTGTCAGTGTTCTATGTACAGATGAGCTGCTGGCTCCAGGCTCAGCCTCTGTGCTCTCATCACTTCGGCTTTGATGAAGCTGTGATGGCACTGGTTTTTCGTCATCATTTTCACTCTTCACAGGGACAGCAGTGAAACCAAACTTGGTGAGATCTGCCTCCTCCAACTGCTGAAGCTGCTCTCCCTGCTGACTTACCCACAGCTTCTTTTCTTCTTTAATATCCTCCTGGTCAACACTCAGACTCCATTCCTGGTGTTCAGGGAGAGTTTCTTCTTTAATCACCAACAACGGCTGCATGTCTGCAATGAAATAAATTAGCAATAACTGTGAGAACAAATACTCATTAAAATAATCAGAGTGGTGAGTTTGACCTGATGACAGTAACTTACTGCACTGATGGAATTGATAAAGTGGAAATGTACATCATGATTTGTTTTATATTTCACAAATTTTAATTAATGTCTTTGTCTTCCACAATTGTAAAGGGACCCTGATACTTGCATGAATTTGACTGCTGTACTGGCACACAATCTGGTGCGTCAGTGAATAAACTTGTAAACTGTGCGTGAACTGTGCACAGCTGCGAGCCAGTGTGCAAGGAATCTTCAAAATGTTCAAAAGTTCTGGCATGCATTCTCGTCGTGAACGTTGCCTCACCAATTCGAAAAGACTGTCACTGCATGCCAATACGCGTCTGAATGATTATGAGATGTTATAATATGAGATGCTATAATAAATGTAATTTTACAGATATGTTATCAAATTCATGAGAAGGAATGAAAATGCAACTGTTTACCAAACCATATATATAATAAATAATTACCTTTCAGACTATTCCAAATACATTCTCCACCGCACAAAGGGCACGAGACAAACTGCAGGTACAGCTAATTTCTCTGTAACTGTGAGAGTGATGAGAGATGGGTTAAGGTTCTGACAGTTCCAACAGCAAAGGAGTCATGAGCTATGAAGTTATTATTTTATATAACGTGGCATCAAACAGGACAAAGCATGGCATCCAGTGGGACTCACTGGCACGACTAATTGTGCAGCAGTGCAGGGATCAAATTTGTGCATGTGTCAAGATGGCTTAATGGTTTATTTTCTGGATTGCCACAAAATAGTATAGGATGTCTACAGATAGGACAGAATACAGCTGCTCGAGTTTCGATGAAAATCAGGAGCTTTGACCACAGACATTCTGGCTTCCCTTCACTGGCTCCATGCGCCTCAAAGAGCAGATTTCAAGGTTTTGTTGCTAACATATAAAGCTCTAAATGGTCATGAACTCAACTAGGGATGGGTATTGATAAGATTTTAATCAATACCATGATCGATTTCGCATATCGATCCCATTCCTTATTGATACCTCTTGTGAACTTTGTGTCTCCTAAAAGTAGTAGTTTTGAAGTTATTAATTCCAACCAGAGTCTGTCTCGGCAGAGAGCGGCGCAGCGTTTGCAGCTGTGCCAACGGAACAGAGGATGATTCTCATTTCTTGACTGCAACCAGACATGAGTCCCTGTTAGTGACTTTAAGCCACACAAACGTGACTCAAGATTAACATATTTTAATGGCTTTGAGAGAGGTTAAGAAGCACACTTGCCACTTCTGAAGAGCAGCAAATCAAAGAACCAACAAGCCAGCGGATCGAAGCATTGCTTCATTCATTCATGCTTCAAACTGGAGTCGCCCTGCTGAAACAGTTGATTACAGACTCACTGCAGGGTCTCCAATCAACGTAGAGGAATGATAATTTTCCCAACAAACACCCTCAAAAACAATGGCTGCTCTGAAGGACCGATAAGGGAATCGTTAAGCAAAAAGACTATTGATATTGGTGGATCGACTCATTTCTTAACAATACCCGAAAAGAACTGGTTCTTGATGCTCAACCCTAAACTCAACTATCTTGCTGAACTTGTTAAGCCTTATGTGCATCCTCATGCCCTGTGCTCCTTGGATGCAGATTTGCTCTGTGTCCCAAGGGTTAAAAAAAGTCAGCAGAGTTGAGAGCCTTTTCTTGCTGTAATGACCTGGTTTTTTGATGAAACTGTCCTGAACAAAGAGCTCAGAAGTTTATGATTTAAATACAGAAAAGACACTTTATTGAAATCTCATGTGAAGTCACAGATCTGGGTTCTAACCGAACGCAGCTCATGCAGAAACTTGTTCAAGAACTACAAACACAAATACAGTGGCTTTTTATAGAATGTGGGAGTCTTCTCCCCGTTACAAAGGGCGGGCCTATTCTCGCAACCAGTTCCTATTGGCTTCACATGGGAATGAGAATGGGCAAAGAAAAAAAAAACCTTTGAAAATGGTCAGTAGTCTGAATGCTGCCGTAGGCCCGCATCATTCAGACTACTAGCCATTTTCAAAGGTTTTTTATGAGCTTCCAGGGGCAACTCAGAGTGCAAACCTCCGCCAAGGCCATAGGGTCACTGACCCTAAAGAGATTCCCTCCTTGGCACAGTGATCTATTCAACAATCCAATGTTACAACCAAAACTATGATACATACACTTTTCTTTCCTGTATATTTGACATCCTTGACCATGAAAACATACCACTAGAACTTGGAATCACTTTTATGTCTTTATTAGTTGAAAAGTTATTGTATAAAAATGGCGGTAATGGCGGTTTTCTTCTGGATCTGGCTCCATAACATTTGAAGCTACATCAAATCTGATGACACCTTACTGAATCAGTACAGATTCAGCTACAATTTGGTGTTAGTTGTGCATTTCTAGCTTCATTTGTCACCTCACACTGATACATTTTCTATTTTCCCTATATTTTTGCATATTCTGGATCACCAGAGCCGGAATCCGGATCCGATCATCACAAAACTTTGTTGTTTGATAGAACATTTGACTATGTTACACCTTAATTTTTTTCAAGCCTTTCTGCCTTGTTTTTGTGGAGTTAGAAACCAGAATGTCAAAATTCCCCCTATCCCGCAATGGTGAAGAATCCTTTAAAAAATTCCTGGATCTGGATCGTGATCCAGATCACCACTAAAATTTAATCACTTGTTCCTCTTGTCGTTTCCAACCACTCCACAAAATTTCATCAAAATCCGTTCAAAACGTTTTGAGTTATCCTGCTGACAGACAGACAAACGCGACTGAAAACATAACCTCCTTGGCGGAGGTAACAATTCACATTAAAATGCAGGAAATGCTTCAGGTGTTTTTTGTGGCTATTTACATGCAATAAGATGCCACACAAATTATATTTGTGCCACTCAGAAAAACAATTCCTGTCCAATGCACATCAGAAGCACCCCAAAACTTGTAGATATTCGACCTCAATATCCATATGTATTTTCCCTAATTCCTTGTTATTGCAGCATTTTTACTGGTGTTGGTACAGACTGTCCTGACATCAACCTAGTGTGACCTTTACTGTGGAGACCAAGCATTAAACATAGACAAAATTACTCAATTTTTTTTATTCTATTAGCTCAACCAATAATTAGCATCATTTTATTGCCAAAACTGGTGCAACTAAGATTTAAGATTTGACCCCTGTAACAAACTGAAATTGATCTTTGTCATCGTTTTGCTGTTTTTACCCTGTAACGCCACAATATTTAGTCAAGGATCGTCTAAACTATACCTTTTTGGAATAGTTATGATGAGACAAATAATAATGGATTATTAACCAACTGCAAGGTCTTAACAGGGAAATATCAGACCAACGTGTTGTCAGTATGGACCTCGCTGATGCTCAGTCCGTGCGAAAAACATGGAGGTCTGATATTCCCTTAGAGCTCTGAAGCTGAGATGAACTGTGGCTCACCTCAACTCACCTCTGAGATGACGGCCGGTGTCCCAACAGAACACCAGAGCAGAGCAGGAACTTGATCGAGTTGGTAAGCTTTCAATCTGTGTTTTTTCAGATGCTGTTTAGATATTTATGGAGTACGTTTGTGTGCAAATTGGTTTCTTCTAATCGCGTTTTTAGCTTCTTGGTTTGTAAAGAAAATACATGTTTGAGACCGATTGTCATGGAAAGCGGTCTATTGAAGACACCGGTGTATTGACAATATCCGACTGGTAATTAGCCAATCAGAGTGCGCGTAGTGTTGCAGCCATATAATAATATGATATACCTTTCAATATGATTGGAACAGTTTTAAATTTTGACCCCTGTGTAATTCCTCATTGACGCCCGTAGATCATAAGATGTCAGCTGTTCTACAGAAGAGATTTGGAGGATTAAAAACAGCATCCAGCTCTTTACCTCTTTTGTTCTCTTCTTTTAAATTACTAATTTTATCTTCCTGATCTGTGATCATTCCTTCATCAGCAGGTGTTGGCTGTAGTTTCAACATGTCCCTCAGCTGCTCGACTTCAGACATGTTTGTAGAAAGACTTTAAAACACACAAAAGAAAGAGACAGTCAACGACCAAGTGGAAGAAAGACTAAAAACAGGCCAATTTAATCATTTGCTGTTGCTCTGCTGCCCAGGCTGACCAATCAGAAGTGTGAGACAACAGCGAAATGTCCCTGTGCTGGGACAGACGTCCTAAAGGAGGAGGCACCAACCCTGATCTCAGCGACATGAAGGTTTTCCTTACATACTGACTGGATAGAGAGATATGATATTAATGTCCATAATATGTTTGTTTAAATCAAACTAAGATTGTGTTAAAATAAAATTAAGTCTTCTGAACTTACACGGTCAGTGATTACAAAGAAGACAGTGAGACATTGTCCCCATTTTGTGGCAAAGTAATGGGACAATTTGATTCACAACTGTAAGTTGTGCTTATCAAGAGAAATTGCTGTCCTTCCGTCCGTCCTTACGGCAAAACCTCCCGTGTCCTTAAACTTAAGGACTGTAAAAAACTCTCAAGAATCTAAATGTTTAAACATTAATAGTGCATAATCAAGTTTTTTAAAAATCATGCATTTTAAACATTTATAAATGCTTTTTCCTTCTGTCTTGTTTTTTAAAAACTAAATTTCATGTTTGAGGTAGGATGTATGTGCAAATGATCACACCACCTGCTCGATGGCAAACAAAGGTGCTCCAATGGGTGGCAAGATCCTGACTGTTTATTCATTTCAGAAGTTAACTTTTGGTGAAAATAAAATGGACTGACAAATAAAAATAAACTTATAGTTGTGTCTGTTGCCCTTAAGGGCAACTTGCTTAGAATGCGACAATTGCCAAATATCACGCCAACAAATTCAAAACTTTCATTTTAAGGACAAAACTTTCTTTTGCTTTCATTTAGATTTATTTGTATATGTTTCGTTGCCTCAATGGTCAAATTTGCAGCCTTGTTGAGTGAATTTAATTTTCTTGGTTTGTTGAAAAATTGTTATTTTTGATCTGGTTTGGTCTGGGACATATGGCAAGAAATAGAATCACTATTTTCCCCACATTGATCAATTCTGATCTTTATGAGTAGTAATGGGTGATATAAATGATATGCAGCATAAACGATACAAAATTGGCCTATGATAGAGATTTTAATTCTATTTCAATATCGCAATAGTACATGCTGATGACACAATCTGCCCGCGACGTACAAAATGTACAGCCAGTTTCAACGTGTTATCGGCGGTTGCCTTGAGTAAACACGGCGGAAAGTGAAAGAGGTTCAGTCAAATTATCTCTTGTAGTAATTTGCTGCAGTTCTCTCTGGGTGCTCCGGCTTCCTCCCACATCCAATAGCACACAGGTTAGGTGGATTGGAAACTTCAAAAATTTTCCTTTGGTGTTTGTGCGGGTGTGAATGTGTTTTTTTGTCTATATGTGGCCCTGTGACAGACTGGTGTCCTGTCCAGGGTGTATTCCGCCTCACGCACGGTGACTGCTGGGATAGGCTCCAGCCCCCCCACGACTCTTAATTGGAGTAAGCGGTTGAAGATGAGTGAGTAATTTGCTACAAAACATAATTTGACTGAAGCCTGCAGAAAACATGTCAGATTAAAAAAACAATTCATTCATTCATTTTCAGCTGCTTATCCGTGTTCAGATCGCAGTGGAAGCAGAGCAAGCAGCTCATCCCTCACTTTCCTATTCTCGGCCAAATCCTATAACTCTTCCCGGAGAATCCCAGGGCGTTTCCAAGCATCTGGGAAATATAATCTCTCCAGCATGTCCTGGGGCTTCCCGGGGCCCCCTCCCAGTTGGACGTGCCTGAAAGACCTCCTTGGGAAGACGACCAGGGAACCAACTCAACTTGCTCTTTTCGATGCAAATAAGCGACTCCACTTCGAGTCCCTCCCAGATAATTAAGCTTCTCCCGTGTGTCCAGGAGTGTAAGCCCAGATACCTGACAGAGGAATCTCATTTCTGCTGCTTTTATCCGTAATGAAGCAGTGCACATAAAAAGGCACATACGAGGTCTGTAAGAAAAGTAATGGACCTTTTTATTTTTTGCAATAACCTTATGGATTTAAATCACGTGTGATTGCATCAGCCAAACTTGAACCTTCATGCGCATGCATGAGTTTTTTCACGCCTGTCGGTTGCGTCATTCGCCTGTGAGCAGGCTTTGAGTGAGCACTGGTCCTCCCCCTCGTCGGATTTTTATTGTGAGGAAAATGTCTGAACGGCTGGAGCAGCAATGCATCAAATTTTTCCAGAAACTGTGAGAAACAGCCAGGTGTGGACACCATTCGGAAAATTCAGATGGCTTTCAGGGACGATTTTCTGGGTATCACACAGATTAAGGAGTGTTACAGCCGGTTTAAAGATGGCGCACAATGCGGAGGGCGCGCCGCGCTCCGAGCGGTGATCGACAGGCTGAAACGACCAGATCATTTCCAAAGTGAAGGCTGTGTTGATCCGGGACGTCGTCTGACTACCAGAGGAAATGGCAAGAGAGGTGGACATAGCACTTTTCCGGCACATTCCACTGTTAAAGCAGATTTTGTCATGAAAACAGAAGCGGAGGAATTCGCCACGGAGCCGCTAATGGCGCGGAACGAAAGCACCTCTGTGTTGGTCTCACAGGACATGTGGCATGCCCAGATCTTCGACAATTTCTCGGATACTCACTCAACTGAAAAGCCACCCAAAGCCATCTGAATCTTCCGAATTGTGGAAGAGCTGGGCATGTCCCGTGAGACTTCCAACACGGAGGTGATTCTTGTTGTGCGCCATTACGCGGCTCCGTCCTGACGCGCGAATTCCACCGCACGTCTTTCACTACAAAATCTCCTGTAACAGTGTAATGTGCCGAAAAAGTGCCATGTCCACCTCTCTTGCCATTTCCTCTGGTAGTCAAATGACGTCCCGGATCAACACAGCCTTCACTTCGGAAACGATCTGGTCCTTTCAGCCTGTCGATGTGTGATACCCAGAAAATCGTCCCTGAAAACCATCTGAATTTTCCGAATGATGTCCACCTGGGTGTTTCTCACAGTTTCTGAAAAAATTTTGATGGAGCAAAGCGGCAGTCGCTCAGCCATTTTCCTAACAATAAAAATCCACCGAGGGGGCTGGACCACTCCTCCCACAAACGGTGCTCACAGGCGAATGATGCAACCGACAGGTGTGAAAAAACTCACGCATGCACACGAAGGTTCAAGCTTGGCTGATGCAATCACAAGTGATTCAAATCCATATGGTTTTTGCAAAAAATAAAAAGGTCTGTTACTTTTCTAACAGACCTCGTATACACATTTCTGTCTGAATCATATGTACACCAGAGGTGGCAGGACATACAGCGCTCAATGTATCTGGGGGGTCAGCCTCAAGAGCTGCCCAGAGACTCAGTGATGTTAGGTGGGCTTGCAGGTTTTATGCCTGTCGAAACCTTATGGACCAGCTTCCAGCTGTTCTCCGTGTCCTCCATAACACTGGAGGAGGAGAACAATGGAGACAGATGCGTAGAGGCATGTGGACTGCGTGGGCAGATAGACCTAAACTTCTCTGGCAAATTTTCAGAGGATACTTGGAGACACAAAGTTGCTGAGTGATAAGCCGCGATCCTCATCACTGAACTTCGCCAGAGCAGTTGAACTCACTGAGGCACTGCAGGAGCATATTTTGAGGAGCTGTGGACAGAAGTGGTGGACGTTCCTCAGCAGTGCAACATTAACACCCGGAGGGTTTCCAGAAGGCAGCCAAAGACCAGCTCTGCTCTAGGGATGCACTGATCCACAATTTTTCACTTCCGATCCGATCCTGATACCTGAATTTGGATATCTGCCAATATCTATACTTTTCTGATCCGATACCAGAGCTCTGTTTGGTTTAATAATATTATTATCATAACTGTTGATTTTATATGAGGATTTACTTAAAAAGGAGACCTGAAAGTTCAGCTACGATTTGCCAGAAGGTGTATCTAAGATGAAAGCCTAGATCTGATGTTTTGGTGAACGAATTAAGTACTTTTATTTTTTATAGACTTTTGTAGCCTTGTTTTTATAGACTTAAAGAGAAAAGACAGCACTCTGTCTGACCTTCTCATTTTTCAATTTCAATGGAGCTTTATTGATGTGTTTACATTGTCAAAGCGTTACAGAATAAAAATTAAAAATTAAGTCCTCTGTCTCTCTATCTCTGCCTGTCTCTCTCCTTCTCTCTGTCTCTCGCTCGCTCCCCTTTTCTCTCCCCCCATCTCTCTCTCTCTCACTTGCTTTCTTTCTCCCCCTTTCTCTGTTCCTGTTTTTGTGCTAAGCAAACTTCAAACTGAAGCAAACATGAAGCCTTTCAACTGTAAAAATAAATGTATCATCACCGACGCTCAAGCGCAGGATTTCAATGGAGACTTTTTCCTTTTCAGTGGACAGAATCTCTGTCAGCTTCTCCTCCTCGGCTGCACACTGAGCTGGCGTTTCACAGCGTTTGACAGCCTCGGGATAGTGAAGGGGCTAACTTTTTAGCACACATTTTCAGCAACAATTCAGTTAATTTTTCAGAAAATCCGTGGTCGACAAACAGACAATTGGAACCGGAGAGCCGAGTGGAAATTTGCCGCTACCCACAGCTAGAACATGGTAGAAGAGAGCTCTCTCAAACAGCCTGGCTTCAGAAAACCTCCCACTAGGCAGCAAACAAACAGAGAGCAAACAACAGCAGTTGAGAGAATTCACAGTGGCTCTTCTCCGGTATTGGAAAATGTTGCGGGTTGAATAGGTATTTTCCGATACATGAATTATCCAGGATCGGTCGCATCCCTCCCATTCAGTGAGGTCTTCTTTGGACTGTTCAGATCGTGCAAAATTGCCATGACCATACCTGCAAGCACAGCTGCTTGTGAACGCAGCTTTTCCACATTGAAAGTGATTTAAAAAAAAAAAGAAGAACTCACTAGCACACCACTATGAACAGTGAGAGACAGTGATCTTGGGGAGCTACATGTGGAGTTCAAGAGAGCCAAGGCATTGGATATGGACGAGTTCATAAGGTTGTTTAGTAGCCATCATGGAAATTCCAAAATACAGTTGTACTGAAGTGTCTGTACCTCTAAATGATAAGAACTCTGAAATTCCACTGACAATCTGAGTGGTACTTATTCTGTGTAACACTGAGTACTATATAGAACACTCAGATATTTACAGAGCTGAGCACTAAGTAGTGAGTACAGAATGTTGTTATTGTTCTCAATTTCACAGTGAGAATATAATGTAATGTAATAATTTAAATAAATAAATAAATATTGCAATATGTGATGTGATCATTAACAATGCAGTAACAGCTCCTCTTGGTGAGCTTACCAGTTGCACATAAGAGCCAGATGTTGATGAGAATATTATAAACAATGGGACATGTCTGTCAGTATTTTAATGCTAACTGTGGAAAATGAAAAGGTCATATCACCTTCCTTACAAGATAAGAGTTAATGTAGCCAACAAAAACAGAACAAAAATACACTGTGCAACTGTACAATCTAAGAAAAGTTTTTTTCCCCACTTAGAAGACTAAATATTAAAGACAGAGATCGGCGACAGCCTTCATTGTGTCACTTTGGGTCCCCCCCCAAGTTTAACAGTTGTTACCGCTTGTGCCCCCACCTGAAAATATTCTGGATCCACCCCTGCTTGGTTATACCCTTTGTTGGGTCCTTTGGGACAACATATTTTTCTTATACTGGTGCTAAGGTTAGAAACAGCCTTGATTTACACACAATTGACTTTATAAATATAATTTATAATATTTACCGATCGATCTACGTTCTGATCCTCACCTATGGTCATGAGATTTGGCTCATGACCGAAAGAATGAGATCACGGGTACAAGCGGCCGAGATGAGTTTCCTCCGCAGGGTGGCTGGGCGCTCCCTTAGAGATAGGGTGAGGAGCTCGGTCACTCGGGAGGAGCTCGGAGTCGAGCCGCTGCTCCTCCACGTCGAGAGGAGTCAGTTGAGGTGGCTCGGGCATGTTTTCCGGATGCCCCCTGGACGCCTCACTGGAGAGGTGTTCCGGGGGCGTCCCATTGGGAGGAGGCCCCGGGGAAGACCCAGGACACGTTGGAAGGATTACATCTCTCGGCTGGCTTGGGAACGCCTTGGGGTTCCCCCGGAGGAGCTGGGGGAGGTGTGTGTGGATCGGGAGGTTTGGGCGGCTTTGCTTGAGCTGCTGCCCCCGCGACCCGACTCCGGATAAAGCGGAAGAAAATGGATGGATGGATGGATGATTTTCTAAACAGGATAAAAACATGTTTTTTCCTTGATGGTCAACAATTTTACTGATAACTTTGTCTATTTCTAGACTTTATTTTCTGTAAATACCATACTTATACTCTTGTGTTTTCATTTTTGTCAATATAAATGTGTCTCCAATGACGTCACAGATTTCCCACAATTCCGCAGTCCGCCATGCTGTGAGTCAACTTTCTCAGTCACTGATCTATTATATAGAGATCGGTAACATTGACACTATTTTTTCTACAAGACATTCGGGAGCGGAGGACCCGACCTGTCCTGCTGGGACGCATGTGATGGGTTACGTGATGGACTCGTGGAGGAGATGGCAGGTCATGTGCCTTTACATGCTTTCTGTGGAGGACGTCGAAGATGTATACATATTCGGCTTGGTGGTGACCGGCTTTCTGATGTGTGGTGCGGGCACTCTGCTGGTTTACCGGAAAATCAAGAAAATGGAAGCAGCTTTGATTGGTCGTTCCAGGCTGCCCTATATGATTGATTCGATTGGGAAGGCAGTGGCTGCGCAGTCGGCGGGGGTTAACCGCGCGTTGGAAGACATCTCGAGCAAGATCGCAGCCCTGGAAACCCACTATGACCGTCTGTGAAGACCACATTCTACATTCAGATGCATTGAGAGCCACTCTGTTCTCAGAACTGTGGAATCTTTCAGGCGTCTGTTAATCTGGCTATTCATTTGGCTTCCCCAAATACAGCTGCACTTCAAGGTCGCCCTGATAAAAACCTCCTCAGAAGATCAACACTTAAGCCTCGCTCCCTGGTCTTCCCCCCCTCCCCTCAGCTTCTCCAGCTCTGACGTGAACTGTGTTAGAACTGTCCAGGACTTCTCAGACCGCGCAGGGCTGTTCCCTCCCCCCTCCAGACTGTCGGACAGGGCCGTTGACGGCGCCGAACTGGCTGCCTTCCGGAGTGTTCTGATAAACTGGTCCTTTCAAATCTCGGTTGTCGCCCTGTGTCCTTGTTTTGTCTCTGTGATTATTGTTTTTTGTGCTGATGGGATTTTTTTTTTTCCTCATTGCCGCTGTGTAATGCAGCAGCTATGAGGGGTTTTTTTTTCTTCTCCTTTTCCCTCGTGTTTTGCTTTCATATATATGTTTTATGTACCGGGCCGGCCTATGTGTTGTGTGTGTTGTTTGTTATGGGTCGGTGTTGGTTTGCTCAGCCCTGCTGTTGACCAAGGCAGAGATGTACATCTGGAGCTGGTCCCCGGGCGCCTAATGGCGACTTCTGCTCCTACTGGCAAATAGGATGGGTTAAATGCAGTAGCCACATTTCATTGTGCAGGGAAGATGTTCTTCTGTTCTGTGCATATGACAACAAAATTTCCTTGAATCCTTGAACATCGCCACGATAATGTTGACATCAAAGCCGAATAAAAATAGCAAGAAGGAAAAACCAATATATCGTGACACATTGAATCCAATTTGCAAAGCGAGGCATTTACAGAAAATTGTTGAAACTGCCAATAAGGACCCAATCAGAAAAGAAGAACGGTGCTCGGAGGAGGAAGCACTCCCAACCATTACCTTCCAGATCTTGTCAACTATTTGGTATATGGTATGAGTGCGTACACGTTAGAGGAAATGAAAGCCTACAATTGTCGTGTACGTGCAGACGAGGATGATTCAGGCTACTGCTGGCTGAACAATCACACCGGGATTTACGCTGCACCCAGTTGTTGCGTTGATCCGCAGCAGCACTGGCATTTTTATTATTACTGAGCCAGTATCAATCGAGTGCTTTGAATAATTCACCAACATCTGAGTGCTAAAAGTCATGTTGAAACAATTCACAGTTAAACATCAAGTTTTACTTCTTGCTCTGATGAACAGCGACAGTATGCAGGGTTCTCCCCAGACAATGGGACAACGGCGTTACACCATTATAGAGTTATCACAGAGCCGTTATATTGTTCTCTGCTTTCAGGTAGTTTTCTAAAATCTAGTCAGGCTGTTTGTGCTGAACTGCCTGCTCACCCCTCCACCGCCGGCAGAGAGCCGACCAGAACAGCGCTGCAGCTGAGAGAGCACGCAGTGAAAAAACAACTCCGTCAAAGTCCTCAGATAAAAAGCACTCCTTCTGCTTGCATAGCTCTAGAAATTCACTTATAGTCTTTATTTTACAGTTGAAAGCCTTCATGTTTCCAAAGTTTGCTGAAATACGATGTGAGAGTGGTGAGTCTCTCGTTCCCTCACACACACACACACACACACACACACACACACACACACACACACACACACACACACACACACACACACACACACACACACACAGTGTGAACAGCAGACGCTACACGCTGTAAAAAAAACCATTATCTTCACCACACAGCTTCAGTGAAACAGTACAGTGTCAAGTTTTTCCATCCAGGATCTCATCATTAAAAGAGCAGATTTACACCTTTACTTCTTTCAGTTACTTCTTCCAGAATTTTTTTTTTCATTTTTTTTATTATTGTTGTTTGTGCACCAATGACACCAGATCAAATTACTTGTATGTGAGAACTTACTTGGCAGTAAAACTGATTCTGATTTGACAATCAAATCAGTCCAGATTTAGCTCTTTTTCAAACAAGACAACTAGGGGTTATATTGTTTTTGTTTTTTTTAAATAAGTATGCAATCCCACTCAAAAATGTTGAAAAAAAGCTGCACTGTCAACATGACAGAAAAACTCTGCCTGTCTTACTGGATTAAAGGTACAGTGTGTCATTTTTAAAGAAGACAGCAAATGTTATGTCAATCAAACAATGTGTTTTTAAACTTTTCAATGTTATTTATTTTCTTAACTTAGACAGAAAAATGCAAAAAAGAACTCTGATATTACAACATAAGCGTCATTTTTTTGTCTATTATTCTTGCTTTCAATGCATCTAAAACCAGTCAAAATGACTTGCAACGCACGCCGCCTCGGGTGATAATTACCACCAGCTCCGCTATACTAAAAATGTGCCTGGATTGTGATGTGGAGGAGATCACAGTCAAAGCCAACCAGATCCTAGGATTTCTGGCCCACACCTTCAGGTACCCTGACATGAAAGTCTTTCTCCAGCTCTACAAATCTATGGAATGCCCCATTCTTCAGCACGCTTCATATATCTGGTCACCACGTTACAAGAAGGACATGGATAAGATCGAGAGCATCCAATGACGGGCAACGAAGCTGGTACGACAAAATTCGGCACCACAGTTATGAGGATTGCCTGAAGCACCTCAATCTACCAACGCTACTGTATAGACGTCACAGAGCAGACCTTCTGCAATGCTTCAAGGTCATCAGAGGCATTGACGACATGACCACCATCACAGACTGCTTGGTGTGTGGTGTTAAGGTGCTCTTTGAGACCAGCCTGGCATCAACAACACAGGGTCACCCCTATAAGTTACAGGTACAACCAGCAACAGGTCCACAAAAGCACTTCTTCGCCACCCGAGTCATCCCCATCTGGAACAAGCTATCTTGTCATACAGTAACAGCTGAAAACATCAACACCTTCAAGTCAAGATTACACACTGAACTTAAAAATCAAGATATTTATTACAATTACCCTTTTTAAATTTCTTGGAGCACACAATTTACCATATACAATATACAAGCAACAGAAATCTTAATTAAGCTGTCCTATTTTAATCTCAGATGGTCCTAATACCCACTTGGTATCCATTGACCATGCTGAAGATATGATTCTGAAGATATGATACTGTCGCTTGGGACAATATGTGCCAGTGTCTCTTTTGTTAAACTGAATCAGTGCCACAAAACATGACGGCTAGCGCAAAGGGTCATGGGAAATGCGCCAGAGCGGAAACCCATGGCATGTCCATTATCTAGTCTTATTCTTACTGGGCCACAATGGGGAAAAGTGCATTTGTTGCTTTGTGTGTGCTACCCTGTATTTTAATGTATTCTTGTTTTTACATTATTATACAAATCGAAGTAAATCCCCTCTCACTAAAGCCCTGGTCACAACCCACCGTGCGTTTTTTTTCGCCGTACGTTTTCTGCGGATGCCATGGCCACTACGTTTTTGTGAAAACGTACGGAGGCAGTAGCAAGAGGAGGGAGGGAGGGAGTACGTTCAACGCACATCTCTAGGAGTATAACGATAAATAGAGATGACAATAAAGCAGTGTGTGTGTGGCGGGGGGGTCGTTTTCTTTTTTATGGTGGGACCGGAGCGACAGGTGTTTTTCGGCGTCAGCGATGCATGAGCATGTCCAGCCTGCAGCAGTCAGTTGTACGAGTGTTTACTTGCCTCGAAAAGTTACAGCTAGTTATCAGACTGAAGCTGTGGAGTGTCTGTGTTGCTGAAGTTTGGAAATAAAGTCCAAGTTCAAGTGAAAAGCTGCGTCGTGCATGCAAGTCTATCGGCTTCCCCACATCAGAGTTAGTGAAAAGTCACACAAGGTGTGAAACACTGATAGAGGAATATATTCACTACACACTTGATTACCAGATTTTTAAATTTCGACTTAATTCTAATTGATATATGTGTATCACAATCTTCAAGATCTGATACCTACAATTTAATTTCATAGTATGTGGTGAGTAGCCTACTGCCTACGTACGTATTTGGTTAATTCAATAGTAATTGAATGAAAATGTGCTGCTTTGAATCCGTACTGAGGCAGTACTCACAACGTGCGTCATCTGTACTGCTGGTGAATCCGCAGCCTGACCGCAGCGAAAGTTCTGCATGCACTAAAACCTCTACGGCGTGTCTGCGTGTTCCTAAATTCGTACTGAGGCAGTACTTATGACGTACGGATCTCCAAATTTAGCCCACGTTTTTGCAAGTAGTCTGCACGCACGTGCAAGTACGGCGGGTTGTGACCACGGCTTAATGCACGGTGTTCTGGTCTGGGGATCGGGGTAGAAGTTCCCAACTTAAGTAAAGTTAGAAAGATAGTCATAGATTCAAAGTTCACAGCTCAAAAGATCTTAAGAGAAATGTTGTAGAAAGACAAACACCACTAGTTTCTAACCTCAGGAAGGTAGACAACGAGCTACAACCTTATTTTTATCCATATGAGCCGTCCTCTGAGCTGAAAAAAATAGTGATCTGAACAGGCAGCCGGCAGAGAAACGGAAGCTTAGGGACCGTCTAAAAAGTGCATACATGGAAAAAAAAAAGACACCAGAAAATGACTGAATAAATCATTGTAATAAGGAGTGATATCACCAAATTTCACTGCACACATCAGTGGGGTCCTGCTGATTATACTACAACACTCACTGAGAAAAAGTAATTTGAAAAAATTTTGGAGAATTTTTTATTGTATAAATTTTCAATAGCATCAAAGTCACAAGATGTGGCATCGCCAAATTCACTGCACACAACAGCCGTGTCCTGTTGATTATACTACAGCACTCAGTTTGGGAAAAAGTAATTTTTAAAAATTTTGGAGAATTTTTGATTTTTTTTATTTTCAATAGCATCAAAGTCATAAGGTGTAGTGACACAATATTTACTGCACACAACAGTGGTGTCCTGCTGATTATACTACAACCCCTGGCAAAAAGTATGGAATCACCGGCCTCGGAGGATGTTCATTCAGTTTACTGTTACAAAAGCCAGAGGTAGTGCAACAAAATACTAGTGACGCGTTGGAGCGTTCTTTTGTTTTTCATGATTCCATATTTTTTCCCCTCTGCTTGGTCTAAAAAAGTAACCGTTACTGACTGCCACAATTTTTTTTCCTGATTTCTTATAGTGTTTCTTAAAGCCAGAAAGTTGCCATTTGAAATGACTTTAGTTTTGTGTCATGTCTGTGATCTGCTTTTTTTCTACAAAATTAAACAACTGAATGAACATCCTCTGAGGCCGGTGATTCCATAATTTTTGCCAGGGGTTGTAGTATAATCAGCAGAATAAGCAGCACAATTTGGTGATATCACTCCTTATTACAATGATTTATTCAATAATTTTCTGGTGTCTTTTTTTTTTTTCCATGTATGCACTTTGAAGACGGTCCCTAAGCTTCCGTTTCTCTGCCGGCTGCCCGTTCAGATCAGTGTTATTTTTTCAGCTCAGAGGACGGCTAATATGGATAAAAAATAAGGTTGTAGCTTGTTGTCTACCTTCCTGAGGTTAGAAACTAGTGGTGTTTGTCTTTCTACAACATTTCTCTTAACATCTTTTGAGCCGTGAACTTCGAATCTGTGAATATCTTTATAATTTTACGTAAGTTAGTTCCCAGCAACCTCGGAGGGCGAAGCTATGGCTGAAAGCTTGTCTTAGCCGGCGGAGGTAAACTAATGCTAACGGGCCCGCTAGCCGACCAGACATTCAGATCGTCTGGAGTGTCCGTGATATTTAACTCCTCTGAACTCAGAAGCTGCTCTAACTTACGGGCACGGCTCTCTCAGAGGGCCAACCTGTGTGACAACATCGCACAAGTTATTTTAAAGAGTTGCGCACGAAGAAAACAAGAGAGGACCGAAAGCTAGCGCAAGATAAACTTTAACGAGAAGCTAACCACTGCTAGACTTCACACAGCACTAAACTCATGAGCTAAAATCCGCAGCTGTTGAACGTAAAGACTAACAAAAGCAATGCACAGGTAACTAAGATAAAAGAGACGATTCCAACCTTATACTCAATCGAAGAGCATTGTTCTGTCCGGTCACTGGAGCCAATTCGTCTTTCATGGTGGCAGGGTGACCCCGCTCTCCTGGTAATCTGATTGGCCATCCTGTGTGCTCTTTCAATTGTCACTGGCTCTTCGTTATGTCAGTCATTGTGCTGATTGTCATTCACCGTTGTAGGATCAAACGGAAATAAAACAAACCTAGTGTATGACTGAACTGTGTATGAAACTCTTACAAGGCTTTTATTTTGACACAGTCAGGAAGTGGTTCAGCGACTGCACCAATTAAATGCTGTAGCTTCACCGATCACGGACTTCCCTCGTGTTGACAGCAGCAGCACAGCAGCGTGCGCGGAGTTAAACATTCTTAATTTCAATTCATTTTCATTTATATAGCGCCAAATCACAACAAAGTTGCCTCTAGGCGCTTCACACAAGTAAGGTCTAACCTTACCACCCCCGAGAGCAAGCATGCTTTTCACTGTTGCAGCATCAGTATATTTTATATATATATATATATATATATATATATATATATATATATATATATATATATATATATATATATATATATATATAGTGTTTGTGTGGACTGTCTAATTAACTGAGTTTATTTTGTAAAATCAATATAAACATACAGAGGTGAATATATGAATGAATGAAAGAATGAATTTATTTGGCACACAAACTCAACAGTAACAAAAAACTGATACACAAGACAATTCCACAGTGACGTGTGACCAAAAGGGGGAGAGCAGAAGCAAAGCTTATAAACGCCCACCCTTTATATACATACAAACATACATATATACTCATTACCAACCCCCAGAGCAAGCACACAGGCGACAGTGGTAAGGATAAACTCCCTCCGATGTATTGAGGAAGAAACCTCAAGCAGACCAGACTCTAAGGGGTGACCCTCTGCTTGGGCCATGCTACAAACACATTTAACACAACACAAACTCAAGTCCTGTCATCATAAACATCTCTAGTGTAGCTACATACATATATACACATACCTACACACATATGCAATGTATGTGATTTTATACGACATATTTACAAGACAGAAAAACTAAGTGCACACAACTAAACAATGATCAACAAAACACCCTAACCCTCAACACCCTTCCTCCTCCTTATACCTAGAAAAAAACATGTACCTGTACCGCTGCTTAAACTGGTTCATGCTTGGACATTGCTTGAGCTCCACCCTCAATCTGTTCCACATACTCACTCCACAAACAGAAATACAAAAACCTTTTAATGTTGTACGTGCCCACTTATGTTTTAAGTTAACCTCCCCCCTCAGATTATAATCCCCTACTCTATTAAAGAACATGTTTTTAATATTTCCAGGAAGTAAATTGTTTATTGCTTTACGAGGTCTATTAGAAAAGTATCCGACCTTATTTTTTTTTTTTCAAAAACCATATGGATTTGAATCACGTGTGATTACATCAGACTTGCTTGAACCCTCGTGGGCATGCAAGAGTTTTTTCACGCCTGTCGGTTACGTCATTCACCTGTGGGCAGTCTTTGAGTGAGGAGTCGCCCACCCTCTCGTCGATTTTTTCATTGTTTAGGAATGGCTCAGACTGCTGCTTTGTTTGATCAAATTTTTTTCAAAACTGTAAGGCACAGATTTGCCGAGTCGTCACGGAAACGACTCGGCGAATTTGCGCGCACGTCTTTCATTACAAAATGTCCTTAAACAGTGGAATGTCCGCATAAAGTCCTCATGCCGGCCTCTTCTGAATCTTCTCTGTTCTCTCACGACGTCCTGGGTGAATTACGCCTTAAATTAGGATGTTTTCAGGTCGAAACAGGCCGACGACGGCACCTGGAAGCGCTGTGCGACGTCCCGCTGCGTGGGAATTCCTTACAGCGACAGAAACACCCCATAATCTCTCATCAGCCGTTAAACTTTTCACCGAAAACCATCTTAATTTCTCGAATTGGATCCACTCGGATATTCCTCACAGGTCCAGAAAAAATTTTGATAAAGCAACGCGCGCCGTCTCGAGCAGCGTGTGAAACAAAGGAATTCAGCCAAGAGGGCGGGACCACATCTCACTCAAGGCCTGCCCACAGGGAAATGATGTCACCGACACGCGTGAAAAAACTCACGAGTGATTCCAGATTTTTTTTCCCTCTGCTTGGTCTAAAAAAGTAACCTTTACTGACTGCCACAATTTTTTTTCTTGATTTCTTATAGTGTTTCTTAAAGCCAGAAAGTTGCCATTTGAAATGACTTTAGTTTTGTGTCATGTCTGTGATCTGCTTTTTTTCTACAAAATTAAACAACTGAATGAACATCCTCCGAGGCTGGTGATTCCATAATTATTGCCAGGGGTTGTAGTTTCTACGTGTCCGTCACAGAATTGTCCAGTCAGGTTTCATTCACACCTATAACGGCAGTTCTGGATCCCTCAGCAATCAGACGAAGTTTGTCCACTTTGGGCAACATGCTCCATGCATTCACGTGGAGGAAACGCAGCCTTTCTGTTTGAAACAGTTAAAGTTTGGTTCTGGGGGTAGGTGTTCGACTTGGACTTCAGAAAGTGAAATGTTATTTGGATTCACTGTTAATGTGCACTTACTGCAGGACCAAGGTTGGTCAGCGTTCCAGAGCCTTGTGTAGTAGAGGGGGGCGGATCGATCCTAATACTGATAATATCGATACCAACACTGGTATTGATATTGAACGATCCTCATGTAAAAAGATCAATACTCAAGCTTTTTTTCTCTCCCGCACGGACTGACTGCTGTGCACGCAGATTCATCAGAGTCTACTCTCTGTCTGTAAGAGCAGTGCTGCACTGTGTCACACAACAAGGAGCAGCGCACCTTCCCCGCCTCTGGTCTTTTGTTGTTGCGCTGTCACGTGGCTCAGCGGCGCTAGCCAACAGCCATGCAGGTAGGCTCAGCCTGGCCCGCCCACTCAGTGCTCTCCTGGAGTCAGCCTTCTACCTCAGGAGATTTTGTTTTAAGTTGTGCTGTGTGATATTTTTTAAACAAAAATGTTGATTGTGATAATAAAGTATTTTGTTGTTATGTACAATGTTTGGCAAAATTCTATCCTAGGTCTTTTGGATCCTTTGGATCTATGAAGCTTAAATATGAAAACTACACCTTACGACTTTGATGCTATTCAATTCAAATTCAAAGAAATGTTATTGTCATATGCACAGAAGAACATGTTCCCTGCACAATGAAATATGTCTACTGCATTTAACCCATCCTAATTGCCAGTAGGAGCAGAAGTCGCCATTAGGCGCCCGGGGACCAGCTCCAGATGTACATCCCTGCCTTGGTCAACAGCAGGGCTGAGCAAACCAACACTGACCCATAACAAACAACATACACACAACTCATAGGCCGGTCCAGTACATAAAACATATATATGAAAGCAAAACACAAGGGAAAAGGAGAAAAAAAAAACCCTCATAGCCGCTACATTACACAGCGGCAATGAAGAAAAAAAATCCCCATCAGCACAGAAAAACA